>NC_054495.1:7088786-7457861 GCF_017639515.1 Carcharodon carcharias | reverse complement strand
GTCGGCTGGAGGAGGTTACAGGAGATAGGGAGGGTGTGTAGAGGCTGCAGGAGGTTACAGAGATATGGAGGGTTTGTAGGGGCAGGAGGAGGTTACAGTATAGGGAGGGTTGTAGGTGCTGGAGGAGGCTGCAGAGATAGGGAGGGTTGTAGGGGCTGGAGGAGGCTACAGAGATAGGGAGGGTTGTATGGTCTCGATGAGGTTACAGAGATATGGAGGGTTGTAGGGTCTGGAGGAGGTTACAAAGATAGGGTTGTAGGGGCAGGAGGAGGCTTCAGAGATAGGGAGGGTTGTAGGGTCTGGAGGAGGTTACAGTGATAGGGAAGGTTGTAGGGTCTGGAGGAGGTTACAGAGATAGGGAGGGTTGTAGGGGCTGGAGGAGGTTACAGAGATAGGGTTGTAGGGTCCAGAGGAGGTTACAGTATAGGCAGGGTTGTATGGGCTGGAGGAGGTTACAGCGATAGGGAGGGTTGTAGGGGCTGCAGGAGGTTACAGAGATAGGGAGGGTTGTAGGGTCTGGAGGAGGTTACAGTGAAAGGGAAGGTTGTAGTGTCTGGAGGAGGTTACAGAGATAGGGTGGGTTGTAGGGGCTGGAGGAGGTTACAGAGATAGGGAGGTTTGTAGGGGTGGGAGGAGGTTACAGAGATAGTGTCGTAGGGTCCGGAGGAGGCTACAGTATAGGGAGGGTTGTAGGGGCTGGAGGAGGTTGCAGAGTTAGGGAGGGTTGTAGGGGCTGGAGGAGGCTGCAGAGATAGGGAGGATTGTAGGGGCTGGAGGAGGCTCCAGAGATAGTGAGGGTTGTACGGTCTAGAGGAGGTTACAGAGATAGGGAGGGTTGTAGGGTCTGGAGGAGGTTACAAAATAGGGAGGTTTGTAGGGGCAGGAGGAGGCTACAGAGATAGGGAGGGTTGTAGGGTCTGGAGGAGTTTACAGTGATAGGGAAGGTTGTAGGGTCTGGAGGAGGTTACAGAGATAGGGAGGATTGTTGGGTCTGTAGGAGGTTACAGAGATAGGGAGGGTTGTAGGGGCAGGAGGAGGCTACAGAGATAGGGAGGGTTGTAGGTTCTGGAGGATGTTACAGTGATAGGGATGGTTGTAGGGTCTGGAGGAGGTTACAAAGATAGGGAAGGTTGTAGGCGCTGGAGGAGGTTACAGAGATAGGGAGGGTTGTAGGGGCTGGATGAGGTTACAGAGATTGGGAGGGTTGTAGGGGCTGGAGGAGGTTGCAGAGATAGGGTTGTAAGGTCCGGCAGAGGATACAGTATAGGGAGGGTTGTAGGGGTTGGAGGAGGTTACAGAGATAGGGAGGGTTGTACGGTCTAGAGGAGGTTACAGAGATAGGGAGGGTTGTAGGGTCTGGAG
Source organism: Carcharodon carcharias (assembly GCF_017639515.1). NCBI lineage: Eukaryota > Metazoa > Chordata > Chondrichthyes > Lamniformes > Lamnidae > Carcharodon > Carcharodon carcharias. Next base: position 7,456,499 of record NC_054495.1, on the reverse strand, counting down.
GAGGTTACAAAGATAGGGAGGGTTGCAGGGGCAGGAGGAGGCTAAAGAGATAGGGAGGGTTGTAGGGTCTGGAGGAGGTTACAGTGATAGGGAAGGTTGTACGGTCTGGAGGAGGTTACAGAGATAGGGAGGGTTGTAGGGGCCGGAGGAGGTTACAGAGATAGGGAGGTTGTTGGGGCTGGATGAGGTTACAGAGATAGGGCGGGTTGTAGGGGCTGCAGGAGGTTACAGAGATAGGGAGGGTTGTAGGGGCTGGAGGAGGTTACAGAGATAGGGAGGGTTGTAGGGGCTGGAGGAGGTTACAGAGATTAGGGAGGTTGTAGTGTCTAGAGGAGGTTACGAGATAGGAGGGTTGTAGGGGTCTGGAGGAGGTTACAGAGATAGGGCGGCTTGTAGGGGCTGGAGGAGGTTACAGAGATAGGGAGGGGTTGCTAGGGGCTGGAGGAGGTTACAGAGATAGGGAGGGTTGTAGGGGCTGGAGGAGGTTACAGAGATAGGGAGGGTTGTAGGGGCTGGAGGAGGTTACAGAGATAGGAGGTTAGTAGGGTCTGGAGGAGGTCTACAGAGATAGGGAGGGTTGTAGCGGGCTGGAGGAGGTTACAGAGATAGGGAGGGTTGTAGGTTCTGGAGGAGGTTACAGATAGGGAGGGTTGTAGGGCTGGAGGAGGTTACAGAGATAGGGAGGGTTTGTAGGGGTGGAGGAGGTTACAGAGATAGGGAGGGTTGTAGTGTCTGAGCGAGGTTACAAAGATAGGGAGGGTTGTAGGGGCAGGTGGAGGTGACAGAGATAGGGAGGGTTGTAGGGTCTGGAGGAGGTTACAGTGATAGGGAAGGTTGTAGTGTCTGGAGGAGGTTACAGAGATAGGGTGGGTTGTAGGGGCTGGTGGAGGTTACAGAGATAGGGAGGTTTGTAGGGGTGGGAGGAGGTTACAGAGATAGTGTTGTAGGGTCCGGAGGAGGCTACAGTATAGCGAGGGTTGTAGGGGCTGGAGGAGGTTACGGAGATAGGGAGGGTTGTAGGGCCTGCAGGAGGCTACAGAGATAGGGAGGGTTGTAGGGTCAGGAGGAGTTTACAGTGATAGGGAAGGTTGTTGGGTCTGGAGGAGGTTACAGAGATAGGAAAGGTCGTAGGGGCTGGAGGAGGTTACAGAGATAGGGATGGTTGTAGAGGTTGGATGAGGTTACAGAGATAGGGAGGGTTGTAGGGGCTGGATGAGGTTACAGAGATAGGGAGGGTTGTAGGGGCTGGAGGAGGTTACAGAGATAGGGTTTTAAGGTCCGGACGAGGTTACAGTATAGGGAGGGTTGTAGGCGCTGGAGGAGGTTACAGAGATAGGGAGGCTTGTAGGGGCTGCAGTTGGTTACAGAGATAGGGAGGATTGTAGGGGCTGTGGAGGTTGCAGAGTTAGGGAGAGTTGTAGGGGCTGGAGTAGGCTGCAGAGATAGGGAGGGTTGTAGTGGCTGGAGGAGGCTACAGAGATAGGGAGGGTTGTATGGTCTAGAGGAGGTTACAGAGATATGGAGGGTTGTAGGGTCTGGAGGAGGTTACAAAGATAAGGAGGGTTGTAGGGGCAGGAGGAGGCTTCAGAGATAGGGAGGGTTGTAGGCTCTGGAGGAGGTTACAGTGATAGGGAAGGTTGTAGGGTCTGTAGGAGGTTACAGAGATAGGGAGGGTTGTAGGGGCTGGAGGAGGTTACAGAGATAGGGTTGTAGGGTCCGGACGAGGTTACAGTATAGGCAGGGTTGTATGGGCTGGAGGAGGTTACAGAGATAGGGAGGGTTGTAGGGGCTGCAGGAGGTTACAGAGATAGGGAGGGTTGTAGGGTCTGGAGGAGGTTACAAAATAGGGAGGGTAGTAGGGGCAGGAGGAGGCTACAGAGATAGGGAGGGTTGTAGGGTCTGGAGGAGTTTACAGTGATAGGGAAGGTTGTAGGGTCTGGAGGAGGTTACAGAGATAGGGAGGATTGTTGGGTCTGTAGGAGGTTACAGAGATAGGGAGGGTTGTAGGGGCAGGAGGAGGCTACAGAGATAGGGAGGGTTGTAGGTTCTGGAGGATGTTACAGTGATAGGGATGGTTGTAGGGTCTGGAGGAGGTTACAAAGATAGGGAAGGTTGTAGGCGCTGGAGGAGGTTACAGAGATAGGGAGGGTTGTAGGGGCTGGATGAGGTTACAGAGATTGGGAGGGTTGTAGGGGCTGGAGGAGGTTACAGAGATAGGGTTGTAAGGTCCGGCAGAGGATACAGTATAGGGAGGGTTGTAGGGGTTGGAGGAGGTTACAGAGATAGGGAGGATTGTAGGGTCTGGAGGAGGTTACAGAGATAGGGAGGGTTGTAGGGGCTGGAGGAGGTTACAGAGATAGGGAGGGTTGTAGGGGCTGGAGGAGGTTACAGAGATAGGGAGGGTTGTAAGGGCTGGAGGAGGTTACAGAGATAGGGAGGGTTGTAGGGGTTGGAGGAGGTTACAGAGATAGGGTTGTAGGATCCGGAGGAGGTTACAGTATAGGCAGGGTTGTATGGGCTGGAGGAGGTTACAGAGATAGGGAGGGTTGTAGGGGCTGCAGGAGGTTACAGAGATAGGGAGGGTGGTAGGGTCTGGAGGAGGTTACAAAGATAGGGAGGGTTGTAGGGGCAGGAGGAGGCTACAGAGATAGGGAGGGTTGTAGAGTCTGGAGGAGGTTACAGTGATAGGGAGGGTTGTAGTGGCTGGAGGAGGTTACAGAGATAGGGTTTTAAGGTCCGGAGGAGGTTACAGTATAGGGAGGGTTGTAGGCGCTGGAGGAGGTTACAGAGATAGGGAGGGTTGTAGGGGCTGGAGGAGGTTACAGAGATAGGGAGGGTTGTAGGGTCTGGAGGAGGTTACAGTGATCGGGAGGGTTGTAGTGGCTGGAGGAGGGTACAGAGATAGGGTGGGTTTAGTGTCAGGAGGAGTTACAGTGATAGGGAGGGTTTGTAGGGGCTGGAGGAGGTTGCAGAGATAGGGAGGTTGTAGGGGCTGAGGAGTTACAGAGATAGGAGGGTGTGTAGAGGCTGGATGAGGTTACAGAGATAGGGAGGGTTGTAGGGGCTGGAGGAGGTTACAGAGATAGGGAGGGTTGTAGGGCTAGGAGGAGGTTTCAGAGATAAGGAGGGTTGTAGGGGCGGAGGAGGTTTCAGTGATAGGGAGGGTTGTAGGGCTCTGGAGGAGGTTACAGTGATAGTGAGGGTTTAGGGGCTGGAGGAGGTTACAGAATAGGAGGGTTGTAGGGGCTGGAGGAGGTTACAGAGATAGGGTTGTAGGGTCCGGCAGAGGATACAGTATAGGGAGGGTTGTAGGGGTTGGAGGAGGTTACAGAGATAGGGAGGGTTGTACGGTCTAGAGGAGGTTACAGAGATAGGGAGGGTTGTAGGGTCTGGAGGAGGTTACAAAGATAGGGAGGGTTGTAGGGGCAGGAGGAGGCTAAAGAGATAGGGAGGGTTGTAGGGTCTGGAGGAGGTTACAGTGATAGGGAAGGTTGTACGGTCTGGAGGAGGTTACAGAGATAGGGAGGGTTGTAGGGGCTGGATGAGGTTACAGAGATAGGGCGGGTTGTAGGGGCTGCAGGAGGTTACAGAGATAGGGAGGGTTGTAGGGGCTGGAGGAGGTTACAGAGATAGGGAGGGTTGTAGGGGGTGGCGGTGGTTACAGAGATCAGGAGGGTTGTAGGGGCCGGAGGAGGTTACAGTGATAGGGAGGGTTTCAGGGTCTGGAGGAGGTTACAGTGATAGGAAAGGTTGTAGGGTCTGGAGGAGGTTACAGAGATAGGGAGGGTTGTAGGGTCTGGAGGAAGCTGCAGAGATAGGGAGGGTAGTAGGGTCTGGAGGAGACTACCGAGATAGGGTGGGTTGTACGGTCTAGAGGAGGTTACAGAGATAGAGAGGGTTGTAGGGTCTGGAGGAGGTTACAAAGATAGGGAGGGTTGTAGGGGCAGGTGGAGGCGACAGAGATAGGGAGGGTTGTAGGGTCTGGAGGAGGTTACAGTGATAGGGAAGGTTGTAGTGTCTGGAGGAGGTTACAGAGATAGGGTGGGTTGTAGGGGCTGGTGGAGGTTACAGAGATAGGGAGGTTTGTAGGGGTGGGAGGAGGTTACAGAGATAGTGTTGTAGGTTCCGGAGGAGGCTACAGTATAGCGAGGATTGTAGGGGCTGGAGGAGGTTACGGAGATAGGGAGGGTTGTAGGGCCTGCAGGAGGCTACAGAGATAGGGAGGGTTGTAGGGTCAGGAGGAGTTTGCAGTGATAGGGAAGGTTGTTGGGTCTGGAGGAGGTTACAGAGATAGGATTGTAGGGGCTGGAGGAGGTTACAGAGATAGGGAGGGTTGTAGGGGCTGGATGAGTTTACAGAGATAGGGAGGGTTGTAGGGGCTGGAGGAGGTTACAGAGAGGGTTGTAGGGTCTGGAGGAGGTTACAGTATAGGGAGGGTTGTAGGGGCTGGAGGAGGTTACAGAGATAGGGAGGGTTGTAGGGTCTGGTTAAGGTTACAAAGTTAGGGAAGGTTGTAGGGGCAGGAGGAGGCTACAGAGATAGGGAGGGTTGTAGGGGCTGCAGGAGGTTACAGAGATAGGGAGGGTTGTATTGGCTGGAGGAGGTTACAGAGATAGGGAGGGTTGTAGGGGCTGCAGGAGGTTACAGAGATAGGGAGGGTTGTAGGGTCTAGAGGATGTTACAGAGATAGGGAGGGTAGTAGGGGCTGGAGGAGGTTACAGAGATAGGGAGGGTTGTAGGGGCTGGAGGAGGTTGCAGAGTTATGGAGGGTTGTAGGGGCTGGAAGAGGCTACAGAGATAGGGAGGGTTGTGCGGTCTAGAGGAGGTTACAGAGATAGGGAGGGTTGTAGGGTCTGGAGGAGGTTACAAAGATAGGGAGGGTTGTAGGGGCAGGAGGAGGCTACAGGGATAGGGAGGGTTGTAGGGTCTGGAGGATGTTACAGTGATAGGGATGGTTGTAGGGTCTGGAGGAAGTTACAAAGATAGGGAGGGTTGTAGGCGCTGGAGGAGGTTACAGAGATAGGGAGGGTTGTAGGGGCTGGATGAGGTTACAGAGATTGGGAGGGTTGTAGGGGCTGGAGGACGTTACAGAGATAGGGTTGTAGGGTCCGGCAGAGGATACAGTATAGGGAGGGTTGTAGGGGTTGGAGGAGGTTACAGAGATAGGGAGGGTTGTACGGTCTAGAGGAGGTTACAGAGATAGGGAGGGTTGTAGGGGGTGGCGGTGGTTACAGAGATCAGGAGGTGGTAGGGGCCGGAGGAGGTTACAGTGATAGTGAGGGTTTCAGGGTCTGGAGGAGGTTACCGAGATAGGGAGGGTTGTAGGGGCTGGAGGAAGCTGCAGAGATAGGGAGGGTTGTAGGGTCTGGAGGAGGTTACACTGATAGGGAAGGTTGTAGTGTCTGGAGGAGGTGACAGAGTTAGGGTGGGTTGTAGGGGCTGGAGGAGGTTACAGAGATAGGGAGGTTTGTAGGGGTGGGAGGAGGTTACAGAGATAGTGTTGTAGGGTCCGGAGGAGGCTACAGTGTAGGGAGGGTTGTAGGAGCTGGAGGAGGTTACGGAGATAGGGAGGGTTGTAGGGCCTGCAGGAGGTTACAGAGACAGGGAGGGTTGTAGGGTCTGGAGGAGGTTACAAAGATAGGGAGGGTTGTAGGGTCAGGAGGAGGCTACAGAGATAGGGAGGGTTGTAGGTTCTGGAGGAGGTTACAGTGATAGGGAAGGTTGTAGGGTCTGGAGGAGGTTACAGAGATGGGGAGGGTTGTAGAGGCTGGAGGAGGTTACAGAGATAGGGAGGGTTGTAGGGGCTGGAGGAGGTTACAGAGATGGGTTTTAGGGTCTGGAGGAGGTTACAGTATAGGGAGGGTTGTAGGGGCTGGAGGAGGTTACAAAGATGGGTTTTAGGGTCCGGAGGAGGTTACAGAGATAGGGAGGGTTGTAGGGGCTGGAGGAGGTTACAGAGATGGGTTTTAGGGTCCAGAGGAGGTTACAGTATAGGGAGGGTTGTAGGGGCTGGAGGAGGTTACAGAGATAGGGAGGGTTGTAGGGGCTGGAGGAGGTTGCAGAGTTAGGGAGGGTTGTAGGGTCTGGAGGAGGCTGCAGAGATAGCGAGGGTTGTAGGGGCTGGAGGAGGCTCCAGAGATAGTGAGGGTTGTGCGGTCTAGAGGAGGTTACAGAGATTGGGAGCGTTGTAGGGTCTGGAGGAGGTTACAAAGATAGGGAGGGTTGTAGGGGCAGGAGGAGGCTACAGAGATAGGGAGGGTTGTAGGGTCTGGAGGAGGTTACAGTGACAGGGAAGGTTGTTGGGTCTGGAGGAGGTTACAGAGATAGGGATGGTTGTAGGGGCTGGATGAGGTTACAGAGATAGGGAGCGTTGTAGGGGCTGGAGGAGGTTACAGTGACAGGGAAGGTTGTTGGGTCTGGAGGAGGTTACAGAGATAGGGATGGTTGTAGGGGCTGGATGAGGTTACAGAGATAGGGAGGGTTGTAGGGGCTGGAGGAGGTTACAGAGATAGGGTTGTACTGTCTGGAGGAGGTTACAGTGTAGGGAGGGTTGTTGGGGCTGGAGGAGGTTACAGAGATAGGGAGGGTTGTCGGGGCTGCAGGAGGTTACAGAGATAGGGAGGGTTGTAGGGTGTGGTTAGGAGGTTACAGAGATAGGGAGGTTGTAGGGGCAGGAGGAGGCTACAGAGATAGGGAGGGTTGTAGGGGCTGGAGGAGGTTACAGAGATAGGGAGGGTTGTAGGGGCTGGAGGAGGTTACAGAGATAGGGAGGGTTGTAGGGGCCGGAGGAGGTTACAGTGATAGGGAGGGTTGTAGGGTCTGGAGGAGGTTACAGAGATAGGGAGGGTTGTAGGGGCTGGAGGAGGTTGCAGAGATAGGGAGGGTTGTAGGGGCTGGAGGAGGTTACAGAGATAGGGAGGGTTGTTGGGGCTGGAGGAGGTTACAGAGATAGGGAGGCTTGTAGGGGCTGGAGGAGGTTACAGAGATAGGGAGGGTTCTGGTGCTGGAGGAGGTTACAGAGATAGGGAGGGTTGTAGGGGCTGGAGGAGGTTACAGTGATAGGGAGGGTTGTAGGGGCTGGAGGAGGTTACAGAGATAGGGAGGGTTGTAGGGGCTGGAGGAGGTTACAGAGATAGGGAGGGTTGTAGGGTCTGGAGGAGGTTACAGAGATAGGGAGGGTTGTAGGGGCTGGAGGAGGTTACAGAGATAGGGAGGGTTGTAGGGGCTGGAGGAGGTTACAGAGATAGTGAGGGTTGTAGGGGCTGGAGGAGGTTACAGAGAGAGGGAGTGTTGTAGGGGCTGGAGGAGCTTACAGAGATAGGGAGTGTTGTAGGGGCTGGCAGAGGTTACAGAGATAAGGAGGGTTGTGGGGCCGTAGGAGGTTACAGTGATAGGGAGGGTTTTAGTGTCTGGAGGAGGTTACAGTGATAGGGAAGGTTGTAGGGTCTGGAGGAGGTTACAGAGATAGGGAGGTTTGTAGGGACTCGAGGAGGTTGCCGACATAGGGAGGGTTGTAGGGGCTGGAGGAGGCTGCAGAGATAGGGGGGGTTGTAGGGGCTGGAGGCGGCTCCAGAGATAGGGCTGTAGGGTCCAGAGGAGGTTACAGTATAGGGAGGGTTGTAGGGGCTGGATGAGGTTACAGAGATAGGGATGTACGGTCTGGAGGAGGCTACAGTATAGGGAGGGTTGTTGGGGCTGGAGGAGGTTACAGAGATAGGGAGGGTTGTAGGGTCTGGTTAAGGTTACAAAGATAGGGAAGGTTGTAGGGGCAGGAGGAGGCTACAGAGATAGGGGGGGTTGTACGGTCTAGAGGAGGTTACAGAGATAGGGAGGGTTGTAGGGGCTGGAGGAGGTTACAGAGATAGGGAGGGTTTAGAGGCTGGATGAGGTTACAGAGATATGGAGGGTTGTAGGGGCTGGAGGAGGTTACAGAGATTGTGAGGGTTGTGGGGGCTGCAGGAGGTTACAGAGATAGGGAGGGTTGTAGGGGCTGGAGGAGGTTACAGACATAGGGAGGGTTGTAAGGGCTGGAGGAGGTTACAGAGATAGGGAGTGTTGTAGGGGTTGGAGGAGGTTACAGAGATAGGGTTGTAGGGTCCGGAGGAGGTTACAGTATAGGCAGGGTTGTATGGGCTGGAGGAGGTTACAGAGATAGGGAGGGTTGTAGGGGCTGCAGGAGGTGACAGAGATAGGGAGGGTTGTATGGGCTGGAGGAGGTTACAGAGATAGGGAGGGTTGTAGGGGCTGCAGGAGGTTACAGAGATTGGGAGGGTTGTAGGGTCTAGAGGATGTTACAAAATAGGGAGGGTAGTAGGGGCTGGAGGAGGTTACAGAGATAGGGAGGCTTGTAGGGGCTGCAGGAGTTTACAGAGATAGGGAGGGTTGTCGGGGCTGGAGGAGGTTGCAGAGTTAGGGAGGGTTGTAGGGGCTGGAGGAGGCTGCAGAGATAGGGAGGGTTGTATGGTCTAGAGGAGGTTACAGAGATAGGGAGGGTTGTAGGGTCTGGAGGAGGTTACAAAGATAGGGAGGGTTGTAGGGGCAGGAGGAGGCTACAGAGATAGGGAGGGTTGTAGGGTCTGGAGGATGTTACAGTGATAGGGATGGTTGTAGGGTCTGGAGGAGGTTACAAAGATAGGGAGGGTTGTAGGCGCTGGAGGAGGTTACAGAGATAAGGAGGGCTGTAGGGGCTGGATGAGGTTACAGAAATTGGGAGGGTTGTAGGTGCTGGAGGAGGTTACAGAGATAGGGTTGTAGGATCCGGCAGAGGATACAGTATAGGGAGGGTTGTAGGGGTTGGAGGAGGTTACAGAGATAGCGAGGGTTATACGGTCTAGAGGAGGTTACAGAGATAGGGAGGGTTGTAGGGTCTGGAGGAGGTTACCAAGATAGGAAGGGTTGTACGGGCAGGAGGAGGCTACAGAGATAGGGAGGGTTGTAGGGTCTGGAGGAGGTTACAGAGATAGGGTTTTAGGGTCCGGAGGAGGTTACAGTATAGGGAGGGTTGTATGGGCTGGAGGAGGTTACAGCGATAGGGAGGCTTGTAGGGGCTGCAGGAGGTTACAGAGATAGGGAGGGTTGTAGGGGCCTGAGGAGGTTGCAGAGATAGGGAGGGTTGTAGGGGGTGGCGGTGGTTACAGAGATCAGGAGGGTTGTAGGGGCCGGAGGAGGTTACAGTGATAGGGAGGGTTTCAGGGTCTGGAGGAGGTTACAGTGATAGGGAAGGTTGTAGGGTCTGGAGGAGGTTACAGAGATAGGGAGGGTTGTAGTGGCTGGAGGAAGCTGCAGAGATAGGGAGGGTTGTAGGGTCTGGAGGAGGTTACAGTGATAGGGAAGGTTGTAGTGTCTGGAGGAGGTTACAGAGTTAGGGTGGGTTGTAGGGGCTGGAGGAGGTTACAGAGATAGGGAGGTTTGTAGGGGTGGGAGGAGGTTACAGAGATAGTGTTGTAGGGTCCGGAGGAGGCTACAGTATAGGGAGGGTTGTAGGGGCTGGAGGAGTTTACGGAGATACGGAGGGTTGTAGGGCCTGCAGGAGGTTACAGAGACAGGGAGGGTTGTAGGGTCTGGAGGAGGTTACAAAGATAGGGGGGTTTGTAGGGGCAGGAGGAGGCTACATAGATAGGGAGGGTTGTAGGTTCTGGAGGAGGTTACAGTGATAGGGAAGGTTGTAGGGTCTGGAGGAGGTTACAGAGATGGGGAGGGTTGTAGAGGCTGGAGGAGGTTACAGAGATAGGGAGGGTTGTAGGGGCTGGAGGAGGTTACAGAGATAGGGTTGTACGGTCTGGAGGAGGTTACAGAGATAGGGAGGGTTGTAGGGGCTGCAGGAGGTTACAGAGATAGGGAGGGTTGTAGGGTCTGGAGGAGGTTACAGAGATAGGGAGGTTGTAGGGGCAGGAGGAGGCTACAGAGATAGGGAGGGTTGTAGGGGCTGGCAGGAGGTTACAGAGATAGGGAGGGTTGTAGGGGCTGGAGGAGGTTACAGAGATAGGGAGGGTTGTAGGGGCTGGCAGGAGGTTACAGAGATAGGGCGGGTTGTAGGGCCTGAGGAGGTTACAGAGATAGGGAGGGTTGTAGGGGCTGGAGGAGGTTACAGAGATAGGGAGGGTTGTAGGGGCTGGAGGAGGTTACAGAGATAGGGAGGGTTGTAGGGGCTGGAGGAGGCTACAGAGATAGGGAGGGTTGTGCGGTCTAGAGGAGGTTACAGAGATAGGGAGGGTTGTAGGGTCTGGAGGAGGTTACAAAGATAGGGAGGGTTGTAGGGGCAGGAGGAGGCTACAGGGATAGGGAGGGTTGTAGGGTCTGGAGGATGTTACAGTGATAGGGATGGTTGTAGGGTCTGGAGCAAGTTACAAAGATAGGGAGGGTTGTAGGCGCTGGAGGAGGTTACAGAGATAGGGAGGGTTGTAGGGGCTGGATGAGGTTACAGAGATTGGGAGGGTTGTAGGGGCTGGAGGAGGTTACAGAGATAGGGTTGTAGGGTCCGGCAGAGGATACAGTATAGGGAGGGTTGTAGGGGTTGGAGGAGGTTACAGAGATAGGGAGGGTTGTACGGTCTAGAGGAGGTTACAGAGATAGGGAGGGTTGTAGGGGGTGGCGGTGGTTACAGAGATCAGGAGGGTTGTAGGGGCCGGAGGAGGTTACAGTGATAGTGAGGGTTTCAGGGTCTGGAGGAGGTTACCGAGATAGGGAGGGTTGTAGGGGCTGGAGGAAGCTGCAGAGATAGGGAGGGTTGTAGGGTCTGGAGGAGGTTACACTGATAGGGAAGGTTGTAGTGTCTGGAGGAGGTGACAGAGTTAGTGTTGGTTGTAGGGGCTGGAGGAGGTTACAGAGATAGGGAGGTTTGTAGGGGTGGGAGGAGGTTACAGAGATAGTGTTGTAGGGTCCGGAGGAGGCTACAGTGTAGGGAGGGTTGTAGGAGCTGGAGGAGGTTACGGAGATAGGGAGGGTTGTAGGGCCTGCAGGAGGTTACAGAGACAGGGAGGGTTGTAGGGTCTGGAAGAGGTTACAAAGATAGGGAGGGTTGTAGGGTCAGGAGGAGGCTACAGAGATAGGGAGGGTTGTAGGTTCTGGAGGAGGTTACAGTGATAGGGAAGGTTGTAGGGTCTGGAGGAGGTTACAGAGATGGGGAGGGTTGTAGAGGCTGGAGGAGGTTACAGAGATAGGGAGGGTTGTAGGGGCTGGAGGAGGTTACAGAGATGGGTTTTAGGGTCTGGAGGAGGTTACAGTATAGGGAGGGTTGTAGGGGCTGGAGGAGGTTACAGAGATGGGTTTTAGGGTCCGGAGGAGGTTACAGAGATAGGGAGGGTTGTAGGGGCTGGAGGAGGTTACAGAGATGGGTTTTAGGGTCCAGAGGAGGTTACAGTATAGGGAGGGTTGTAGGGGCTGGAGGAGGTTACAGAGATAGGGAGGGTTGTAGGGGCTGGAGGAGGTTGCAGAGTTAGGGAGGGTTGTAGGGGCTGGAGGAGGCTGCAGAGATAGCGAGGGTTGTAGGGGCTGGAGGAGGCTCCAGAGATAGTGAGGGTTGTGCGGTCTAGAGGAGGTTACAGAGATAGGGAGCGTTGTAGGGTCTGGAGGGGGTTACAAAGATAGGGAGGGTTGTAGGGGCAGGAGGAGGCTACAGAGATAGGGAGGGTTGTAGGGTCTGGAGGAGGTTACAGTGACAGGGAAGGTTGTTGGGTCTGGAGGAGGTTACAGAGATAGGGAAGGTTGTAGGGGCTGGATGAGGTTACAGAGATAGGGAGGGTTGTAGGGGCTGGAGGAGGTTACAGAGATAGGGTTGTACTGTCTGGAGGAGGTTACAGTGTAGGGAGGGTTGTTGGGGCTGGAGGAGGTTACAGAGATAGGGAGGGTTGTCGGGGCTGCAGGAGGTTACAGAGATAGGGAGGGTTGTAGGGTGTGGTTAAGGTTACAAAGATAGGGAAGGTTGTAGGGGCAGGAGGAGGCTACAGAGATAGGGAGGGTTGTAGGGGCTGGAGGAGGTTACAGAGATAGGGAGGGTTGTAGGGGCTGGAGGAGGTTACAGAGATAGGGAGGGATGTAGAGGCTGGATGAGGTTACAGAGATATGGAGGTTTGTAGGGGCTGGAGGAGGTTACAGAGATAGGGTTTTAGGGTCCGGGGGAGGTTAAGGTATAGGGAGCGTTGTAGGGGCTGGAGGAGGTTACAGAGATAGGGAGGGTTGTAGGGGCTGGAGGAGGTTACCGAGATAGGGAGTGTTGTAGGGGCTGGAGGAGGTTACAGAGATAGGGAGGCTTGTAGGGGCTGGAGGAGGTTACAGAGATAGGGAGGGTGGTAGGGGCTGGCGGAGGTTACAGAGATAAGGAGGGTTGTAGGGGCCGGAGGAGGTTACAGTGATAGGGAGGGTTTTAGTGTCTGGAGGAGGTTACAGTGATAGTGAGGGTTGTAGGGGCTGGAGGAGGTTGCAGAGATAGGGAGGGTTGTAGGGGCTGGAAGAGGTTACAGAGATAGGGTGGGTTGTAGGGGTTGGAGGAGGTTACAGAGATAGGGAGGGTTGTAGGGGCTGGAGGAGGTTACAGAGATAGTGAGGGTTGTAGGGGCTGGCGGAGGTTACAGAGAGAGGGAGTGTTGTAGGGGCTGGAGGAGCTTACAGAGATAGAGAGGTTTGTAGGTGCTGGCAGAGGTTACAGAGATAAGGAGCGTTGTAGGGGCCGTAGGAGGTTACAGTGATAGGTAGGGTTTTAGTGTCTGGAGGAGGTTACAGTGATAGGGAAGGTTGTAGGGTCTGGAGGAGTTTACAGAGATAGGGAGGTTTGTAGGGACTCGAGGAGGTTGCCGACATAGGGAGGGTTGTAGGGGCTGGAGGAGGCTGCAGAGATAGGGGTGGTTGTAGGGGCTGGAGGCGGCTCCAGAGATAGGGCTGTAGGGTCCAGAGGAGGTTACAGTATAGGGAGGGTTGTAGGGGCTGGATGAGGTTACAGAGATAGGGAGGGTTGTAAGGGCTGGAGGAGGTTACAGAGATAGGGTTGTACGGTCTGGAGGAGGTTACAGTATAGGGAGGGTTGTTGGGGCTGGAGGAGGTTACAGAGATAGGGAGGGTTGTAGGTTGTGGTTAAGGTTACAAAGATAGGGAAGGTTGTAGGGGCAGGAGGAGGCTACAGAGATAGGGGGGGTTGTAGGATCTGGAGGAGGTTACAGAGATAGGGAGGGTTGTAGGGGCTGGAGGAGGTTACAGAGATAGGGAGGGTTTAGAGGCTGGATGAGGTTACAGAGATATGGAGGGTTGTAGGGGCTGGAGGAGGTTACAGAGATTGTGAGGGTTGTGGGGGCTGCAGGAGGTTACAGAGATAGGGAGGGTTGTAGGGGCTGGAGGAGGTTACAGACATAGGGAGGGTTGTAAGGGCTGGAGGAGGTTACAGAGATAGGGAGTGTTGTAGGGGTTGGAGGAGGTTACAGAGATAGGGTTGTAGGGTCCGGAGGAGGTTACAGTATAGGCAGGGTTGTATGGGCTGGAGGAGGTTACAGAGATAGGGAGGGTTGTAGGGGCTGCAGGAGGTGACAGAGATAGGGAGGGTTGTATGGGCTGGAGGAGGTTACAGAGATAGGGAGGGTTGTAGGGGCTGCAGGAGGTTACAGAGATTGGGAGGGTTGTAGGGTCTAGAGGATGTTACAAAATAGGGAGGGTAGTAGGGGCTGGAGGAGGTTACAGAGATAGGGAGGCTTGTAGGGGCTGGAGGAGGTTACAGAGATAGGGAGGGTTGTCGGGGCTGGAGGAGGTTGCAGAGTTAGGGAGGGTTGTAGGGGCTGGAGGAGGGTGCAGAGATAGGGAGGGTTGTAGGGGCTGGAGGAGGCTGCAGAGATAGGGAGGGTTGTAGGGGCAGGAGGAGGCTACAGAGATAGGGAGGGTTGTAGGGTCTGGAGGATGTTACAGTGATAGGGATGGTTGTAGGGTCTGGAGGAGGTTACAAAGATAGGGAGGGTTGTAGGCGCTGGAGGAGGTTACAGAGATAAGGAGGGTTGTAGGGGCTGGATGAGGTTACAGAAATTGGGAGGGTTGTAGGTGCTGGAGGAGGTTACAGAGATAGGGTTGTAGGATCCGGCAGAGGATACAGTATAGGGAGGGTTGTAGGGGTTGGAGGAGGTTACAGAGATAGCGAGGGTTATACGGTCTAGAGGAGGTTACAGAGATAGGGAGGGTTGTAGGGTCTGGAGGAGGTTACCAAGATAGGAAGGGTTGTACGGGCAGGAGGAGGCTACAGAGATAGGGAGGGTAGTAGGGGCTGGAGGATGTTACAGAGATAGGGAGGCTTGTAGGGGCTGGCAGGAGGTTACAGAGATAGGGAGGGTTGTCGGGGCTGGAGGAGGTTACAGAGTTAGGAGGGTAGTAGGGGCTGGAGGAGGTTGCAGAGATAGGGAGGGTTGTAGGGGCTGGAGGAGGCTGCAGAGATAGGGAGGTTGTAGGGTCAGGAGGAGGCTACAGAGATAGGGAGGGTTTGTAGGGTCTGGAGAGGTTACAGAGATAGGGAGGGTTATACGGTCTAGAGGAGGTTACAGAGATAGGGAGGGTTGTAGGCGTCTGGAGGAGGTTACAAGATAGGAGGCGTTGTAGGGGCTGGATGAGGTTACAGAGATAGGGAGGGTTGTAGGGGCTGGAGGAGGTTACAGAGATAGGGTTTTAGGGTCCGGAGGAGGTTACAGTATAGGGAGGGTTGTATGGGCTGGAGGAGGTTACAGAGATAGGGAGGCTTGTAGGGGCTGCAGGAGGTTACAGAGATAGGGAGGGTTGTAGGGGCTGGAGGAGGTTGCAGAGATAGGGAGGGTTGTAGTGGCTGGCGGAGGTTACAGAGATCAGGAGGGTTGTAGGGGCCGGAGGAGGTTACAGTGATAGGGAGGGTTTCAGGGTCTGGAGGAGGTTACAGTGATAGGGAAGGTTGTAGGGTCTGGAGGAGGTTACAGAGATAGGGAGGGTTGTAGTGGCTGGAGGAAGCTGCAGAGATAGGGAGGGTTGTAGGGTCTGGAGGAGGTTACAGTGATAGGGAAGGTTGTAGTGTCTGGAGGAGGTTACAGAGTTAGGGTGGGTTGTAGGGGCTGGAGGAGGTTACAGAGATAGGGAGGTTTGTAGGGGTGGGAGGAGGTTACAGAGATAGTGTTGTAGGGTCCGGAGGAGGCTACAGTATAGGGAGGGTTGTAGGGGCTGGAGGAGTTTACGGAGATACGGAGGGTTGTAGGGCCTGCAGGAGGTTACAGAGACAGGGAGGGTTGTAGGGTCTGGAGGAGGTTACAAAGATAGGGGGGGTTGTAGGGGCAGGAGGAGGCTACATAGATAGGGAGGGTTGTAGGTTCTGGAGGAGGTTACAGTGATAGGGAAGGTTGTAGGGTCTGGAGGAGGTTACAGAGATGGGGAGGGTTGTAGAGGCTGGAGGAGGTTACAGAGATAGGGAGGGTTGTAGGGGCTGGAGGAGGTTACAGAGATGGGTTTTAGGGTCCAGAGGAGGTTACAGTATAGGGAGGGTTGTAGGGGCTGGAGGAGGTTACAGAGATGGGTTTTAGGGTCCGGAGGAGGTTACAGAGATAGGGAGGGTTGTAGGGGCTGGAGGATGTTACAGAGATGGGTTTTAGGGTCCGGAGCAGGTTACAGTATAGGGAGGGTTGTAGGGGCTGGAGGAGGTTACAGAGATAGGGAGGGTTGTAGGGGCTGGAGGAGGTTGCAGAGTTAGGGAGGGTTGTAGGGGCTGGAGGAGGCTGCAGAGATAGGGAGGTTTGTAGGGGCTGGAGGAGGCTCCAGAGATAGTGAGGGTTGTACGGTCTAGAGGAGGTTACAGAGATAGGGAGCGTTGTAACCTCCTCCAGACCCTACAAAGATAGGGAGGGTTGTAGGGGCAGGAGGAGGCTACAGAGATAGGGAGGGTTGTAGGGTCTGGAGGAGGTTACAGTGACAGGGAAGGTTGTTGGGTCTGGAGGAGGCTACAGAGATAGGGTTGTAGGGTCCAGAGGAGGTTACAGTATAGGGTGGGTTGTAGGGGCTGGAGGAGGTTACAGAGATAGGGAGGGTTGTAGGGGCTGGCGGAGGTTACAGAGCTAAGGAGGGTTGTAGGGGCTGGAGGAGGTTACAGTGATAGGGAGGGTTTTAGGGTCTGGAGGAGGTTACAGTGATAGGGAAGGTTGTAGGGTCTGGAGGAGGTTACAGAGATAGGGAGGGTTGTAGAGGCTGGAGGAGGTTGCAGAGATAGGGAGGGTTGTAGGGGCTGGAGGAGTCTATAGAGATAGGGAGGGTTGTACGGACTAGAGGAGGTTACAGTGATAGGGAGGGTTGTAGGGGCTGGAGGAGGTTACAGAGATAGGGTTGTAGTGTCCGGAGGAGTTTACAGTATAGGGAGTGTTGTAGGGGTTGGAGGAGGTTACAGAGATAGGTAGGGTTGTATGGGCCGGAGGAGGTTACAGTGATAGGGAGGGTTTTAGGGTCTGGAGGAGGTTACAGTGTTAGGGAAGGTTGTAGTGTCTGGAGGAGGCTACAGAGATAGGGCGTGTTGTAGGGGCTGGAGGATGTTACACAGTTAGGGCGTGTTGTCGGGGCTGGAGGACGTTGCAGAGTTCGGGAGGGTTGTAGGGGCTGGAGGAGGCTGCAGAGATAGGGAGGGTTGTAGGGGCTGGAGGAGGCTACAGAGATAGGGATGGTTGTACGGTCTAGAGGAGGTTACAGAGATTGGGAGAGTTGTAGGGTCTGGAGGAGGTTACAAAGATAGGGTGGGTTGTAGGTGCAGGAGGAGGCTACAGAGATAGGGAGGGTTGTAGGGTCTGGAGGAGGTTACAGTGATAGGGAATTTTTTAGGGTCTGGAGGAGGTTACAGAGATAGGGAAGGTTGTAGGGGCTGGAGGAGGTTACAGAGATAGGGAGGGTTGTATTAGCTGGATGAGGTTACAGAGATAGGGAGGGTTGTTTGGGCTAGAGGAGATTACAGAGATAGGGTTGTCGGGTCTGGAGGAGGTTACAGTATAGGCAGAGTTGTAGGGACTGGAGGAGGTTACAGAGATAGGGAGGGTTGTAGGGTCTGGAGGAGGTTACAAAGATAGGGAGGGTTGTAGGGGCAGGAGGATGCTACAGAGATAGGGAGGTTTGTAGTGTCTGGAGGAGGTTACAGAGATAGGGAGGGTTGTTGGGGCTGGAGGAGGTTACAGAGATAGCTAGGGTTTTAGGGTCCGGAGGAGGTTACAGTATAGGGAGAGTTGTAGGGGCTGGAGGAGGTTACAGAGATAGGGAGGGTTGTAGGGGCTGGATGAGGTTACATAGATAGGGAGGGTTGTAGGGGCTGGAGGAGGTTACAGAGATAGGGTTTTAGGGTCCGGAGCAGGTTACAGTATAGGGAGGGTTGTAGGGGCTGGAGGAGGTTACAGAGATAGGGAGGCTTGTAGTGGCTGCAGGAGGTTACAGAGATAGGGAGGGTTGTAGGGGCTAGAGGAGTTTGCAGAGTTAGGGAGGGTTGTAGGGGCTGGAGGAGGCTGCAGAGTTAGGGAGGTTTGTAGGGGCTGGAGGAGGCTACAGAGATAGGGAGGGTTGTACGGTCTAGAGGAGGTTTCAGAGATAGGGAGGGTTGTAGGGTCTGGAGGAGGTTACAAAGATAGGGAGGGTTGTAGGGGCAGGAGGAGGCTACAGAGATAGGGAGGGTTGTAGGGTCTGGAGGAGGTTACAGTGATAGGGAAGGTTGTAGGGTCTGGAGGAGGTTACAGAGATAGGGAAGGTTGTAGTGTCTGGAGGAGGTTACAGAGATAGGGAGGGTTGTAGGGGCTGGAGTAGGTTACAGTGATAGGGAGGGTTGTAGGGGCTGGACGAGTTTGCATAGATAGGGAGGGTTGTAGGGGCTGGAGGAGGTTACAGAGATAGGGTTTTAGGGTCCGGAGGAGGTTACAGTATAGGGAGGGTTGTAGGGGCTGGAGGAGGTTACAAAGATAGGGAGGCTTGTAGTGGCTGCAGGAGGTTACAGAGATAGGGAGGGTTGTAGGGGCTGGAGGAGGTTGCAGAGTTAGGGAGGTTTGTAGGGGCTGGAGGAGGCTGTAGAGATAGGGAGGTTTGTAGGGGCTAGAGGGGGCTACAGAGATAGGGAGGGTTGTACGGTCTAGAGGAGGTTTCAGAGATAGGGAGGGTTGTAGGGTCTGGAGGAGGTTACAAAGATAGGGAGGGTTGTAGGGGCTGCAGGAGGCTACAGAGATAGGGAGGGTTGTAGGGTCTGGAGGAGGTTACAGTGATAGGGAAGGTTGTAGGGTCTGGAAGAGGTTACAGAGATAGGGAGGGTTGTAGGGGCTGGATGAGGTTACAGAGATAGGGAGGGTTGTAGGGGCTGCAGGAGGTTACAGAGATAGGGTTGTAGGGTCCGGAGGAGGTTACAGTATAGGGAGGGTTGTAGGGGCTGGAGGAGGTTACAGAGATAGAGAGGGTTGTAGGGGCAGGAGGAGGCTACAGAGATAGGGAGGGTTTTAGGGTCTGGAGGATGTTACAAAGATAGGGAGGGTTGTAGGGGCAGGGGGAGGCTACAGAGATAGGGAGGATTGTAGGGTCTGGAGGAGGTTACAGTGATAGGGAAGGTTGTTGGGTCTGGAGGAGGTTACAGAGATAGGGAGGGTTGTAGGGGCTGGATGAGGTTACAGAGATAGGGTTGTAGGGCCTGGAGGAGGTTACAGAGATAGGGAGGGTTGTAGGGGCTGGAGGAGGTTGCAGAGATAGGGAGGGTTGTAGGGGCTGGCGGAGATTACAGAGATAGGGAGGGTTGTAGGGGCTGCAGGAGATTACTGAGATAGGGAGGGTTGTATGGTCTGGAGGAGGTTACAAATATAGGGAGGGTTGTAGGGGCAGGAGGAGGCTACAGAGATAGGGAGGGTTGTAGGGTCTGAAGGAGTTTACAGTAATAGGGAAGGTTGTAGGGTTTGGAGGAGGTTAAAGAGATAGGGAGGGTTGTAGGGGCTGGAGGATGTTACAGAGATAGGGTGGTTTGTAGGGACTGGATGAGGTAACAGGGATTGGGAGGGTTGTAGGGGCTCGAGGAGGTTACAGAGATATTGTTGTAGGGTGCGGAGGAGGTTACAGTATAGGGAGGGCTGTAGGGCCTGGAGGAGGTTACAGAGATAGGGAGGGTTGTGGGGTCTGGAGGAGGTTACAGTAATAGGGAAGGTTGTAGGGTTTGGAGGAGGTTAAAGAGATAGGGAGGGTTGTAGGGGCTGGAGGAGGTTACAGAGATAGGGAGGTTTGTAAGGGCTGGCGGAGGTTACAGAGATAAGGAGGGTTTTAGGGGCCGGAGGAGGTTACAGTGAGAGGGAGGGTTTTAGTGTCTGGAGGAGGTTACAGTGATAGTGAGGGTTGTAGGGGCTGGAGGAGGTTGCAGAGATAGGGAGGGTTGTAGGGGCTGGAAGAGGTTACAGAGATAGGGCGGGTTGTAGCGGCTGGAGGAGGTTACAGAGATAGGGAGGCTTGTAGGGGCTGGAGGAGGTTACAGAGATAGGGAGGGTTGTAAGGGCTGGCGGAGGTTACAGAGATAAGGAGGGTTGTAGGGGCCGGAGGAGGTTACAGTGATAGGGAGGGTTTTAGTGTCTGGAGGAGGTTACAGTGATAGTGAGGGTTGTAGGGGCTGGAGGAGGTTGCAGAGATAGGGAGGGTTGTAGGGGCTGGAAGAGGTTACAGAGATAGGGTGGGTTGTAGGGGTTGGAGGAGGTTACAGAGATAGGGAGGGTTGTAGGGGCTGGAGGAGGTTACAGAGATAGTGAGGGTTGTAGGGGCTGGCGGAGGTTACAGAGATAAGTAGGGTTGTAGGGGCCGGAGGAGGTTACAGTGATAGAGAGGGTTTTAGGGTCTCGAGGAGGTTACAGAGATAGGGTTGTAGGGTGCGGAGGAGGTTACAGTATAGGGAGGGCTGTAGGGGCTGGCGGAGGTTACAGAGATAGGGAGGCTTGTAGGGGCTGCAGGAGGTTACAGAGATAGGGAGGGTTGTAGGGGCTGGAGGAGGTTACAGTGATGGGGAGGGTTGTTGGGGCTGGAGGAGGTTACAGAGTTAGGGAGGGTTGTAAGGGCTGGCGGAGGTTACAGAGATAAGGAGGGTTGTAGGGGCCGGAGGAGGTTACAGTGATCGGGAGGGTTTTAGTGTCTGGAGGAGGTTACAGTGATAGTGAGGGTTGCAGGGGCTGGAGGAGGTTGCAGAGATAGGGAGGGTTGTAGGGGCTGGAAGAGGTTACAGAGATAGGGCGGGTTGTAGGGGCTGGAGGAGGTCACAGAGATAGTGAGTGTTGTAGGGGCTGGAGGAGGTTACAGAGATAGGGAGGGTTGTAGGGTCTGGAGGAGGTTACAGAGATAGGGAGGGTTGTAGGGGCTGGAGGAGGTTACAGAGATAGGGCGGATTGTAGGGGCTGCAGGAGGTTACAGAGATAGGGAGGGTTGTAGGGGCTGGAGGAGGTTACAGAGATAGGGAGGGTTGTAGGGGCTGGCGGAGGTTACAGAGATAAGGAGGGTTGTAGGGGCTGGAGGAGGTTACAGTGATAGGGAGGGTTTTAGGGTCTGGAGGAGGTTACAGTGATAGGGAAGGTTGTAGGGTCTGGAGGAGGTTACAGAGATAGGGAGGGTTGTAGGGGCTGGAGGAGGTTACAGAGATAGGGAGGGTTGTAGGGGCTGGAGGAGGCTATAGAGATAGGGAGGGTTGTACGGACTAGAGGAGGTTACAGTGGTAGGGAGGGTTGTAGGGTCTGGAGGAGGTTACAAAGATAGGGTTATAGGGGCAGCAGTAGTCTACAGAGATAGGGAGGGTTGTAGGGTCTAGAGGTTACAGTGATAGGGAAGGTTGTAGGGTCTGGAGGCGGTTACAGAGATAGGGAGGGTTGTAGGGTCTGGAAGAGGTTGCAGAGATAGGGATGGTTGTAGGGGCTGGAGGATGTTGCAGTGATAGGGAGGGTTGTAGGGGCTGGAGGAGGCTACAGAGATAGGGAGGGTTTAGGGTCCAGAGGAGGTTACAGAGATAGGGAGGGTTTTAGGGGCTGGAGGAGGTTACTGAGATAGGGAGGGTTGTAGTGTCTGGAGGAGGTTACAGAGATAAGGAGTGTTGTAGGGTCCGGAGGAGGTTACAGTGATAGGGAGGATTGTAGGGTCTGGAGGAGTTTGCAGAGATAGGGAGGGTTGTAGGGGCTGGAGGAGGTTACAGCGACAGGGAGGGTTGCAGGGGCTGGAGTAGGTCACAGCGATAGGGAATGTTGTAGGGCCTGGAGGAGGTTACAGAGATAGGGAGGGTTGTAGGGGCTGGAGGTGGTCACAGAGATAGGGAGGGTTGCAGAGGCTGGGGGTGGTTACAGAGATAGGGAGTGTTGTAGGGGCTGGAGGAAGTTACAGAAATGGGATTGTTCAGACTGCTGGAGGTTACAGTGATCGGGGCGAGATCATGGTGGGATTTGAAAACCAAGCTTGGAATTGAGGATTGAGGTGTTGCTGGACCAGGAGCTGGTGTCAGTCAGAAAGCAGATTGGGTAACGAGTAAGTAGTGACTGAGGCTGAAATTGAGCAGGTCTCATTTCCTCCCTTTGTGTTCATTCAGCAGGCTGGTCGATGTGGCACAGCAAGGACCCTCGATGACTCACCTCACTGATTGTGAGAGATATGGTTAGTGGGAATGCTATTCTTCTCTCGCCCTCAAACTTGGACAGAGAGAGAGTAAGAGAGACATTGGAGATGGAATGAGAAAGAGAGAGATGGACAGAAAGATGAAAAAGAGAGAGGGGATGATGTAAGGAGAATCAGCCACAAAATAAGATGAAAGGGATGGGGGAGGTGAAGGGAGAGAGATATAGAGAGGGACTGAGGGGGGTGCAGGTAGACAGAAAGAGGGCAGGGAGAGAGATGGGGGTAGAGGGTGAGACTGAGAGACAGTCACAGGGAGAGACAGACACACTGAGGTAGTGACATAAAGATACGCATTTCTACAGCATGTTTCACTCATTCAGGACCGACTCTCTGACAGTGCAGCAATCCCTCAGTACTGATCCTCTGACAGTGCAGCACTCCCTCAGTACTGACCCTCCGACAGTGCAGCGCTCCCTCAGTACTGACCCTCCGACAGTGCAGCGATCCCTCAGTACTGACCCTCTGACAGTGCAGCACTCCCTCAGTACTGACCCTCTGACAGTGCAGCAATCCCTCAGTACTGATCCTCTGACAGTGCAGCACTCCCTCAGTACTGACCCTCCGACAGTGCAGCGATCCCTCAGTACTGACCCTCTGACAGTGCAGCACTCCCTCAGTACTGACCCTCTGACAGTGCAGCACTCCCTCAGCACTGACCCTCTGGCAGTGCAGCACTCCCTCAGCACTGACCCTCTGGCAGTGCAGCGCTCCCTCAGCACTGACCCTCTGGCAGTGCAGCGCTCCCTCAGGACTGACCCTCTGGCAGTGCAGCACTCCCTCAGGACTGACCCTCTGGTAGTGCAGCGCTCCCTCAGTCCTGACCCTCTGGCAGTGCAGCGCTGCCTCAGGACTGACCCTCTGGCAGTGCAGCGCTCCCTCAGGACTGACCCTCTGGCAGTGCAGCACTCCCTCAGGACTGACCCTCTGGTAGTGCAGCGCTCCCTCAGTCCTGACCCTCTGGCAGTGCAGCGCTCCCTCAGGACTGACCCTCTGGCAGTGCAGCACTCCCTCAGGACTGACCATCTGGTAGTGCAGCGCTCCCTCAGTACTGACCCTCTGACAGTGCAGCACTCCCTCAGGTCTGACCCTCTGGCAGTGTAGTGCTCCCTCAGTACTGACCCTCCGACAGTGCAGCGCTCCCTCAGTACTGACCCTCCGACAGTGCAGCGCTCCCTCAGTACTGACCCTCTGACAGTGCAGCACTCCCTCAGTACTGACCCTCCGACAGTGCAACGCTCCCTCAGTACTGACCCTCCGACAGTGCAGCGCTCCCTCAGTACTGACCCTCTAACACTGCAGCACTCCCTCAGTGCTGACACTCCGACAGTGCAGCATTCCCTCAGTACTGACCCTCCGACAGTGCAGTGCTCCTTCAATACTGACCCTCCGACAGTTTAGCTCTCCGTCAGTACTGACCCTTTGGCAGCGCTCCCTTAATAAAGCACTGGGAGCATCCTGCTGAAGCCAGTGTTCAAGTCTCTGGCTTGGGTCAGAAACAGTTATTTCTATCACAGAGGGACACTGAGACACACCAGTCACTGTACAGATATCTCCCTGAGCGAGAGGGGACTGAGAGACACCAGTCAGTGTACAGATATCTCCCTGAGAGAGCGGGACTGAGAGACACCAGTCAGTGTACAGATATCTCCCTGAGAGAGAGGGACTTAGAGGCACCAGTCAGTGTACAGATATCTCCCTGAGAGAGGGACTGAGCGGCACCAGTCAGTGTTCATATATCTCCCTGAGAGAGAGAGGGACTTAGAGGCACCAGTCAGTGTTCAGGTATCTCCCTGAGAGAGATGGAATTAGAGGCACCAGTCAGTGTACAGATATCTCCATGAGAGAGAGACTGAGCGGCACCAGACAGTGTTCAGATATCTCCCTGAGAGAGAGGGGACTGAGGCACCAGTCAGTGTACAGATATCTCCCTGAGAGAGAGGGGACTGAGAGACACCAGTCAGTGTACAGATAACTCCCTGAGAGAGAGGGGACTGAGAGACACCAGTCAGCGTACAGATATCTCCCTGAGAGAGAGGGGACTGAGAGACACCAGTCAGTGTACAGATAACTCCCTGAGAGAGAGGGGACTGAGAGACACCAGTCAGTGTACAGATATCTCCCTGAGAGAGAGGGGACTGAGAGACAACAGTCAGTGTACAGATATCTCCCTGAGAGAGAGGCGACTGAGAGACAACAGTCAGTGTACTGATATCTCCCTGAGTAAGACGATTGTGAGACACCATTGAGTGTACAGAAATCCCTGTCAGAGAGAGGAATGAGACACCATTCAGTGTGCAGATGTCTCCCCGAAATAGAGGGGACTGAGAGACACCAGTCAGTGTACTGATATCTCCCTGAGAGAGAGAGAGAGACAGGGACAGAGAGACACCAGCCAGTGTACAGATATCTCCCTGAGTGAGAGGGACAGAGAGACACCAACCAGTGTACAGATATCTCCCTGAGAGAGGGGGACTGATACACCAGTCAGTGTACAGATATCTCCCTGAGAGAGAGAGACAGAGAGACACCAGCCAGTGTACAGATATATCCCTGAGTGAGAGGGACAGAGAGACACCAGCCAGTGTACAAATATCTCCCTGAGTGAGAGGGACAGAGAGACACCAGCCAGTGTACAGATATCTCCCTGAGTGAGAGGGACAGAGAGACACCAGCCTGGGTGATGGACATTGTTGTAAATTAACCTCCATCTTTCTTCTTCTGTTTCAGCCCAAAGTGACTATCCACATGAAGCAGCATTTGATGCATTTACCTGTGGTACAGGTCTGCTGACAATATCCCTCAAGGTTGAGGTTATGTGGCATTCACATCACAGAAACAGGCCATTCGAGCCATCAGCTTCGTATTGGCGATTATGCTGCACAGGAGTCTCCTCTCACCCATCTCTTCACCTCACCCCATCACTATATCCTTCTATTCCTTACTCTGTCATGTGTTTATCCAGCTTCCCCTCAAATGTACCTATATTACTCACCTCAACCACTTCCTGTGGTAACGAGTTCCACATTTTCACCACTCCTTGGATAAATGACTTTCTCTTGAATTCCCCATTGGATTTATCAGATTTATTACTGAGCACCTTATATTGATGGTCCCTAGTTCTAGTCTCGTCCACAAGTGGAAATATCTTCCTTACATTTCCCCCATCCAAATCCTTCACAATTTTAAAGATCTCTATCGGACCTTCAGCCTTCTCTTTTCAAGAGTAAAGAGCCTCAGCCAGTTCAATCTGTCCTGATTGTTTTAACCTCTCAGTTCTGATATTATCCTTGTAAATCTGTTTTTGGACCTTTCCGGTATCTCTGCATCCTTTTTATAATCATGGAGATTAGAGCTGTGCACAGTGCTTCAAGTGTGGGATAATTGAGGTGGGGATACTAGAGTAATTAATTAATTAATTATATAAAATAGCGATGGCAGGGCGGGTGATGTGTTGGTGCTGCAGCATGTGGATACTGCTGGACACCAAGGTGATCCGGCGGGAACACATCTGTACCAAGTGTTTGCAGCTCGAGGAACTTCGGATCTGATTTAAGGGGCTGGAGTCCGAGCTGCAGACATTGTGCCACATCAGGGAGAGGGAAAGTTACCTGGACATTTTGTTCCAGGAGGCAGTCTCGCCTCTCAGATTAGATCATTCAGATTTGGTCTGTGACCAGGGACAGAAGGGTGTGACTGCAGGTGAGGCAGGTCTGGGGACCCAGGGGGTAGCACTCGAGGAGCCTTGACCCTTGCAGTTGCCCATCAGTTACAAGGTTCTTGCAAGCTGTGTGGATGAGAGCGGGGACTGCAGGGAGTGAACTGAGTGAACTGACCACGGAACCATGGTACAGGGAGCCATTCAAGTTGGGAAAGGAAATAAGACCATTGTAGTGGTAGGTGACAGTATAATTAGGGAGATAGATACTGTTCTCTGCAGCCATGAGCGTGAATCCACAAGGTTGTGTTGCCTGCCCAGTGCCAGGTTAAGGACATCTCCTCAGGGCTAGAGAGGAACTTGGAGTGGGAGGGGAGGGATCCACTTGCTGTCGTCCACATTGACACCAAAGACGTTGAAAGGACTGGAAAGGAGGATCTGCTGAAAGAATTTGAACAGTTAGAGGTTAAATTAAAAAGCAGAACCTCCAAGGTAATAATCTCGGGATTACTACCCGAGCCACAGGCAAACTGGCATAGGGTAAATAAAGTCAAGGAGTTAAATGCGTGGCTCAAAGATTGGTGTGGGAGGAATGGGTTTCAGTTCATGGGGCACTGACATCAGTACTGGGGTAGAAGGGAGCTGTTTGGGTGGGATGGCTTCACTTGAACCATGCTGGGACCAGTGTCCTGGCGAATCAAATAACTAGAGCTGTAGAGAGGGCTTTAAACGAAATAGAGGATGTTACAAGGAGATCAAAGCTGGGAACTAAATATTCAGGGCTACGTAACTTTTTGAAAAGACAGGCAGGAGGGAAAGGGTGGTGGGGTAACTTCGTTAGTATGAGATGGAATAAGTATGTTAGCAAGAAATGATCTTGGATCTGAAGATGTAGAATCCATATGGGTGGAGGTCCAAAATAACAAGGGGAAGAAGACACTGGTGGGAGTAGTTTATAGGCCCCCTAACAGTAGCTATACTTTTAAGACAGAATAAACCAGGAGATAATGAGGGCGTGTAAAACCGAGGTATGTGGAGACCAGAACTGTGCACAGTGCTGCAAGTGTGGTCTAACCGAGGTAGGTGGAGACCAGAACTGTGCACAGTCCTGCAAGTGTGGTCTAACCGAGGTATGTGGAGACCAGAACTGTGCACAGTGCTGCAAGTGTGGTCTAACCGAGGTATGTGGAGACCAGAACTGTGCACAGTGCTGCAAGTGTGGTCTAACCAAGGTATGTGGAGACCAGAACTGTGCACAGTGCTGCAAGTGTGGTCTAACCGAGGTATGTGGAGACCAGAACTGGGCACAGTGCTGCAAGTGTGGTCTAACCGAGGTATGTGGAGACCAGAACTGTGCAAAGTTCTCCGAGTGTGGTCTAAACGAGGTATATGCAGACCAGAACTTTGGACTGTGCTCCCAGTGTGGTCTCACCTGCATTTGATAGAGGTTTAACAAAACACCTCTGCTTTACTATCCTTTTCTTCTGGAAATGGACCTGTGCTGTGCTTATGGCCTTGTTATCCTGCATCGCCCGTTTTAGTGATTTGTGTAGCTGTATCCTATGATCCCTCGGGTTACTGTACCCCTTTTAGATATGTACTTTCCAAGCAATTTGTGGCCTGCTTATCCGATCAGACCACAGCGCAGCACCTCCCACTTACAGGTTGCGCTAACCAGTCTTCTCTAGTCTTTGCCTGTGGCAAATGGGCTGCAATAGAGCCTGGGGCTCAACTCAGAGGCAATTCCTGTGGCAGCTGAAAGATTCCCCCCAGACTCAGCACCCCTCCTGAGAGGTCCTGGGGTCAGAAAACCTGGTCAAAAGTCACCAATTCCCACCTTTTGCCTTTTTGGAATAGTTCAGTTTGAGATGTTATTTTATCCAAAACATTGATCCTGAATTTGGGGCGTTGGGTGGGTGGGGGGGACATTTTTTTACAGGAAGATAATTTTTATTCCATTAGGCGAGTGCAGCGAAATAAATGGGCGGGGCGTTAAATATCCTGCTCATTCTACGCCACTGGTTTGTCATTGCTCCATTATACAGCGTGGGACCCTGCCCACCACAGCAGGAAGGTACCAGGCTTCTATCGAGTGGGGCTTTGTAGGTGACTGCAGGAGCGGCAGGAGGGGATTGGAGGGGTTGTAAAGGTTAAAACGGGAAATTAATGTGTGTTTTCATCCCCATTTAATTTGCAGTCCTGCTGCAATTGGCGCAACTGCTCCTGACCAGTCAGAGAGGGTAAGTCTGGTGGCCAAGAGTGAAGATTAATAGCTGCCTTTACGATGTACTTGCGGGTTAGGGGCTGACTCTGGGAGATCCTCGTGTCCGTTAGGGGCTGACTCTGGGTGATCCTTGTGTCTGTTAGAGGCTGACTCTGTGTGATCCCCGTGTCCGTTAGGGGCTGACTCTGGTGATCTTTGTGTCCGTTAGGGGCTGACTCTGGGAGATCCTCGTGTCCGTTAGGGGCTGACTCTGTGTGATCCCCGTGTCTGTTAGGGGCTGACTCTGGGAGATCCTCGTGTCCGTTAGGGGCTGACTCTGGGAGATCCCCGTGTCCGTTAGAGGCTGACTCTGTGTGATCCCCGTGTCTGTTAGCGGCTGACTCTGGGAGATCCCCGTGCCCATTAGGGGCTGACTCTGGGTGATCCTCATGTCCGTTAGGGGCTGACTCTGGGTCATCCTCGTGTCCGTTAGGGGCTGACTCTGTGTGATCCCCGTGTCCGTTAGGGGCTGACTCTGGGTCATCCTCGTGTCCGTTAGGGGCTGACTCTGGGTGATCCCCGTGTCCGTTAGGGGCTGACTCTGGGAGATCCCCGTGTCCGTTAGGGGCTGACTCTGGGTGATCCTCGTGTCCATTAGGGGCTGACTCTGGGAGATCCCCGTGTCCGTTAGGAGCTGACTCTGGGAGATCCTCGTGTCCATTAGGGGCTGACTCTGGGAGATCCCCGTGTCCGTTAGGGGCTGACTCTGGGTGATCCTCGTGTCCGTTAGGGGCTGACTCTGGGAGATCCCTGTGTCCATTAGGGGCTGACTCTGGGTGATCCTCGTGTCCGTTAGGGGCTGACTCTGGGAGATCCCCGTGTCCATTAGGAGCTGACTCTGGGAGATCCTCGTGTCCGTTAGGGGCTGACTCTGGGAGATCCCCGTGTCTGTTAGGGGCTGACTCTGGGAGATGCCTGTGTGCTTTAGGGGCTGACTCTGGGAGATCCTCGTGTCCGTTAGGGGCTGACTCTGGGAGATCCCCGTGTGCTTTAGGGGCTGACTCTGGGAGATCCCCGTGTGCTTTAGGGGTTGACTCTGGGAGATCCTCGTGTCTGTTAGGGGCTGACTCTGGGAGGTCCTCGTGTCTGTTAGGGGCTGACTCTGGGTGATCCTCACTGGGAGCTGACTCACTGGTGTGCCTTAAGGCTGTGCACAGTCCTCGTGCGCGACCATTATCCCAGCAGCTGCTGCTTCACATCCAATCATGTGGAATTGTTGATGCATCGGTCTGTGTGTAACATTTGTAAATGTAGCAGGCAATCTAGGCACAGTAAGATCCCACAAGCTACAAGTAGATCACTGACCTGATTACCTGGTGTTTGCTTTGGTCCAGTGATGTTACAGTAGATATAAATTCTCTCTCTCTCTCTCTTTTGCACCCCCAACCCCATTCAGCCTCTCTGAGGCCCCCAGAGCTCTGATTGAGGAATATCTAGCCTCTGTTGAACCGTACAAGAACAATATCAACCTCATCAGAGCACGGGTGTCGTTCATGGTGAGTCTGGCGGGTCGTGGTTGTGGGAGATTCGGAGTCCCCTGGATTAACAAGGGGTGGGAGCCACGTTACAGTTCATAGAATTAGACTCGATGTGGAGTCACTGTGTTCAGTTCTGGGCACCTGGCCTCAGAAAGGGTAGGTGGATCTCGGTGGGGGTATAATGCAGATTTACCCGAGTGATCACTGGGGCTAAATAAGTTAAAAGGACAGGTTGCACAGACTATCCCTGTATTCCCTCAGGTATGTAAGATTAAGGTGTGATCTAATCGAGGGGAAGATGATTAAGGAATATATGGGGTCTATAGAGAAACTATTTCATCTCGGGGAGGTGGGGATGAGGAGACCGGAATAAGAATCTTAAAATTGGAGCCATTTTGGGGTGATGTCAGGAAGCGTTTGTTCACAGAAAGGCAAGCGGAAATCAGGAACTCTGTCCCCCAGAACAACTGTTGGGACCGAGAGTTAATTAAAAAGCTCAAAATTGAGATTGGATTTTGTTGGTTAAATGTATTAATGGACATTGGACAGTGACTTTACTCTATACAGCCCAGCTTTACTGGGAGTGTTTGATGTGGACAGTGCATCGGGGGCTTTACCCTGTATCTAACCTCGTGCTGTAGCTGTCCTGGGAGTGTTTGATGGGGACAGTGCAGAGGGGGCTTTACCCTGTATCTAACCCCGTGCTGTCCTGGGAGTGTTTGATGGGGACAGTGTAGGGGGAGCTTTACTCTGTATCTAACCCTGTGCTGTACCTGTCCTGGGAGTGTTTGATGGGGAAAGTGTAGAAAGAGCTTTACTCTGTATCTAACCCTGTGCTGTACCTGTCCTGGGAGTGTTTGATGGGGACAGTGTAGAGGGAGCTTTACTCTGTATCTAACCCCGTGCTATACCTGTCCTGGGAGTGTTTGATGGGGACAGTGTAGGGGGAGCTTTACCCTGTATCTAACCCCGTGCTGTAACTGTCCTGGGAGTGTTTGATGGGGACAGTGTAGAGGGAGCTTTACTCTGTATCTAACCCCGTGCTGTACCTGTCCTGGGAGTGTTTGATGGGGACAGTGTAGAGGGAGCTTTACTCTGTATCTAACCCCGTGCTGTACCTGTCCTGGGAGTGTTTGATGGGGACAGTGTAGGGGGAGCTTTACCCTGTATCTAACCCCGTGCTTTACCTGTCCTGGGAGTGTTTGATGGGGACAGTGTAGGGGGAGCTTTACCCTGTATCTAACCCCGTGCTGTACCTGTCCTGGGAGTGTTTGATGGGGACAGTGTAGGGGGAGCTTTACCCTGTATCTAACCCCGTGCTGTACCTGTCCTGGGAGTGTTTGATGGGGACAGTGTAGAGGGAGCTTTACTCTGTATCTAACCCCGTGCTGTAACTGTCCTGGGAGTGTTTGATGGGGACAGTGTAGAGGGAGCTTTACTCTGTATCTAACCCCGTGCTGTACCTGTCCTGTGAGTGTTTGATGGGGACAGTGTAGAGAGAGCTTTACTCTGTATCTAACCCCGTGCTGTACCTGTCCTGGGAGTGTTTGATGGGGACAGTGTAGAGGGAGCATTACTCTGTATCTAACCCCGTGTTGTACCTGTCCTGGGAGTGTTTGATGGGGACAGTGTAGAGGGAGCTTTACTCTGTATCTAACCCCGTGCTTTACCTGTCCTGGGAGTGTTTGATGGGGACGGTGTAGAGGGAGCTTTACTCTGTATCTAACCCTGTGCTGTACCTGTCCTGGGAGTGTTTGATGGGGACAGTGTAGAAAGAGCTTTACCCTGTATCTAACCCTGTGCTGTACCTGTCCTGGGAGTGTTTGATGGGGACAGTGTAGAGGGAGCTTTACTCTGTATCTGACCCTGTGCTGTATCTGTCCTGGGAGTGTTTGATGGGGACAATGTAGAGGGAGCTTTACTCTGTATCTAGCCCCGTGATGTACCTGTCCTGTGAGTGTTTGATGGGGACAGTGTAGAGGGAGCTTTACTCTGTATCTGACCCTGTGCTGTATCTGTCCTGGGAGTGTTTGATGGGGACAATGTAGAGGGAGCTTTACTCTGTATCTAACCTTGTGTTGTACCTACTCTGGGAATGTTTGATGCAGACACTGGATGTGAAACTTGTGTTTCCCAGTCTCTCTCAGGAGCTGACCCACAGGCTGAGCGACCCCCCATCCTGTTGGTGAGGGTCCGTCGGGGCTGGAGTTCGAGCCCTGCGGAGATTGCGAAGGAGTTTGCGACATTCTGCTCCCTGGACGTCAGGAAGGAGAGTCCGAGGCACTACCTGCTCGCCACAAACGAATGGAAGGGGTGAGTGTTTGAGAAGAAGTAATGTCCCTGACAGAGAGGCTCCCTCTTTAAACAGTGTCCCTGACAGAGAGACTCCCTCTTTAAACAGGGTTCCTGACAGAGAGACTCCCTCTTTAAACAGGGTTCCTGACAGAGAGACTCCCTCTTTAAACAGGGTTCCTGACAGAG
The DNA here is from genome assembly GCF_017639515.1 of Carcharodon carcharias. Taxonomy (NCBI): domain Eukaryota; kingdom Metazoa; phylum Chordata; class Chondrichthyes; order Lamniformes; family Lamnidae; genus Carcharodon; species Carcharodon carcharias. Next base: position 7,425,025 of record NC_054495.1, on the reverse strand, counting down.
AGACTCCCTCTTTAAACAGGGTCCCTGACGGAGAGACTCCCTCTTTAAACAGGGTCCCTGAGTGAGAGACTCCTTCTTTAAACAGTGTCCCTGACAGAGAGACTCCCTCTTTAAACAGGGTTCCTGACAGAGAGACTCCCTCTTTAAACAGGGTCCCTGAGTGAGAGACTCCCTCTTTAAACAGGGTCCCTGAGTGAGAGACTCCCTCTTTAAACAGGGTCCCTGAGTGAGAGACTCCCTCTTTAAACAGGGTCCCTGAGTGAGAGACTCCCTCTTTAAACAGGGTCCTTGAGTGAGAGACTCCCTCTTTAAACAGGGTCCCTGAGTGAGAGACTCCTTCTTTAAACAGGGTCCCTGACTGAGAGACTCCCTCTTTAAACAGGGTCCCTGAGTGAGAGACTCCCTCTTTAAACAGGGTCCCTGAGTGAGAGACTCCCTCTTTAAACAGGGTCCCTGAGTGAGAGACTCTCTCTTTAAACAGGGTCCCTGAGTGAGAGACTCCTTCTTTAAACGGGGTCCCTGACGGAGAGACTCCCTCTTTAAACAGGGTCCCTGAGTGAGAGACTCCCTCTTTAAACAGGGTCCCTGAGTGAGAGACTCCCTCTTTAAACAGGGTCCCTGAGTGAGAGACTCCCTCTTTAAACAGGGTCCCTGAGTGAGACTCTCTCTTTAAACAGGGTCCCTGAGTGAGAGACTCCCTCTTTAAATGGGGTCCCTGACGGAGAGACTCTCTCTTTAAACAGGGTCCCTGAGTGAGAAACTCCCTCTTTAAACAGGGTCCCTGACGGAGAGACTCCCTCTTTGAATGAGACTCTTGATAGAACCATAGAACACTACAGCACAGAAAAATAGGCCATTCGGCCCTTCTAGTCTGTGCCGAAATATTATTCCGCTAGTCCCATTGACCTGAACCCAGTCCATAACCCTCCAGACCTCTCCCATCCATGTATCTATCCAATTTATTCTTAAACTTAAGAGTGAGCCTGCATTTACCAAGTCAGATGGTAGCTCATTCCACACTCTCACCACTCTCTGAGTGAAGAAGTTCCCCCTAATGTTCCCCCTAAACCTTTCCCCTTTCACCCTAAAACCATGTCCTCCTGTGTTTATCTCTCCTAATCTAAGTGGAAAGAGCCTACTTGCATTTACTCTGTCTGTACCCCTCATAATTTTGTAAACTTCTATCAAATCTCCCCTCATTCTTCTACGCTCCAAGGAATAAAGTCCTAACCTGTTTAATCTTTTCCTGTAACTCAACTCCTGAAGACCCGGCAACATCCTGGTAAATATTCTCTGCACTCTTTCAATCTTACTGATATCCTTTCTGTAGTTAGTGACCAGAACTGCACACAGTACTCCAAAGTTGGCCTCACCAATGTCTTATCCAACCTCACCATAACATCCCAACTCCTATACTCAATACTTTGATTTATGAAGGTCAGTATGCCAAAAGCTTTCTTTACAACCCTGTCTACCTGTGACACCACTTTCAGGGAATTATGTATCTGAACTCCCAGATCCCTTTGTTCCTCCGCACTCCTCAGTGCCCTACCATTTACTGTGTATGTCCTACCTTGGTTTGACCTTCCAAAATGCAACACCTCACACTTTTCTGCATTAAATTCCATCTGCCGTTGTCTGGCCCATTTTTCCAGTTGGTCCAGATCTCTGCAAGCTTTGAAAGCCTTCCTCACTGTCCACAACGCCTCCAATCTTAGTGTCATCAGCAAACTTGCTGATCCAATTTACCACATTATCAGCCAAATCATTGATATAGACAACAAACAACAATGGTCCCAGTACAGATCCCTGAGGCACACCACTAGTCACAGACATCCAGTCTGAGAAGCAATCATCCACTACCACTCTCTGTCTTCTCCCACACAGCCAATTTCAAATCCAGTTTACAAATTCTCCATGGATACCAAGTGTCTGAACCTTCTGAACTAACCTCCCATGTGGAACCTTGTCAAAGGCCTTACTAAAGTCCATGTAGACAACATCCACAGCCTTTCCTTCATCTACTTTCTTGGTAACCTCCTCGAAAAGCTCTACAAGGTTCGTTAAACATGACCTACCACGCACAAAGCCATGCTGACTATCCCTAATCAGCCCTTGGCTGTCCAAATAATTGTATATCCGATATCTCAGAACACCTTCCAATAATTTACCTACTACTGACGTCAGGCTCACTGGCCTGTAATTACCTGGTTTACTTTTGGAGCCTTTTTTAAACAACGGAACAACATGAGCTACCCTCCAATCCTCCGGCACCTCACCTGTGGCTAAGGACATTTTAAATATTTCTGCCAGGGCCCCTGCAATTTCTAAACTAGTCTCCCTCAAGGTCCGAGGGAATATCATGTCAGGCCCGGGGGATTTATCTAGCTTTATTCACTGTAAGGCAGCAAGCACCTCCTCCTGTTTAATCTCTATATGTTCCATGACACTACTGCTTGTTTCCCTTCCTTCCTTATACACTGTGCCAGTTTCCTGAGTAAATACTGATGCAAAAAAACCTGTTTAAGATCTCCCCCATCTTGTGAGGCTCCACACATAGACGACCACTCTGATCTTCAAGGGGACCAATTGTGTCCCTTACTATCCTTTTACTCTTAATGTACTTGTAGAAACCCTTCGGGTTTACCTTCACATTATCTGCCAAAGCAACCTCATGTCTTCATGTGGTGGAGAATCCCCTTTTAACCAGCCCTCTGGGAGAGAGACTCCCTCTTTTAAGAGTGATCAATGTTGGCCTTACCAGCGACGCTCGTACATCCGGTCATTGATTGAATGAATAATAATGAAATCGATATTGGATTCCTGCCCTTCGACCCACACTCTGACCCCGTGACCTCCTGTTCCAGGGCCAGGAAGATCTTGAGGACGTATAAAACACATCCCATTTTCCAAGTGGAGCCTTATCGCTATTGGACACACTCGGGAGCCGTGACCAGTGTATTCCGGTAGGTTCTGGGAGAGGGGTTCTCATTCGTGCCCTCCACCCTCTGGATCCACTATCCCCAGTGAAGAGTACTGACTCCCTGGGCAAAATTTAATACTCTCCCCATTTAGGTGGGTGGGAGGAGGGGGTGAGTAGTTAAAGACTCTTAAGGGCCTCATCCCACCACTGCTGGTATTGACCCAGTGCCAGGTGGAGGGGATCATTCGGCGGGGGGGGACAGACAAACCCGTGCGGGGATGTTGGGATGGGGTCTGTCGTTTAAAGGTATTCAGTGCTTGATTGAGCAACCAGGCATTGGGAAGTGAGGGCCGCTGAGAAGCAGACCCCCTCCCCTTGCGGCTGACCCTCCTGCCTCCCCCACCCCATGACTGCACCTCCGGCCTTCACTCACCCTGTGGCCTGAGTCCCCACTGTGATCCTGGGCCTCAGGTGGGTGTAGTACTGACACTAGCCACTCTCAAAACAGTGGCGCTGCTGAGCAATGTAGGACTGCCAGCCTGTGATTGGTCAGCGATGCTCGGCCTGCGGGACTTATGCCCTGGGGTCCTTGATCGTGAGGCAAGGGCTCTGCTGCCCAGGTAATAATCGCCTGTGGCCGGCGTGCCTTCCCTAACAGGGGGCACGGGTCTTTCACTAGCTCTCCAGCTGGTGGGTAAGACCCCCATTGCATCCAATAAATACCAAACCCCATTACTCCATCACCTTTGACCAGCTAGGAACATCCCAGACTGTTTCACAACCATTTCTTTTTGACATCAATTACTACTGAGCAAGATCCCATGAACAGCAATGTGCTAAATGACCCAGTTAATCTGAGGGACGCATAATGGCCCCGGAGTTGGGGACAGTTCTGCCAATAAATGCCCCCTCACTCGACAGTGACCACAGGATGATTTGCATCCACAAGAGAGAGAGGCCTCGGTTTACCATCGCATCTGAAAGGACAACCCTTCTGACACTGCAGCACTCCCTCAGTACTGACACGTCATAACATTCAAGGCTATGGGCCAAGTGCTGGTAAATGGGATTAGGTTAGGTAGGTCAGATGTTCTCACGTGTCGGTGTAAACTCGATGGGCCAAAGGGCCTCTTCACTGTGATTCTGTGACCCGCTGACAGCGCAGCACTCCCTCAGTTCTGGCCCTCCAACAGAGCGGCACCCCCTCAGTACTGACCCTCCGACAGAGCGGCACTCCCTCAGTACTGACCCTCTGACAGTGCAGCGCACCCTCAGTACTGACCCTCTGACAGTGCAGTACTCCCTCAGTTCTGGCCCTCCGACAGATTAGCACTCCCTCAGTACTGATCCTCCGACAGTGCAGCGCTCCCTCAGTACTGACCCTCTGACAGTGCAGCACTACCTCAGTACTGACCCTCCGACAGTGCAGCGCTTCCTCAGTACTGACCCGCCGACAATGCAGCGCTCCCTCAGTACTGACCCTCTGACAATGCAGCACTCCCTCAGTACTGACCCACTGACAATGCAGCACTACCTCAGTACTGACCCTCTGACAGTGCAGCGCGCCCTCAGCACTGACCCTCCGACAGTGCAGCACTCCCTCAGTACTGACCCTCTGACAATGCAGCACTCCCTCAGTACTGACCCTCTGACTGTGCAGCACTCCCTCAGTACTGACCCTCTGACAGTGCAGCACTCCCTCAGTACTGACCCTCTGACAATGCAGCACTCCCTCAGTACTGACCGTCTGACAATGCAGCGCTCCCTCAGTACTGACCTGCTGACAATGCAGCGCTCCCTCAGTACTGACCTGCTGACAGTGCAGCACTCCCTCAGTACTGACCCTCTGATGCCACACTCTTTCCGTGCGGACCCTCTCTTAAACCTGTATTATTACTTTCTCTCTCCGTAGCCTCTGTTGTTCCCTTGCTGCAGCAACACTGATGGTGTTTTTCCTGGGGAGACCCACTTGGATGTGAACACGATTCCTGGTTGGAATCTGCCAAGGAGGATAGGACGATGAAGATAACATACAGGGCGCGATCAAATAAAGATGATCATCTACTCTTGTCTGCTGATTTGTGTGTCTCAATCTGTTCTTCATTAGCAGCTTCCAAACCCGCTATCTCCACTCTCTAGGAGGACAAGTGTAGTGGGTACTCCCTCAGATCTAGCTCAGGCTGCCTGGCCTCTCTCTCTGATTCCCTACTATTGCACAAGGTAGTGAATGGACAGTTCTGGAATTAAATTTCTGTTTGAAGTTATTGTGAAAATCACCAGGATGATTTTCTCCTTCCCTCTGACCCCTCCATCTCCCCTTTCCCTCTCTCCACATCTTCATCCTGTCCTCTCGTCTTTCCCTAATCTCCCTCCCCCATTCCCATTTTCCCCTCCCTCCATCTTTACTTCACCATCCCTTTTTCTCTCTCCCCTCCACCTCCTCACTGTGTTCCCCCCTCTTCTCCCCTACCCCTCAGTGCCCTTCTCCTCCCTCTCTTTCTCATCCCCTCTCTGATCCCTCTCTCCCCCTCCTTCCCTTACATCCCTCTCTCCAACCCTTCCTCCCCTTCCCTCTCTCCTCACCTTCTCCCTCCCCCCTCCCCCTCCCCCCCCTCCCCGATAACCCTCTGGTTACGCATTGATCTTGTGTGTGTTCTCAGTGAGGGGGTTAAAGGTAAGCACTCAGCAGAAACTGCAACGTAAGCTGGTCGTCACAGAGACCCTCTGATAAACAGGGACTGATAGAAATTCCACTGCAGTGACCCCCGGACTGTTGACCTGGACCTTACAGAAATCAGCAAATTGTGCAATAGTTAAGAGATTTGGGTACTTTCGGACGGAATGTTGAAATAAGCAGCAGCTCATCATGCTGCCCATATCCAAAAACACTCCGAAGTAACGTCAATTCATACCCCCACCCCCCTCCCCCACTCTCCCGTGCTAGCTGATCCACATTGGCTCCTGGTCTGGCAACGCCTCGATTTTAAAAATCTCATTCTTGTTTTCAGATCCCTCCATGGTCTTGCCTCAGCCCATCATTCTAACCTCCTCCAGCTCCTACAACCCTCCCTATCTTTATAACCTCCTCCAGCCCCTACACCCTTCCCTATTTCTGTAACCTCCTCCAGCTCCTACAACTCTCCCTATCTGTATCCTACAACGCTCCCTATCTCTGTATCCTCCTCCAGCCCCTACAACCCTCCCTACCTCTGTAACCTCAAGTCCCTACAACCCTCCCTATCTCTGTAACCTCCTTCAGCCCCTACAACCCTCCCTATCTCTGTATCCTCCTCCAGCTCCCACAACCCTCCCTATCTCTGTATCCTCCTCCAGCCCCTAGAACCTGCCCTACCTCTGTAACCTCTTCCAGTACCTACAACCCTCTCTATCTCTGTAAACAGCTTCAGCCCCTGTAACCCTCCCTATCTCTGTAACCTCCTCCAGCCCCTACAATCTTATCTCTGTAATCTCCTCCAGCCCCTACAACTCTCCCTATCTCTATAACCTCCTTCAATTTCCATCGCTCCACTATTGGCAATCGCACCTGCAGCTGCCTGGGTCCTAAGCCCTGGAATTACCCCCTAAACCTCTATCCCCCCTCTCTTCCTTTAAGATGCTCCTTAACACCAACCTCTTTGACCAAGCCCTTGTTCACCTATCCGAATGTTCCGAATGGTTTTGAGTTTCTGTGGACAAATTAGTTAGCAGCAGGAGTAGGCCATTCAGCCCTTCGGGCCTGCTCTGCTATTCGATTAGGTCATGGCTGATCTGATTGTGGCCTTAGCTCATTTTTCAGCCTACCTCTGCCCCTCATAACCCATGACTCCCTTGTGATTAAAAGTCTATCTAACTCAGCCTTGAGTAAATTCAATGAGCCAGCCTCCATTGCTCTCCGGGGACTAGAATTCCACAGACTAATGACCCTCTGAGAGAAAAAATATCCCTCCTCATCTCCATCTTAAATGGGAGACCCCTAATTTTAAAGTGTGCCCCCTTGTTCTAGACTGCCCCACCAGGGGGATTGCTCTATCAGCTTCCACCCAGCCAAATCCCATCTTACATGTTTCACTAAGCTTGTCCTATCCTCGATTATTCTTTATTCATTGAGGGGATGCAGGCATTGCTGGCTGGACCACCATTTATTGCCCCTGGTGATCTACTCTCGAACCGCTGCAGTCCATGTGGTGTAGGTACACCCACAGTGCTGTTAGGGAGGGAGTTCCAGGATTTTGACCCAGTGACAGTGAAGGAACGGCCGATATATTTCCAAGTCAGGATGGTGAGTGACTTGGAAGGGAACTTGCAGTTGGAGGTGTTCCCATGTGTCTGCTGCCCTTGTCCTTCTAGATGGTAGTGGTTGTGGGCTTGGATGGTGCTATCAAGGAGCCTTGGCAAGTTGCTGCTGGGCATTTTTGTAGATGGTACACACAGCTACCACTGCGTGTTGCTGGTGAAGGGAGTGAATGTTTAAGGTGGTGGGTGGGGTGCCAATCAAGCGGGGCTGCTTTGTCCTGGATGGTGTCGAGCTTCTTGAGTGTTGTGGGAGCTGCACTCACCCAGGCAACTGGAGAGTATTCCATCACACTCCTGACTTGTGCCTTGTAGATGATGGACAAGGTTTAGGGGAGTCAGGAGGTGAGTTAATCGCTGCAGAATTCGCGGCCTCTGACCTGCTCTGATGTCCATTCGTTTTTGATACCTCAGGCTCCTACATAAAGGATATAAATGGGCGTTATTGTCCCGAGCGAGAATGTTGGAGACGGTCCCGAGTGAAAGAGCAACCTGTGTTTACACATAATAAAACCTGAAACAAAAACAGAAAATACTGGAAGAAGATTAACTCTGTCTTTCTCTCCACAGGTACTCTAAGACCTGCCGAGATTTTCCAGCATTTTCTGTCTTTGTTTTTGTTTCAGATTTCCAGCATCCGCAGTATTTTGCTTTTATAACATTTGGATGGTGGGTGGGAGGAATGGGACTATTGAACAGAGGAATGGGGTCAGAACAGGCCTCTAGTTAAAAATTAGCCATTTTCCCAACAATATACGTGGCACTGAAACTTCAGCACAATTTTTAACTGACCCGGAACAAGGAATCTGCAGGGTATTTTTTTTTGGAAACTCAGTTTCCCCAAATGTGAAATTGAATCAATCGTCTGCAGCCGACCTGCTGAAATACACCTTCGAGTTCAGAACGTGCTGAAATTAACTAGGTTGTTGGTTGCAAGAGTTTCAAACTAAGTTATTTTGCTGCAACTCACGTTCTTCACGAAGCCCCCACCTGAGCTCTCCCATTGGTTGAGAGATTGGTCCGCTCTCGGCCAATCGGAGGTGATCTCCGGGAGCACCGCCCCTTCCAGCTTTGTGTCGTCTTTCACACGTCGGTTTTAAACCACCCCGTGAATGTGCAATAAAGTCGTTGTTATTCAAGTATCCCAGGGTCAGGTTAGTAAGACACACATTCCTCTCTTGTCAGACAGCGAGTCAGGACAGCCCCAGTGAGAGAGATCAGCACCTAAAGGTGAGTCACGGCAGCACGCATTGGGGTGCTCTGGCGGAGGGTCAGTACCGAGGGAGTGCTACACTGTCGGAGGGTCAGTACCTCAGATGAGAAGTTAAACTGCCTGCCCTCCCAGGTTAAGGTAGAATATCCCATGGCCACTAGTTGAAGACAAGCAGTGGGGAAAAATCCTCCCCAGTATCCTGGGGCCCATATTTATCCCTCAACCAACATCTCGGGGGGGAAAAAAGATAATTTGTCACATTTCTGTTTGTGGGAGCTTGCTGTGCACAAATTCACTGCCAGGTCTCTTACATCACAACAGTAATTACATTCCAGAAGCATGGCAGTAGCTGACAAGCATCTTTGGTGTCCGTGGTGGTGAGAAGCGTGGCAGAAATGGAGTTGTTATTATTAAATGTACACTCTGATTTTCTCCAAAGCGTTAACATTTTTTTAAATTTGACATCTCTCTGTTGGTTTCAGATGGTGTGTAACCCGTGAGTCCACGAATGAGACAGAATATTTGAATATTTCCTTACCTCTTGAGGCCAACAGGAAACCATTTTTATAAAATTTCTGCTTTGAGAAACAGCTTAAAAGCAATGCTTTGTGTACAGAGCAGCCCAGTGTGGGTCCCACCTGACTGCATTCCTCTTAAAAGGGGCAGTGTCTCAGTAAACAGAACTAACAGGAAAAAGCTGTTTAATCCCTCGAGCCTGTTGCATGCGAACAGGAGGTGGCCTCTTGATTTGTTTTAGCAGTTTGATACAACTGAGTGGCTTGCTAGGCTACTTCAGAGGGCAGTTAAGAGGCAGCAAATCTGGAGTCACATGTAGGCCTGGTAAGGATGGCAAATTTCCTTCCCTAAAGGGCATGAGGTGGGATTTTTTTTGACAATCGTTTCATGGTTATTATCAAACTTTTAATTCCAGATTTTTGCTAGTAAGATTTGAACCCAGGCCCCCAAAGCATTACCCTGGGACTCTGGATTACTAGTCCAGTGACCTTACCACCACCCCACTGCCTCTCCACAAGGAAACTTAACCCGCTCAAGCCTTTTGCAAGGGAACATGAGGAGGCTGTTCAGCCCCTCGAGCTTGTTACACAGGAAAAGGAGGAGGCCATTCAGCCCCCCATATGACTTACTTAGGGATAGGGTGAGGCCATTCAGCCTCATCGAGTATGTTACACAGGAGCAGGCCCATTCAGCTCCTGAACCTGTTGCGCAGGAACAGGAGGAGACCTTTCAGTCACTCGGGTCAGTCACACTGGAACAGGAGGAGGCCATTCAGCCCCCTCGAGCCAGTTATGAAGGAAAGGGAGGGGGCCATTCAGCCTGTTACATAGGAATAGGATGAGGCCATTCAGCCCTTATGCCTGGCCCACAGGAACAGGAGGAGGCCATTCAGCCTCTCCACACTGTTGCATAGGAACAGGAGGAGGGCATTCAGTGCCCCCGAGTCTGTTCTGCACTCTCCAGTTGAACCCTGACACGTTGGTTGGTTTACCTTTGATCAGGCTGCGATGAGTTTGTGTGTGTGTGTGTGTGTGTGTGTGTGTGTATTTGTACAAGGAGGTGTGCCAGTACAATCGATCAGTCAGGTCTCCCTGCTGCTCACGTAGAGGGGGCATCTGCAATGGCCACCCTCCTGGCAGGGGGGAGGAGGGAGGGCAGCAGAGGGGCTGGGTTTTCATTCCTGGGTTAATCATTTCAGACTCGCTGCTATCTTCAGATGTAACTTGGCTCATGGGACCAGGGGAGCTTGAGGGTGGTGATTGTCCGCTGTTTTTGGTCCTGTTTCAGTTTTTGCTGGCATTGCAACTAACATCGGCGTTCCACCAAACCTTTCCCGTGAATGTGTTCAGTGATCACGGCCAGATAATCTGCTTTTCCAGATGTTGATTGAGGGAGTAAATGTAGGACCGGGCACTGGAGAATACTTCCCTGCTCGTCTTTCAGGTAGTGCCGCCAGGTCTTTCATCTCCAGGCCGCTCGGTTTAACATCTCATCTGAAAGTCAGCACCTCTGGCAGTGCGGCACTCCCCCAGTGCCGGGCTGGAGCGTTGGGCTGCACTGGAACCTCCAGGGTTCCGGGTTCGAGTCCCGCTCCAGGCACGAAAAGAAATCCAGAGGCCCAGAGTGCGCCCCCACTGAACCACAGCCAGCACTACAGCGGGGCACAGGACTGGCACGAGCACAGTACTGGAATGGGCACGGGACATTTGAGGGGGGCTCAAGACCGCAGTGTTGAAAGTTCGATGGCAGCTGTAAGAGGGCTTGCTGTCACCTCGAAGAATGGTGCAGGTTGCAGACCCGAGGGAGGGGAGGGGAGCAAGGATGCACTAGGTGGTCAGAGGCTCAACAGGGAGTTAGGTGGGCCTGTGGAATTCTCTACCGCAGAAGTCTGTGGGGGCTCAGTCAAGGAGCATGTTCAAAACGGCGATGGATAGATTTCGATACAGTAAAGGCATCGAGGGAGCTGGGGAAAGGGTTGGCAAAATGGAGTCTGAGGTTAAAGACCAGGCATGACCCAGTAGGATGGCAGAACAAGCCCGTAGGGCCGAATGGCCTACTCCTGCTCCTGTGGGTTGGCCTTTTTATTTTAAACATTCCTTCGATCAAGGTGGGCAATTATTCAACGTCCCACCACATTCCTGAAGTGCCTCCCATTCTACACTTGGGGAAACTCTCTCGCGGCGCTCCCCAAACTGTGGAAGAGCTCCCCGCGGTCATTAACGGGGGCTGATCGGAGGTGAGTTGGCTGCCAGAGATCATCACCCTGCCCCCACCCCCCTGTTCCCGCACCCCACCCCCCGCCCCCCCAACCCCTCCTTGAAAATTGTAGCTTGTTTTGGAGACATCAGGATGAAGAGACATCTTCCAGAATTGCTACCTTCAGTCCGAATCTTTTCTTCTTTATTCATTCATGGAACGTGGGTTTTGCTGGCTGGGCCCTGCATTTATTGTCCATCCCTAATTGCCTCTTGAGAAGGCAGTGGGTGAGCTGTTTCCTTGAACCGCTGCAATCCACGTGGTGTAGGTACACCCACCGTGCTGTTTGCAGACTGACCCCCCCACCCCCCCCAAACTCCCTGTAACTGAAAAACTGAAACGCTCCTACACTCCGGTCCAGGATACATCCCACATTCCACCTCCAAGTTGGACCTTGCCCAACGCTTGAAGCTGTGAGTCACCATGAGATCTGCAATAGACTTCTGGTGACAAGCCAGGCACTTATTAGCAATGATTAAAATGGGACACTGCTAAAGACACACCTCAATGCAGCACTGACACTCATACTGACATTCCAACAGTGCAGCACTGACTCTCCAATAGTGCAGCACTCTCCAATAGTACACACCCTCCGACAGCGCGGCGCTCCCTCAGCGCTGACCCTCCGACAGCGCGGCGCTGACCCTCAGCGCTGACCCTCCGACAGCGCGGCGCTGACCCTCCGACAGCGCGGCGCTGACCCTCCGACAGCGCGGCGCTGACCCTCCGACAGCGCGGCGCTGACCCTCCGACAGCGCGGCGCTGACCCTCCGACAGCGCGGCGCTGACCCTCCGACAGCGCGGCGCTGACCCTCCGACAGCGCGGCGCTGACCCTCCGACAGCGCGGCGCTGACCCTCCGACAGCGCGGCGCTGACCCTCCGACAGCGCGGCGCTGACCCTCCGACAGCGCGGCGCTCTGTCAGCATTTGGACTGTTGACCTGGATTATGGGTGGTGCGTTTGAGGTTCGTATTTGGATGGAGGACTTTCTGCCTCAGGGTGAATTTGAGACCCAGCATTCGGGAGCTGTGCCTTCCTCTGGGCTCCTGAATCAACCCTTGTTACTCTTAACTGACCCTTTCTCTCTGTCTCTCTCTCCATCCCAGCTCCCACCATGACTCATCAGTTTATTGCACTCACTCCAGAACAAAAGGCAGAGCTCTCCAGCATCGCCCAGAGGATTGTTGCTCAGGGAAAGGGCATTCTTGCAGCTGATGAATCTGTCGGTGAGTTGGGAGTGGCCAAAAGGGGTGTGTTTACGGTATCTGTGAGGTGCTTTGTGGTAGACCAGCTCGGGTGTTCCTTATGGATTTGGAGACACCTGAAATTAATGGTTTCAGTGTGACCTTGTGTGTGTGTGTGTGGGAACATTCCTTTCCATAGTAGATTTCACTGTGTGTGGAGGAATTTACAGAAATAAGGAGGTTTATAGTGGGCTGGAGGAGGCTACAGAGATAGGAAGGGGTGTAGGGGCTGGAGGAGGTTACAGAGTTAGAAAGGGTTGTGGGGGCTGGAGGAGGTTACAGAGATAGGGAGGGTTGTTGGGGCTACAGGTGGTTACAAAGATAGGGTTCTAGAGGCTGGAGGGGGTTACTGAAATAGGGTTGAGGGGGCTGGAGGAGGTTACAGAGATAGGGAGGGTTGTAGGGGCTGGCGGAGGTTAGAGATAGGGAGGGTTGTAGGGGCTGGCGGAGGTTAGAGATAGGGAGGGTTGTAGGGGCTGGCAGAGGTTACACAGATAGGGAGGGTTGTAGGGGCTGGCGGAGGTTACAGAGATAGGGAGGGTTGTAGGGGCTGGCGGAGGTTACAGAGATAGGGAGGGTTGTAGGGGCTGGCGGAGGTTACAGAGATAGGGAGGGTTGCAGGGGCTGGCGGAGGTTACAGAGATAGGGAGGGTTGCAGGGGCCGGCGGAGGTTACAGAGATAGGGAGGGTTGCAGGGGCCGGCGGAGGTTACAGAGATAGGGAGGGTTGCAGGGGCCGGCGGAGGTTACAGGAATAGGGAGGGTTGCGGGGGCCAGAGGAGGTTACAGGGATAGGGAGGGTTGCAGGGGCTAGAGGAGGTTACAGGGATAGGGAGGGTTGCGGGGGCCGGAGGAGGTTACAGGGATAGGGAGGGTTGCGGGGGCCGGAGGAGGTTACAGGGATAGGGAGGGTTGCAGGGGCCGGAGGAGGTTACAGGGATAGGGAGGGTTGCAGGGGCCGGAGGAGGTTACAGGGATAGGGAGGGTTGCGGGGGCCGGAGGAGGTTACAGGGATAGGGAGGGTTGCAGGGGCCGGAGGAGGTTACAGGGATAGGGAGGGTTGCAGGGGCCGGAGGAGGTTACAGGGATAGGGAGGGTTGCAGGGGCCGGAGGAGGTTACAGGGATAGGGAGGGAACAAAGCAAGGGAGGGAGTTGAAAACCACAATGAGGAAGTTAAATTTTGAGGCTTTGTTTAATTGGGAGCCAAGGTTCGTCAGTGAGCGCAGGTTGGTGAGGGGTGGGTGGGGTTGATGGGTGAACGGGACTTCCTGAGATATGGGGGCAGCAGCGTTTTGGATAAGCTTGACTTAATGGAGGGTAGAATGTGAGGGACCAGCCAGGAGCATGTTTTACTCGCTGAGTTGGGAGGTAACGAAGGATGAAGGAGGGTTTCAGTGGTGGGTGACCTGAGTCAGAGAGGGAGTTGGGCAAGGAGGTCGTCTTAGTTATGACGCAGACGTTTGGTCGTAATCTCATCTCTGGATTAAATGTGGTGCCAAGTTTGTGAACAGTCTCTCCTCCACCAGCGAGAGGGAATGGAGTCAACAGCGAATAGATTGAATGAGGTTTGGAGCTGAACACAATGTCTTCTCCCTATCTCATCAGCTCTCGAAGGCTCCCTATGACCCCATGTTGCGCTCTCCCCTCAGGTACAATGGGCAAACGTCTGAAGAACATCAATGTAGAAAACACGGAAGAGAATCGGAGGTTTTTTCGACAGGTGCTGTTCACCACAGACACCGACATTGCCGACTGTATCGGGGGGATCATATTCTTCCATGAGACCCTGTACCAGAAAAGTGACGATGGGACCCCCTTCCCCCAGCTCGTCAAAGACCAGGGCATCGTTGTGGGGATCAAGGTGAGGTTGAGGCGCCAACTCGGTCAGTCGCACGCTGACTTCTGGGACAAAAGGTCTTGTCGGCGCCGAGGGAGCGCTGCGCTGCGGGAGGGTCGGCGCCGAGGGAGCGCTGCGCTGCGGGAGGGTCGGCGCCGAGGGAGCGCTGCGCTGCGGGAGGGTCGGCGCCGAGGGAGCGCTGCGCTGCCGAGGGAGCGCTGCATTGATGGAGATGACGTATTTGCAGATGAGACATTAAAGTGAGCCCCCCACCACCCCCCATCTGACCACCTGGGTGGTTGTCAAAGATTCCACAGCCACTATTGGAAGAAGTGCGGTGGGGAGTTCTCCCTTCCGGTCCTGGGGTCAATATTAATTCCTCAACCAACATCACTAAAATAGATGATCAGGTCAACGTCATATTGCTCTTTGTGGGAGCTTGCTGTGTGCAAATTGGCTGCCTGGAACAGATACAATGCTTAAAGTAATCCATTAGTTGTCTTGTGTTTTGGAACTCAATGTGGCCAGTAGGTCAAATTTTAACCTTTCACCCTCCAGTCTTTGGGTCACAATAGGACTGAAGGAGCTGAAAGGATCCTCTCTCTTGCTTTCTCACTCCCTTCCTTCCTCTCTCTCTCTCTCTCTCTCTCTCTCTCCTGGGCTGGGTTATTCAGGCGCCTGACAAGGTTCAGATTCAGGAGTGTTCCACTCTGAGTGGGCTTTATTTAAGGAAGGGCATATCCCTCTGGAGAGTCTAGAACTCGGGGGTCACAGTCTCAGGATAAGGGGTTGGACATTTTGGACTGAGAAAAGGAGAAATTTCTTCACTCAGAGGGTTGTGAATCTTTGGAATTCTCTCCCCAGTGATCTGTGGATGTTCAGACATTAAATATGTTCAAGACTTGCTCTCTCACGCTGTACCTCTGTATGTATCTCTCTCTCTGTTCCTCTGCCTGCTTGTCTACCGCTCTCTCTCTCTCTCTCTCTCTTACTCACACCCTGTCTCTGTTCCTTCCCTCTTTTTTCTCTCTCTATCCCTCTCTGCCTCTCTCTCTCTCTTTCTCTCTCTCTCCTTCGCTCCCTCTTCCATTTCCCCCTTCTCTGTTATTCTCTTTCTCTGTCTCTGTCTCTGTGTGTGTGTGTGTCTCTCTCTCTCTCTTCCCTGGAATTGTGTGTATTGGGGTTTGGCTGGTCTTTCACTGGTCAGGCCCAGCTAGTTAGGTGACTTCCCCCTACTCCACCTCCTGGGCAGGCACCTCAGGCTCTGCTGGAATCTGTCAGCTGTGGAGTGTGGTGAGGCTGTTGGTGGAATGTGTGCCGGGATAGGGGTGGTGTGGACTGGGAGAAGTGCTTGGACGATGGAGTCACAGACTGTGGAGGAAGAACGTGAGAGAGAGAGAGAGAGAGAGTGAGAGAGACTGAAGGAGATTATGACAGTGGATGTGAGTGTGAGAGCGTGGGTGCGGGAGGGAGCGAGGGTGTGTGTGTGTGTGTGTGTGAGAGAGAGAGAGAGAGTAGCTGTGTATGTGTGTGTGTGTTTGAGAGAGCAGCTGTGTGGATGTGTGCCAGTGAGGGGGTGTGTGTGTGAGAGAGTAGCTGTGTGTGTGAGAGAGTAGCTGTGTGTGTGAGAGAGTAGCTGTGTGTGTGAGAGAGTAGCTGTGTGTGTGTGAGAGTAGCTGTGTGTGTGTGAGAGTAGCTGTGTGTGTGTGAGAGTAGCTGTGTGTGTGTGAGAGTAGCTGTGTGTGTGTGAGAGTAGCTGTGTGTGTGTGAGAGTAGCTGTGTGTGTGTGAGAGTAGCTGTGTGTGTGTGAGAGTAGCTGTGTGTGTGTGAGAGTAGCTGTGTGTGTGTGAGAGTAGCTGTGTGTGTGTGAGAGTAGCTGTGTGTGTGTGAGAGTAGCTGTGTGTGTGTGAGAGTAGCTGTGTGTGTGTGAGAGTAGCTGTGTGTGTGTGAGAGTATCTGTGTGTGTGTGTGTGAGAGTATCTGTGTGTGTGTGTGTGAGAGTATCTGTGTGTGTGTGTGTGAGAGTAGCTGTGTGTGTGTGTGTGAGAGTAGCTGTGTGTGTGTGTGTGAGAGTAGCTGTGTGTGTGTGTGTGAGAGTAGCTGTGTGTGTGTGTGTGAGAGTAGCTGTGTGTGTGTGTGTGAGAGTAGCTGTGTGTGTGTGTGTGAGTGTAGCTGTGTGTGTGTGTGTGAGAGTAGCTGTGTGTGTGTGTGTGAGAGTAGCTGTGTGTGTGTGTGTGAGAGTAGCTGTGTGTGTGTGTGTGAGAGTAGCTGTGTGTGTGTGTGAGAGAGTAGCTGTGTGTGTGTGTGAGAGAGTAGCTGTGTGTGTGTGTGAGAGAGTAGCTGTGTGTGTGTGTGTGAGAGAGTAGCTGTGTGTGTGTGTGTGAGAGAGTAGCTGTGTGTGTGTGTGTGAGAGAGAGTAGCTGTGTGTGTGTGTGTGAGAGAGAGTAGCTGTGTGTGTGTGTGAGAGAGAGTAGCTGTGTGTGTGTGTGAGAGAGAGTAGCTGTGTGTGTGTGTGAGAGAGAGTAGCTGTGTGTGTGTGTGAGAGAGAGTAGCTGTGTGTGTGTGTGAGAGAGAGTAGCTGTGTGTGTGTGTGAGAGAGAGTAGCTGTGTGTGTGTGTGAGAGAGAGTAGCTGTGTGTGTGTGTGAGAGAGAGTAGCTGTGTGTGTGTGTGAGAGAGAGTAGCTGTGTGTGTGTGTGAGAGAGAGTAGCTGTGTGTGTGTGTGAGAGAGAGTAGCTGTGTGTGTGTGTGAGAGAGAGTAGCTGTGTGTGTGTGTGAGAGAGAGTAGCTGTGTGTGTGTGTGAGAGAGAGTAGCTGTGTGTGTGTGTGAGAGAGAGTAGCTGTGTGTGTGTGTGAGAGAGAGTAGCTGTGTGTGTGTGTGAGAGAGAGTAGCTGTGTGTGTGTGTGAGAGAGAGTAGCTGTGTGTGTGTGTGTGAGAGAGTAGCTGTGTGTGTGTGTGTGAGAAAGTTATGATGTAGCAGATGATGTGTGCCAGGCAGATCAAATCCACGAGGGAAACCTGATCGCGCTATCAAAGCAGTTCTGCAACTTATATTTATTTCGAGGTGCATGCACTGAATTCAGAAGTACTAAGTCCACCAAGTCTTTCAGAGTTTATAAAAACTAAATTTAAGCTATTTATTAGCAAAAAGATTTCAAGCACATACATTGGACTACAAATTACTATTATAATAACTCCTAAAACTCCTAATTAACCTGAATCCCAGTTATATCCTCTTTGAGGCAACGGTCCAAAAATAGAATTTAGATGTTAGCAGTTGCCGAAAATTGACACAATACCCTGGACAATGGAATTCCAAATGGCTTTCTCCAGCTTCGGTTTCTGTAGACAGCAGGCTGATGCACAAATGTTGGAGGCTACATTAGGGTTACAGCACACACATCTCACAATGGCTTCCCCTGACACACAGCCTTGTTCACCTTGATATATGTTTCTCTCTTTTTGATCTGTAAATTGCATTGTTTCCACGTCTTTGGAACTTTTACCTTTCTCGTAATATAAAACTTTTCATGTTGCCAATATTTTAGTTAACCTCTTTGAAATTCAAACCTCCCTTCATCTATCTAAAAATGCAAGTTCCTGTCACACCCTACATGCTAAGACCCCAACCATGTTTACCTACTTAGCATTTAAAAGACACTTCTACACCTTTATTTCTTTTGATAACTTCAACTTGCAGTGTGCTTAGCTACAAAGTGTAACTCAATCACACCCAGACATAAAAACACAACACCTTGTAGACATGCAAGGATGTGTGTATGTGTGAGAGGGAGGGAGGGTGGGTGTGTGCGAGGTGCGCATATGTGAGGGTTGGTACGTGCAAGCGTGTGTGAAGGTGCATTTGTGTGCGCACTAGGGAGAATGCATGCGATGGTGGGTACATGTGTGCAAAGGGGCATGCGTGCAAGGGTACGTGCATGGGTACGTGAGTGTGAGGGTATGCGCAGTTTTGAGGAGGGACAGTGGAGGGAGATATGGGGTGTGGATCACTCCTCCTGCGTTCCACCCCCTAGTTGAATATCTCACCTGGGCTCTCTGCTGGAACCCACTAATGGATCTCGCAATGGATGTTATTGGTCATTGTGATGGACTAACCGATCTGACCTCTCTCTCCTCTGATTGTAGGTGGACAAGGGGGTGGTTCCATTGGCTGGGACTGATGGAGAGACGGTAACACAAGGTGAGTGTGGAGGTGGGAGGATTGACTCACTCAAACTACCCCGAATCTCAACCAAATCCTCTATTGTTATCCATTATACTCCCTCTGACCCCTAAACACCCTCTGACCCCGCTTCACTGACCCCTACACACACTCGGACTGCCCTGCCCCTCCTGACCCCGTCTCCACACACCTCTCACTGGCCCCTACACACACTCTGACCTCTTTCCGATCCCCCTCGCTGACCCCATAAACCCTCTGACTCCCCTATGCTGACCCCCCCCACCAACCCAACACCACCCCCCCTCACTCCCTCTGTCCCCCCCACCTCACTGACTGACCCTGTGCCAGAGTCTCGCTGTTGCTCCTGGTGTGAGATTGACGCGGGTTGTTTCTCTGTGCCCCCGCTGGCAGGATTGGACGGCCTGGCAGAGCGCTGTGCCCAGTACAAGAAGGATGGCGCTGACTTTGCCAAGTGGAGGGGCGTGCTGCGGATCACCGACAAAGCTCCCTCGTCGCTGGCCATTAAGGAGAACGCTTGGGCACTGGCCCGTTATGCCAGCATCTGCCAGCAGGTATGTGACAGCCAGTGCCCGGCAGCATCTCCGGCCGGCAGCGGGCTAGCGTGCTGGGGGTGGGGGGGGGCATACCTGCTGTACCCGCTCATAACTCGGGTCAGTCACGGAAATTCGCTGCAGGTACAAGTGTTTGCACAGAAGTAAAATGCAAAAGAGAGAATCTCATCAGCAGCACCATGGCCCGAGTCACTCACAATGCAGCGCCAAGATGGCGACCCAAAAACAAAATAAGGAGAAGGAAGGAGTCTGAGGTCCCGGAGGTTCCTTCCCGGCAAGATAAAACCAATGGATACAGGGGAGAGAGTGAGTGAGTGAGTGGGAAGAGGAGGAGGGGGAAAACCCATCTGGGTCACTAATGTCCCTTTAGGGAAGGAAATCTGCCCTCCTTACCTGGTCTGGCCTACATGTGACTCCATACCCACAGCAATGTGGTTGATTCTTAAATGCCCTCTGAAATGACTAAGCAAGCCACTCAGGGGCAATTAGGGATGGGCAACAAATGCTGGCCTTGCCAGCGACCCCCACATCCCATCCACGATGTTTCAGAGGGGTTTTCTTTTTGTATCTTCTTCCATGAAGAAGGACACAAAGTATTTGTTTAGTTTCTCTGTCATTTAATTATCCCCCATTAAAAAATTCTCTTCTCTCTGCCTGTGAGGGACCTTCTCTGTCCTTTCTATCCCTCTGTCTCTCTCTACCTCCCCCCCACCCCCCCTGGCTCTCTATCTTGCCCCCACCGTCTCTCTCTCTTTCTCTTCCTCCCCCCCCACCCAGTCTCTCTCTCTTCCTCCCCCCCCGCACCCAGTCTCTCTCTCTTCCTCCCCCCCCCAACCCAGTCTCTCTCTCTTCCTCCCCCCCCCACCCAGTCTCTCTCTCTTCCTCCCCCCCCCACCCAGTCTCTCTCTCTTCCTCCCCCCCCCACCCAGTCTCTCTCTCTTCCTCCCCCCCCCACCCAGTCTCTCTCTCTTCCTCCCCCCCCCACCCAGTCTCTCTCTCTTCCTCCCCCCCCCCACCCAGTCTCTCTCTCTTCCTCCCCCCCCAACTCAGTCTCTCTCTCTCTTCCTCCCCCCCCCAACCCAGTCTCTCTCTCTTCCTCCCCCCCAACCCAGTCTCTCTCTCTTCCTCCCCCCCCCAACCCAGTCTCTCTCTCTTCCTCCCCCCCAACCCAGTCTCTCTCTCTTCCTCCCCCCCGCCAACCCAGTCTCTCTCTCTTCCTCCCCCCCCACCCAGTCTCTCTCTCTCTTCCTCCCCCCCCACCACCCAGTCTCTCTCTCTCTCTTCCTCCCCCCCACCCAGTCTCTCTCTCTCTTCCTCCCCCCCCACCACCCAGTCTCTCTCTCTCTCTTCCTCCCCCCCCCACCACCCAGTCTCTCTCTCTCTTCCTCCCCCCCACCACCCAGTCTCTCTCTCTCTCTTCCTCCCCCCCCACCACCCAGTCTCTCTCTCTCTCTCTTCCTCCCCCCCCACCACCCAGTCTCTCTCTCTCTCTTCCTCCCCCCCCCACCACCCAGTCTCTCTCTCTCTTCCTCCCCCCCCACCACCCAGTCTCTCTCTCTCTCTTCCTCCCCCCCCACCACCCAGTCTCTCTCTCTCTCTTCCTCCCCCCCCCACCACCCAGTCTCTCTCTCTCTTCCTCCCCCCCCCACCACCCAGTCTCTCTCTCTCTCTCTTTCCCCCCCCCCCCACCCCCATCTCACCACTTCCTTCTCAGGGCAATTAGGGATGGGCAATAAATGCTGGCCCAGCTAGCGAAGCCCACAATCCTGTAGAAAAAAAAAATGCGAATTTTTTTTTGCGTGCTAACTTTTTATTGCGATTTGTGTACAAGGACACCCAGATCCCTCTGCACCACAGAATTCTGCATTATTTCTCCATTTAAATAATATTCTGCTTCTGTTTTCCTGCCAGTGCACAGCCTCACATTTTCCCGTATAATGCTCCATCTGCCAAATTTCTGACCTCTCACTTAACCTGTCTATATCACTTTGCAGACTCTTTGTATCTTCACAACGTGAGTTCAACTCCCACCATTGTAGTTGGAGGAAATTAAGTTTAGTTACTGAGTAAATCTCAAATAAAAATGCTAGTCTCAGTAATATATTTTTTTATTTGTCCATGGGATGTGGGCCTCACTGGCTCAGCCAACATTTATTGCCGACCCCCAATTGCCTTTGTTTAGAGAGTATTTAAGAACCAACCACATTGCTGTGGGTCCGGAGTCGCATGTAGGCCAGACTGGGTAAGGACAGCAGATTTCCTTCCCTAAAGGGGCATTAGTGACGCAGATAGGTTTTAAGACAGTTGGCAATGGTTTCACAGTCATTATTAGACTTTGTAATTCCAGATTTTTATAGGGGTTCAAACTCCACCGTCTGCTCTGGTGGGATTCGAACCCAGGTCCCCAGAGCATTACCCCTGGCTTTCCAGATTACCAGCCCAGTGACAATACCACTACCCCAGCACCTCCCCTGAACGAGTGTGACACTGCCAGATTGTTGCAAAAATCCATCTAGTTTGTTAATGCCCCTTTTTAGGGAGGGAAATCTGCCGTCCTTACCTGGTCTGGCCTACACGTGACTCCAGACCCACAGCAACATTGTTGATTTTCAACTGTCCTCCGAAATGGCCGAGCAACTCATTCAATCGGACCAAGCTGCTTGGGGGTGGGAACACCACGACAGTTCAAAATGGCTCACCGCTGCCTCCCCAAGGGGCAACTGGGGATGGGCAATAAGTGCCAAGGTTCCCAGAGATGTCCACATCTCGTGAACGTTCTGTCTCTGGAGCTTCTTAGGGTGGTTTACCATGTTGAAGGCGCTATGTAAATGCAGGCTGCTGTTGTTGTTGTTGAAGGCCAAGTCTCTCGTGGATACTGTCTGAGACCCGGCTGCACTCACCCACTTTCTCCTTCCCTGCAGCAAGGCCTGGTGCCCATTGTGGAGCCGGAGATTCTGACGGATGGGAGTCATGACCTCCAGCGCTGCCAGCATGTGACTGAGAAGGTGACCCTCACTGATCGTCCGCTCTGGGATGGCGGCACCGCAGGGCTGCCTTCTGATTGGGCAAAGGGGGTTCTGGGGTAGGGCGGGGGAGGGTTCTGGGGTGGGAAGGAGATGATCCTGACACTGGGGTAGGAGGTGATTCTGGGATGGGAGAAGGGGCCAAACCCTGATGATTGGGGCTGGGAGTGATCCCGGGATTGGGGCTGGGAGTGATCCCGGGATTGGGGCTGGGAGTGATCCCGGGATTGGGGCTGGGAGTGATCCCGGGATTGGGGCTGGGAGTGATCCCGGGATTGGGGCTGGGAGTGATCCCGGGATTGGGGCTGGGAGTGATCCCGGGTCTGGGCTCTGTGACCCCTGGATTGTGAAGGGGCTGATCCTGGGATTGGGATGAGGGCGTGATCCCCAGATTGGGATGGGGGCCGCTCCTGGGATTGGGATGCAGATTTTCCACTTTCTGCTCTGGGCTGGGGGGATCTCTCCCTGTCCCAGATTAACCAGCCGGTGGTTTCTCTGTCCACTTCCCAGGTTCTTGCTGCCTGTTACAAGGCCCTGAATGACCATCATGTTTACCTGGAGGGGACGCTGCTCAAACCCAACATGGTGACAGCCGGACACTGCTGCACCAAGAAGTTCAGCCCTGAAGAGGTCGGCATGGCAACTGTCACTGCCCTGCGTCGCACTGTCCCTGTGGCAGTGCCTGGTGAGAGCACAAGAGAAGCCCCACGTCTGTGTCTGTCTCCATTCTCCTCTTTCGGTCTCCCCACCCTCTTTCTACCTCTGCCTCCCTCTTCCACTCTCTGCCTCCTCCGCCCCACCCACCTTTTTCTCGCTTTCTGTCCCTGTCTTTCTATCCTGTACTCTGCCCAGCTGTTTCTCTCTCACTCTGCCTCTCTCCCTGTCTTGCATTTTCTCCCTCTCTTTCCTCTTTTTCCCTTTTCCCGCCTCTGTCTTCCTCTCTTGCGTTTTTGTCATTCACTCTCTCCCTCTCTTTCTCAGTATTTAGTGGTTCTCTCTTTTTCTCTCTCTCTCTTTCCTCTCCCTCTCTCCCTCCCCCACCCCCACCATCCCTGTCTCTCTCCCTGTTTTCCGTCTGTTCTCCCTCTATCTCTCTCTCTCTGTCTCTCCCCGTCTTGGGCTTTGCTCAGTTTCCAACTTGTACTCTGAATGTCTTTCTCTCCTCTTCCCCCTCTCTCTCACCTCTTCCCCCCCCACCTTCCCTCCTGGCCCTCTCTAGTTTCTCTTCCTCCCTCCATAACATTTAAGAAGCATTTGGATGTGGACTTGTGATGCCATGGCGTTCAAGGCTATGGGCCTAGTGCTGGAAAATGTGTTTAGAATTGTTAAGCGCTTGTTTGACAGGCATAGACTCAATGGGCTGAAGGGCCTTTATCTATTCTGTAGACTCCTATGACTCCAGTTCTCTCTCTCTTTCTACCCCACCCTCTTGCTTTGCCCCCCTCTCCCTTGCTCTCTAAGGTATTTTACAAACACCGGTTCTGGTGTTACAATTGAGTGAATGTTCTCGCTCTCTCTCTCTCTCTCTCTCTCTCTCTCTCTCTCTCTCTCTGTCAGGTATCTGCTTCCTGTCTGGGGGTCAAAGCGAGGAGGAAGCGTCTGTCAACCTCAACGCCATCAACCTCTGCCCCCTCCCCAAGCCCTGGAAGCTGAGCTTCTCTTTCGGCCGGGCCCTGCAGGCTTCGGCCCTCGTAGCCTGGGCCGGGAAGGAGGACAACGCAGCGCTGGCACAAGAGGCTTATGGGAAGAGAGCGAAGGTGGGTGAAGAGGGAAGATGGGGTTGTTTGGGTCGGGGGGGGGGGGAGGTGGGGAAGGGGGGCTGTCGGAGGGAAGGGCAGCAAGGGGGTGGGGCAGTGAAGAGGAAGGAGAGAAACCTTCAATGTTGGCCTGATGCACGGTGCCAGAGTCGGTGATAGTTGAGATTGCGGCTGTCAGGATGGTTTCCACTGCCCCACACCCAGATGTGGGGCTCGGTTCAACGTTCATACTGGAGAATGGTTCCCTCCGACAGTGCAGCACACCCGAACCACTGACCCCACTCCCAGGTAATGCAGCAGCCCGTCAGCACTGACCCTCGAACAGGGCGGCGCTCCCTCGGCACTCCGCACTTGAGTGTCTGCCTGCATTTTTGTGCTCAAGCCCTGGAGTGGGCCTGGAACCTAGAAACTTGTGACTTGGAGTCAAGAGTGTAGCACGTGTCAGTCATGGCTGGCACCTGCTAGATCAGGTCCCTTGATCCAAAGTTAGCGAGTATCCCCAAAGACACCCAGTCTCCAGTGCTAATGTGATATTAAGTTAGGGACCGTGTCTAAATGGCGTTTGCGTTTTTTTCTTTCTCTAAATGCAGATTAACGGCCTGGCTTCCAAGGGAGAGTATTCTCCATCCGGAGACACCAATAGTGCTGCCAACTACTCGCTGTACACTGAGAACTATACTTACTAATGGACCAGAAGAAAACTCCTGCAGATCCCTATCATCCCCACTTTCCCTGCCTGTGATTACTGCCCCCTCCCCCTTCCCCCTCCATTGTAGTTCACCTCCCCACCACCCCCAACCCTCGTTTTTTTTTATTTCACGCCCTCATCAGCGGAGGTATGATCGATCCTCCTCCTCCTGACCCTGCACTACCTCACGCGTCTTGTGACTGGAAGGAATATCGAGAGGTTGGGATGCCCTCCCTTCTCCCCCTGGCCCTGCCCCTCCCCCGGCTATTTTTGAACTGTGAATTAGGTTTTGGCCCCAACCTTGGTGACCTCTCCCTTCATATCTCTGCGTTGACAGGAATCAGATAATTTCTGGAATTCTAAATGAGAAATAACGCACGTTGTAAACTTGCTCGTGTGTGTGTGTCATTTATTTTGTCTGTTTTCCCCTTGAGTGTTTCTGAAAAAGAGAGACGGTTTTCTGGAGCTTTTCGTCTTGCTCTAAGCAGGACAAATAAGAATGTTGAATTTCAAATGATCTCTACAGTTTATACCGCGGGACAAAAGGCTGCTGAGTGGTGGAGGAAGCAATAGGCTCCTCAAATCCCTGAGTAATTCAAAAAAAGGTGCAAGGCTTGAACAGATTCCTTTTGTTTGCAGAGGACGGGTCCCTGTATATGAATGTATGTTGCTTTGAGCACATATAAATGAGCCACGTGACTGATTATCGTAAACCGGTTGTTAGTGTAGCTATTAGCACACTCAGAATTGTTCATTAGGTGCTGTCCGATCACAGCAGACAATTTGTTTTGGGTTTTGCAAGCATAGGCTGGTTGTGTATGGTGTGTGTTCTGCCTGTTGCAAATAACTAAAGGAATATGGGCCTAGATCTTCCAGTCTCCGGATAGTCAGAGACCAGAGAAAGTTACCATGGATCTCCTCGGAAGTCCCGATGTAAGCACATCCCTAGTATTTACGCAGCAAGTTCAAACTTCCAACTGTCGGTTTAACCCTGTCCAGTTTGCTCCGTGATTGGCTGAAACCAGGCAGACTCGGGCTATTTTCCCCATACTGACCCTGGTTTTTCCACAGATTTACTTTGACATTCCAGAGCCCACAGCAATGTTCACCCCCATCAACCCGACCCACCACAGCACTCACCCTTCCCCACACTTTGGACAGTGCTCACGCCCACTAGCACCCATCCTGAATGGAGCTCATACTCTCCTGGAGCCCCTCAGCTTCTGGAATCCCTGGCTCATGTCCAGCTGATGTCAGAAGCATCAACATTATTGAGGACTGCTTGGGCGGGGGGAGGGGGGGGAAGGGTCTCATCATTTTTGTAATCACCCCACAGCATGGAGAAGGCAAGTGAACATTGTCAGGGGGTGAGGGAGGGAGGGAGGAGAATATGGTTTGGGTGGGGGAGGCTGGAGAACACTGTCGGGAAGTGAGGGAGGGCGGAGAGCACTGTCAAGGGCTGAGGGCGGAAGGCAGGGGAGCACTGTCGGGAGGAGGGTGGGGAGTACTGTCGGGGTTATTTTGAGGGAGGGTGGAGAGCACTCGGGTAAGGGGGAGGCAGGAGAGCACCGGCAGGAGGAGGGGGGAGGGAGGTGATTACTGTTGGGGTGTTATGTAAGGGAGGGGAGTACTGTCAAAGGCTGAGAGTGAGGAGAGCACTGTCGGGGCGAGAGGGAGTGAAGAGAGCACGGTCGGAAGGAGAGCACTGTCGGGGGGGGCAGGGGAGGGAGGAGAGCACTGTCAGGGGGTGCGGGGGAGGGAGGAGAGCACTGTCGGGGGTGTCTGTGACACTTCTTGGCTGGCCGACTCCCTCAAACCGACTGCTTCAAGGAGAGATATTCATTGACTCTTGAACTGATCTGCTGAAACGCTCCCAGAGGGCCCCACCCTCATTATGAGGCAGGAACCAATGTGACAAGCATTGGAACATCCTGTACCTTAAATGTTACAATCTCCACAAGCTGCGAATTTAGCACCCAGGGGCACAATGAATTGAATTCAAAACGCATGTTGCTCAATTGTGTGGTAGGCAGCACATTTATTTTGACTGACAGTCGCATCCGTTTAGCGAAAAATGCTACTCACATGGCCACAGTACTGAAGCAGCATGAAACAGCTTGCTTAACCTACTGCTAAAATTTTTGAGATGCTTTGCCTTTCCCGGGTAATTGGGGTGGATCAGGCATGTTTCAGGCCCTAAAGGAGTGGTGCTTGGCCCAACAATCTTGCATGATACACAGTGAGCAACAAGCTGATCCAGATAGTAATTGTCCTGTAGGATAGCTTTGATAACTCTATCTCATCAAGTGAGCAAATGGCCTGTAGGAGGTCACAGAGATAGGGAGGGCTGAGGGAGGTTACAGAGATAGGGAGGGTTATAGGGACTGGAGGAGGTTACAGAGATGGGGAGGGTTATAGGGACTGGAGGAGGTTACAAAGGGAGGGTTGTAGGTGATGAAGGAGGTTACAGAGATAGGGAGGGTTGTAGGGGCTGGATGAAGTTACAGAGATAGGATTATAGGGGCTGGAGGAGGTTTACAGGGATAGGGAGGATTATAGGGGCTGGAGGAGGTTACAAAGATAGGGAGGTTTGTAGGGGTTGGATGAAGTTACAGAGATAGGGAAGGTTGTAAGGGCTGGAGGAGGTTACAGAGATGGGAATTATAGATGCTGGAGGAAGTTGCAGAGATAGGGAGGGTTGTCGGGGCTCAAGGAGGTTACAGGGATAGGGAGGGCTGGAGAAGGCTATAGGGATAGGGAAGATTGTAGGGACTGTAGGAGGTTACAGAAATAGGGATGTAGGGGCTGGAGGAGGTTACAGGAATAGGGAGGGTTGTAAGGTCTAGAGGTTACAGAGATAAGGAGGGTTGTAGGGGCTGGAGGAGGTTACAGAAATAGTAAGGACTACAGGGGCTGGAGGAGGCTACAGAGGTAGGGAGGGTTGTAGGTGCTGATGGAGGTTAGAGCTGGGAGGTGAGAGACCATGGAGGGATTTGAAAACAAGGAAGATATGATACAACCCATTATCCTGGGCAGTGAAGTTTAACAGGACACTGGAGCTGTTCTCTCTGTGGAATTGTACCTTTCTCTGGTCTGTGGGGGACAGGTACATCTTGCTGATCTCCAAGATGTACTGGAAAATACCGAAAGTGACTGCTCCCTGCACCTTCCAGGTCATGGTCTAGGCTGAAGATCAGCTGCAGGGGTGTCTGATGATCCGATGGAGCTGTTGGCCTTTCAATACCATCTGCACACCCCTCATGGGCCCTGGAGTTCAAGAAACAGCCAATTTAAGGCCAATGGCAGAAAAACCAAGGAAATTTTTCTTTCACAGCGAGTGGCTGGGTGAGGGTGTGTGTGTGTGTGTGTGTATATATAATTATGACAGCACTCAGCAGAGGGAAATTGCTGAGGGTGAGGCTGGGCCTGTGTTTGAGTGAGGTGTGTGTGTGAGAGTGAGTGTGTGTGTATTTTTGTGTGTGTGAAATAGTAAGAGAGTGCGATTATGACAGTACCCAGCAGAGGGAGATTGCCGATGGTGAGGGGTGTGTGTGTGTGTGTGTGTGTGTAATTATGACAGCACTCAGCAGAGGAAAATTGCTGAGGGTGAGGCTGGGCCTGTGTTTGAGTGAGTTGTGTGTGTGAGAGTGTGTGTGTGCATATGTGTATTTTTGTCTGTGTGTGTGTGTGTGAAATAGTAATAAAGAGAGTGTGATTATGACAGTACCCAGCAGAGGGAGATTGCCGGTGGTGAGGAGGGGTGTGTGTGTGTGTGTGTGTGTGTATATGTCTTTGTGTGTCCGTGTGCGGATGTGTTTGATATGTGTGTGCTTGTGCGTGTGTTTGTGTGCGTGCGTGTTTGTTTGTGTGACTATTTGGTCGTGAGTGTTTGTGTGTTTGTTTCTGTGTGTTTGAGTGTGTGTGCGAGTGTGTTTGTTTGTGAATGTCTGTTTGAGTGTGTGTGTAAGTGTGTGTGTTTGTATGTGGTTGAGTGTCTTTGTGCTTGTCTGTGTGTGTGTGTATGTTTGAGTATGTGTTTGTATGTGTGAGAGTGTGTTTGTGTATGTTTGTTTTCAGTGTGTTTTTGTTTGTGTTTTTTTTATTCATTCATGGGATGTGGGCTTCGCTGGCAGGGCCACTATTTATTGCCCATCCCTAATTGCCCCTTGAGAAGGCGGTGGGTGAGCTGCCTTCTAGAACCGCTGCAGTCCATGTGGTGTAGGTACACCCACAGTGCTGTTAGGAAGGGAGTTCCAGGATTTTGACCCAGCAACAGTAAAGGGACAGCGATACATTTCCAAATCAGGATGGTGAGTGACTTGGAGGGGAACTTCCAGGTGGTGGTGTTGCCATGTGTCTGCTGCCCTTGTCCTTCTAGATGGTAGCGATCGTGAGTTTGGAAGGTGCTGTCTAAGGAGCCTTGGTGAATTCCTGAAGTGCATCTTGTAGATAGTACACACTGCTGTAAATATGCATTGGTGGTGGAGAGAGTGAACATTTGTGGATGGGGTGCCAATCAAGCGGCTGCTTTGTCCTGGACGGTATCCAGCTTCTTCAGTGTTGTTGGAGCTGCACTCATCCAGGCAAGTGGGGAGTATTCCATCACACTCCTGACTTGTGCCTTGTAGATGGTGGACAGGCTTTGGGGAGTCAGGAGTTGAGCTACTTGTCACATGACTCCCAGCCTCTAACTGCTGTTGTAGCCACAGTATTTACATGGCTAGTTCAGTTCAGTTTCTGGCTAATGGTAACCCCCAGGATGTTGGTAGTGGGGGTTTCAGCAATGATAATGCCATTGAACATCAAGGGGGGATGGTTGGATTCTCTCTTGTTGAAGACGGACATTGCCTGGCACTTGTGTGGTGCGAATGTTACTTGCCACTTGTCAGCCCAAGCCTGGACATTGTCCAGGTCTTGCTGCATTTGGATATGGACTGCTTCAGTATCTGAGGAGTCGCGAATGGTGCTGAACATTGTGCAGTCAGCGATGAACATCCCCACTTGTTTGTTTGAGTTTGTGTGTGTGAGTGAGTGTGCGTGAGTGTGTGGTCTTCTGATGGTCCCTAATTTTCCCTAGAAGCATTTGAACTCACATAACCCTTCATTTCATGACACTTTGCTGTGATTCAGGGTCAGTGCTAACAGTGCCAAATTATTTCAAGCAATAGGGTTCCATCAGTTGAAATCCTAATTACAAAGCCTTTGGATAAATAGCTGAGAAAGTCACTGGTTTGAGTGATTATGTATCATACCTGTGTGAATTCATGTCTGTTGTCACGAGGACAAGGATGGCAAAGAGGATGAAAACTGTGCCAGCTACTCTGATTGGTAAGAAAGTTCTCCAAAATGACCCTAAAATGTTCAAAACCAAAAGAAAACTCTGTTGTTCATTATTGCTGTAAGATTAAAATGAAATGTAAGGAGATGAGGTTACCCAATCTGTTCAGGAAAAAATACATTCACAATGATCATTGTTAAAGATCGCTACATCCCTGTATTCACGACAGTCAGTGCGACAATGAACCAACTGAGGAGGTCAGCAAATAAATTTATTCTGAGGAAAGCCACCAGATAGCCTCCAGTCATGAACCAGAGCCACTGACAACTCAAAGTTACAATGGATTCAGTCCAAAATTACAGGCAATTTTGATCTTCCCCACTCCATGGGAATGGTGCTAACACAGTTGACTTGGTGACTGGCCAGTGATGGAGCAGTGGATAGTACTTCAAGGTCATCTGACCATATGAATTAGGAGCAGGAGTAGGCCATTCGGTCCCTCGAGCCTGCAGCGCCATCAATGCTGATCTGATTGTGGCCTCAACTCCACCTGATTTTCTACCCCAAATATGCTTTGACTCCCTTATCAATTAAGAAGCTATCTACCTCCGCCTTAAAAATATTCAATGACCTAGCCTCCTCCATGCTCTGCAGAAGAGAATTCCAAAGACTCGTGACCCTTGGAGAGAAAAAACAATTCCCCTCATCTCCAGCTCAAATGGGTGGTGCCTTAGTTTTAACTGTTTCCCCTAGTTCTAGTCTCTCCCATAAGGGGGAATCAACCTTTCAGTATCCACCTTGTCAAGTCCTCTCGGATCTTATGTTTCAATAAGATGACCTCTCGTTCTTTTAAACTCCGATGGATCCAGGCCCAGCCTGTCCAACCTTGCCTCATAGTACAAATTCCTAATCCCAGAAATCAGTTGGGTGAACCTTCTGAACTGTTTCTAAAGCAATTATATCCTTTCTGAAATAAGTGGACCAAAAATGTACACCATACTCCAGATGTGGTCTTACCAATGCCCAGCACAACTGCAGCAAAACCTCCCTAAATATATTTCATTCCCTTGTAATAAATGATAACACTCCACTTGTCTTCCTAATCACCTCCATACTAAGTAATATACAAAGGGCAGGGTATTTAAATTCAAACATACATGATGCCCATCTCACATTTCAGTGAGATAGTGACCAGTCAGAAACTGGACACATTCACTCCTGAAATGAACAATGGATGCGACATAATGTTACAGATTATTGTTGGCATCTCTACCTCTATGGATCAGCTATTTGCCAATACCAAGGCAGGGGGGCAAACTGAGCACAGTAATTAAAGGGCAGGATATTTAAGGATGTACCTGGTAAATGGAGCCAGTGTTCGCTCACACTGACACCATGTTCGTTCTCTGTAATGCACGATATCAGCTTTTCAGATCCAGTTGGGTGAATCAGTATGAGTGAATTCACCAAGCCACCATCCACCATCCAGGAGTGGACTCCAACCTCTGAACTGTTCCCAGTGATGTTTCTCCCGCTGAGGTTCCATGTGATGTTTGCTGGGGGATTGGCTCTGACACTGCAGGTACAAACAACCCCATTCTTGAAACTGGTGCAGGTTGGACCTGATACTATTGTGGGCTTTTCTGAAAAAAACGGAGGGTTACACTTAAGATCATTTGACTCATGTAGTTATCGTGTGTAAATCAAACCAAACCATGTGCTATTTGGCTAACTGGAGGAGCTAGTGAAAGGCCTGTCACTAACAACAATTTATATGATGACATTGAAATAATTACACCTCCCAAATCACTCTGGAGGCAAGTTAGCAAACAGAATTTGAGACCAGCCATGTAAGTAGATGTTTTATAGAAAGCCACAAAGCTCGGTAGAGGCCTGATTTTAAGCAGTGTCTGAAAGGAGGAGAGTAGCTCGAGAGAATGTTTGAGCATGGGAATTTTAAACATTTTGGTCCAGTCGGCTGAAGGCATGACCACCAATGATTCAGCCTTTGAAATCTGGGATGGGCAAGAGGCCCAGAGGTTGAGGGGGTCAGAGATTTTGGAGGTTTCTGGGGCTGAAGGAGAGTTACAGGGATAAGGAGGGGAGGTAACATGTAGGGACTTGAAATCAAGACATATTTTTAAATATAAAATTGGGCCATCGTTGGGGGCCTCATGTATTCAATGTGAATCAGTCATATTACATTCAGTTGATCTTATGTCAGTAACCATTTTCCCAATTTCTAGTAAAGCACAAGCCCCAGTTTACATCGAGCCAATGAGCACCTTTATGATTCTGAGGGGTCGTGACAGGGTGGATGTGGAGAGGATGTTTCTTCTTGTGGGAGAATCGAGAACTAGGGGTCACTGTTAAAAACTAAGGGGTCACTCATTTAAGATGCAAATGAGGAGATTTTTTTTCTCTCAGAGGGTCCTGAGTCTTTGGAACTCTCTTTATCAAAAGGAGGTGGAAACAGAGTCTTTGCATCATTTTAAGACAGAGAGAGATAGATTCTTGATTAACAAGGGTGTGAAAGGTTATTGGGGGTAGGCAGGAATGTGGGGTTGAGGTTACAATGAGCTCAGCCCTGATTTTATTGAATGGCAGAGCAGGCTTGAGGGGCCGAGTGGCCTCCTCCTGCTCTTAACCCGTATGTACATTTGCATTTATCTCTATACCAATCCCAGATGTGGTTTAATCAAGGGATCTTCACTAAACAAGGACAGGTCAGCATTTGAACTCAATCATCTTGCTAAGAACTGAAACTGCATTTCACCTGTGTATTTTTGGCATTGTTTTGCATCCTGTGTGAAGCTACAACAAATATTTTAAGTGTGGTTTCACTTACAATAATCTCAGCTAATATTTAAACTAATGCAATTGACGGACACAATATTATCTGCACCTCTCAGTCTCAGTGACAGGTTACAGCCTCTCAGTGCAGCTGAACTGCTTTGCAGAACAGTAACACCTGATCCTCACACAACTACCCAGGGCAGTTCCTACACTGCACTGTTTACACTACCGGGGTGATTTTTTATTTTGAAAAATATTCTTTATTCATAAACAAATATCTGAAAAATCATTGCAAAAGATTTCAAAATGGCCATCACAAAAAGTGCAATCAGATTGCAGTTTTACACATAGATCATGAGGTGCTCCAATACAATCAGTGAACATACAGATATTTCAACATGGTCGTTACAGTCCAACAGTGCAATGGGATTCAAGTTATCAACATAGATCATGTTGCACTCTGAGGTGCTTCAATACAATTATGATATATTGCATATTAATTACACACATTCAATGTGAGTTATCCAGCCCGAGGGGTCTGTACAATTCCCAACCCCTCAGTGCACTATGGCAGGAAGGTCTTAGACAGCGACCTTCCCCCATTGTGCCTGTGCAGTGGCTGCCCCAAGTTTTAGTGCGTCCCTCAACACATAGTCCTGGACCTTGGAATGTGCCAGTCTGCAACACTTGGTCAGGGACAACTCTTTGTACTGGAAGACCAGCAAGTCTCGGGCAGACCAAAGAGCGTCTTTCACCGGGGTGATATCTAACACCACAGCATGGGATTTGCAATCTAATGTGGATTATATCTCCAGGTATAACCCACACATCAAGTAGACATCTACATTATATTCACGATGATTTGCTTCCTACTCTTTATGGTAATCCCATTTCTGAACCAACTTTTTCAATATCCCTGATAATCCAGTTCTATTTTTAGGATTAACTTGTTTCTCGGTGTTCCCAAAGAGCCTAGGACTAGGAGGCACAGTCTCAGGACAGGAGATTGAGCAGTTAGGCCTGAGATGAGAAATTTCTTCACCCACAGGGTGCTGAAGTTTGGGGTTCTCTAGCCCCCAGAGTTGTAGAGGCTCAGTCAGTGAGTGTTTTCAAGACAGAGGTTGATAGATTTTTGGAATTAAGGGGGGAGTCAAGAGAAATGGAGAATCGGGCGAGACTGTGTAATTCAACTCAAAGAGCAGCCATGATCCTAGTGAATGACAGAAAAATCTCTAGCGGCCAAATAAGACCATAAGACCATAAGACATGGGAGCAGGAGTAGACTATGTGGTGCATCGAGTCTGCTCCATCATTCAATGAGATCATGGCTGATCCGATAATCCTCAATTCCTGCCTTTTCCCCATAACCGTTGATTCCCTTACTGAGTACAAATCTGTCTTTCTCCGCCTTCAATATACTTAGCGACCCAGCCTCTACAGCCTCTGTGGTAAAGAATTCCATAGGTTCACTACCCGCTGAGAGAAGAAATTCCTCCTCATCTCTGTTTTAAATGGGCACCCTCATACTCACAGATTATGACCTCTGGTCCTAGACTGTCCCAGAAGGGGAAACAACCTCTCAGCATCTACCCTGTCAAACCCCCTAAGAATCTTATATGTTTCAGTAATGTCGCCTCTCATTCTTCAAATGGCCCACTCCTCTCTCTATTGCTCATGCTGTTCTGAATATCACCAGGGAAACAACAATCTGAAACTCATCTCCCTTCACCGCTATGGAACTGGGAGCACTGAGGATGCAGCAATTCAATAACATTCAGCAAAACCTCTCCTCTATCAGTGGCAGATAGCCTGACTTCATACTGGGTGTGATTAATCCAGAAAATTCAGTTGCATTAAAGGTTGAAAGGTGTTTCTATTGTTTTATTCTACTGATTCGTAGCAATTTTGATGAATAAAAGTAATAATAAACACAGGTAAATGCAGAGAATACATTAAACATACATGATGACCATCTGTAATTTCAGTGAGTTGGTGACCAGTCAGAAACTGGACGCAGGCACCCCTGAAATGAACAATGGATCCGGCATAATGTTACAGATTATTGTTGGCATCTCTGCCACAGAGGAGCAGCTATTTGCCAATACCAAGGCAGGGGGCAAACTGAGGACAGTAATTAAAGGGCAGGATATTTAAGGATGTACTGGTAAGTGGAACCAGTATTCACTCACACTGACACCGTGCTCGTTCTCTGTAATGCACGATATCAGCTTTTCAGATCCAGTTGGGCGAATCAGTACGAGGGAACTATTCACCAAGCCACCATCCACCGTCCAGGAGTGGACTCCAACCTCTGAACTGTTCCCAGTGATGTTTCTCCCGCTGAGGTTCCATGTGATGTTTGCTAGGGGATTGGCTCTGACACTGCAGGTACAAACAACCCCATTCTTGAAAGTGGTACAGGTCGGACCTGATACTATTGTGGGCTTTTCTGAAAAAAAAACAGAGGGTTACACTTAAGATCCTTTGACTCACGTAGTTATCATGTGTAAATCAAACCAAACCGTGTGCTATTTGGCCATCTGGAGGAGCTAGCGAAAGGCTTGTCACTAACAATTTATTTGATGAGATTGAAATAATTACACCTCCCAAATCGCTCCAGAGACGTGCTAGCAAACAGAATTTGAGACCAATCACATAAGTAGATGTATTATGGAAAGCCACAATGCTCGGTGGGGGCCTGATTTTAAGCAGCGTCTCAAAGGAGGAGAGTAGCTCGAGAGAATTTGAGGATGGGAATTTTAAACATTTTGCTCCAGGTGACTGAAGGCATGACCACCAATGATTCAGCCTTTGAAATCTGGGATGGGCAAGAGGCCCAGAATTCGAGGGGGGCAGAGATTTCGGACGCTTCTGGGGCCGTGGGAGAGTTAAAGGGATAAGGAGGGGAGGTAACATGGAGAGATTGGAATTCGAGACACCTTTTTAAATATAAAATCGGGCCATCGCTGGACCGGGAGCCGCATGTGTTCCAAGTGAATCAGTCATATTACGTTCGGTTGATCGTTCATCAGTGACCATTTCCCCAATTTCTAGTAAAGCACTAACCCCAGTTTACATCGAGCCAATGAGCAGCCAGTTAAACTGTCCTAGAGGTTATGGCCTATCCCTCAGATACAAATTCTGAACAATCTCTCAGGGAATCTGTCAGATCTGATGAACACCTCACTGACATCCCATCAGTGTGTTCCCTGTTTCACGTCGTAAAATGGATCATTTCTCATTGGAAAATACCTTGTCAGGGCTCAGCCAGCAGAACAGCAACTCGAAGAGCGTCGTGTATTGAATGGAGGGATTGGCTGATTCCATCCAAATCCCTCCACAATCAGCACCAGGATCACTCGCCACTCCCCGTCCTACAGAATAAATTGTTGCTTCTTCACTTGCCACCCATTCCATCCCATCCCATCCCATCCCGCCATTTGGTTAACACCAAGCTGAAATCCATTCCCCGGGGCTCGGCCTTCTCTGCTTGGTTTATTTCCTCGATTGGGCCAATCCTTCTCCAGTTTTACTGACCTTTCTGGGGAGAGAGCTGACATTAGCCCCTGACCTAATTGTGTGTTCCCACTGGAGAACATAACACTGATTTCAGTTCCTGTCACTGGGGTTGTTGGAGTCCCCCTCCCCGTGTGTATCTGTTTCGTTTACATTGCACAGAAATGGGTGTGGAACTCCCTGCGGTGCCACACACCAATATTCCCCCTCATCTTCGGAACGAACGTGATGAATGAACCGCTTCAGTTTCCCGGTCCAAGAACTGCTGATCGCTGCCCCCTGTCGGCTCAATGTTAAATTGACCTGTGAGGTCCCCGAAGCCGTGCAACACTGTAAGAATGAACTTCCTTCCACTGTTACTATAGAAGAATTGGGGACTGGGTTCCCGAACGTACCTGAAACACACGAGGTCGTTGGTGCTATGAGAATGTGAAGAGTTTAAAAAAAGCACAATTCGGATAACAAGAAAAGGAGAATATTTTCTAAATAGGCGGCTTATTTTGTTAACTGGTCTGAAAAAATAAATAGTTCGTGGTTTCTGGTGTCCAATCGCTTGAGCATATTTTAAACTCTAACATAACTCGGCATATTTCTCTTCTTGGTTGTCTATCTGTCTTGCCAAACTTCTACTCAATTCATCCACCAATCAAGACCCCATCCTTCCCAGATCAAGAGTGTTACATTTCCCATCATTTGCACAGTGGTGTTGAGCTCAGTTGCAGTTTCAAGGCGAACATCCCAGCTAGCTCCACACAGACACAATATCAAATTACTCTCTGATTTACACCATCTCATGGGTGAGTAGCCAGTGGGATAATATTCGGTAGATAATATTGGCTGGAAATAGTCTGGGCACCGCCGAGAGTTCCACACACAGTTCTGTGCAATGTAAACGGAACAGATACACACGGGGGTACTTCAACAACCCCAGTGACAGGAACTGAAATCGGTGTTATGTTCTCCAGTGTGAACACACAATTAGGTCAGGAGCCAATGTCAGCTCTCTCTCCCGACTCACGGAGCCACCAACTCCATTTCATGGGCCAGCGTCATTGTTAAATAATAGAATTGACAAGAAATAGCTGGTTTATTGATTATGGGCAGAAGGGAAGACAACCCTTAGAGTCTCTCCCGCGAGTGAAACAGATCATGGATGATCAGTATTTTAACCAGATCCGTCATGGAGTCTTAGAGGTCTACATCACAGAAAAAGGCCGTTCGGCCCATCGAGTCTGCACAGGTCAAACAAGTACCTAACTATTCTAATCCCATTTTCCAGCACTAGGCCCAAGGCCTTGTATGCTATAGCATTTCAAATGCACATCCAAATACTTTTTAACTGTTATGAGGGTTTCTGCCTTTACCACACTTTCAGGCAGAGAGTTCCAGATTCCCATCACTGGGTGAAAAAAAAATCTTCTTCACATCTCCTCTAAACTTCCTGCCTCTTACCTTAAATCTATGCCCCCTGGTTATTGATCCCTCCGCCAAGGGGAAAAGTTCCTTCCTGTCTACCCTATCTATGCCCCTCATAATTTTATACACCTCAATCACGTCCCCCCTCAACCTCCTCTGCTCCAAGGAAAATAACCCCATTCTATCCAATCTCTCCTCATAACTAAAACTCTCCAGCCCAGGCAACATCCTGGTAAATCTCCTCTGCACTCTCTCTAGTGCAATCTCATCCTTCCTATAATGCGGATTACAAAACTACACACAATACTCCATCTGTGACCTTACCAACATTTTATACAGTTCCAGCATAACATCGCTGCTCTTATATACTATGCCTCGGCTAATGGAATCAAGTATCCTAAATACCTTCTTAACCACCTTATCTACCTGTCCCGCTACATGCACACCAATGTCCCTCTGATCCTCAGTGCTTCCCAGGGTGCTATCATTCATTGTGTATTCCCATGCCTTGTTTGTCCTGCCTAAGTGCATCACCTCACACTTATCCAGATTAAATTCCATTTGCCACTGATCAGCCCATCTGACCAGCCCGTCTATATCCTCCTGTAATCTAAGGCTATCTTCTTCACTACTTACCACCCCACCAATTTTCGTGTCATTCAGGAACTTAATGATCAACTCTCCTACTTTCAGGTGTAAATCGTTTATATATAACACAAACTGCAAGGGACCCAACATCGATCCCTGTGGAACTCCACTGGACACAGACACAAAATCACCCCTCGACCATCACATCCTCTGCTTCCTGCCACTCAGCCAATTCTGGATCTAATCAGGTCATCATAATCCTTCAATCCCTTATTTAAAAATGAAATCTCTCAATCTCAAGTGTTTAAATTTCCAGGCGAACGCACAGGCTGATTCTGAGTCTATTTGCTGACAGGGGGGTTTAAATAAAGCCTAGAGCAGATACCTACCCTGAACCTCCAGTCGAACAGCTTCCTGAGCTATTCTCCAGCCATCAGCACCAATAAATTCACAGGTCAGCGTTTTCTCGTGGTGATCCAGTGACGGGGTGAGGGTGAAAGTTGATGAAACCGTCCAGGAACCCACGAAGTTTTTCCTGATTTTTTGCGTAGGTTCAGCGTCTGACAGAATCGGAGGCGAACCCGCGTCTTGAGCCCAATTCAGTTTCAGATTGGAAGCTGAACAATTCAGGCTGAACAACTTGAGCGAGCAGGTCAGACGGGCTGGTTTTCCGACGATAAGTCGCCCAGGTGCTGAGGTCCGCAATTTCTCTGTCGGGTGCAAAGGGGATTTGCATTAGACAACATTCCAGTTTACAAATTAATCAGAGAAGAAGAAAGTGTGAGAAGAAAATCACATTCATGAATGAATTCCCTTATTATTCTCTCTGTTCTCTCCTCCAGACTAAAGTCCCTACGTTTCCCAGAGTAACCGAATCAATCAGAATCAACATGTCTGCGTTGGTCTGTTAAAAATCTTCCCTTTTTTTACTGTTGAATTATTCACACTATCGGCCAATGAATTATTTGGTTTAGTAGCCAGGATTGGGTATTGATGCTCTTTTCCTGACTAGCAAAGTTTGACAATTAACCGGCCAAAAATGTGGAAGGAGGTAGGTCAATTCCTCCTTTGGATATAATTTGTTGTACACCAGACTGCTTCCCCTGCCTGCGAGCTGTTTTCTCCCTCACTCAGCTTGCTAATCTTCCTCTGGAAGCACAATATTAAACTTGAATTATACCTTCTGAGGGAGCTTTTGATATTTTCAATTTATTCTTCACTTTGCTTTAGATAATGACATTTTCCAGGTTGGTCTTCCAGACATTAACAATAAATGGGATCTCTTGGGTAACGAGTCTTTAAAACAAAGTTATGCCATCAAATGTTGATATTTTAAATTAATGTTTCATTTTGCACTGAATGGTAACGCTTTCTACATCTGTATCGCAGACATTAACAGTCAATTAGATCACGAATGTAACAAGTCTGAAAGACAGATTGTTGCAACTGTACAAGGCATCGGTGAGACCGCACCCGGAGTACTGTGCACAGTTTTGGTCCCCTTACTTGAGGAAGGATGTTGTGAGGAGAGATCGAGCAGTTTAGGCCTATAAGCGTTCGGCTTTAGGAGGATGAGAGGAGATCTACTTGAGGTATATAAGATGCTAAAGGGGATGGACAAAGTAGACGTGGAGTGGATGTTTCCCCTTGTGGGGCATTCTAGAATGAGAGGCCATAGTTTTAGGCTAAAGGCTGGTAGATTTAAATCAGAGATGAGGAGGAATTACTTTTCTCAAAGGGTCGTGAATCTGTGGAATTCACTAGCTCAGAGTGCATTGGATGCCGGGTCGCTGAATAAATTTAAGGAGGAGATAGAAAGATTTTTAATTAGTAATGAGTTGGAAGGTTATGGGGAGACGGCGGGAAATTGGTGTTGAGGCCAAAATGGGATCAGCCATGATCGTATTGAATGGTGGGGCAGGCTCGAGGGGCTGAATTGCCTACTCCTGCTGCTAGTTCTTATGTTCTTATGTTATGGCTCAGATTGTAGGACTGTCATCTCTGACTCAAAGGTGGGTTCAAATCCCACTCCAGAGATATTGAGCAGATAAAGGCAGTAACACTTCATCAGTGACGAAGCGGTTTGGAAAGTCCGGAGGTCAAGAAAGGCGCTATACAAATCCAGGAAATTTCTTCAGCTTTATTAAACGGAGGCTCGATGGGTTATTAGGGCCGAAATTCCCCCTATGCACTGACCTTGTCCACCTCCCTATCCATTAGGAGCGTAAATCTTCGCACGACGTTCAGCCCCCAGTCAGGATTGATCGGACCTGCTCAAAGACCATTTCTAGATTGACACTTGGTAACGGAGCAGCTCAGGGAGTTGCTGCCAGTTTACAATGTCAGTCATTTATCTGTGTTCAGGCCAATGCTTAACACACGCCTGGATAATGACCCACTGTGCCAGCCCTGTCGCTGCAGCAATGATTCAGTAACAGTAACAGTACACATTGCTACATTGGTCACCGAGAAGGTAAAATACAAACTAGTCAGAAATGAATGAAAAACCTACCTCGAATACAGAGAGAGACAGCAATTTGGTGAGAGTATTCCACTGAAGAACCCCCCTCAGTGGTGATCCTCACCCTGATGTGATACTCCCCTTCATCCCTGCTGCTGATGTTCTTTATTAATAAGCAGCATTGTCCCTCGGTCAAGTTGCCTTTTAATTCAGTTCTCCCTTCGAATTCAGTGCCTGCACCGCCTGGATGTGCAGAATCGTAGATAACAGAATCCCCCTTTAACAACCGAATCTGTGGGTTGCTGCTTTTGGCAGGATGGTCAAATATACACGGGATCTCTCCACATGAACCTCTCACTGCCCAAACAGTCCAGGGAATCTTCAGAGACCACCGGGAACTCTGGATAACTGACAGAGAAATATGGATGACATAGCCAGTGAGGTCTCCAATAATAAACCAATTAAAATATCCCCTAAAATTCCAGCTAAATTCTGTTAATTTATTCTGTAAACATCCACAATTGTACATCGATAACAATAAAAACTCAGCAAGTCCCCATTGAAATTCTTCAAATCCCGGTAAATATTTCATCAACCACCTTAAAATCCATATTCAGAATTCAGTAAAATCCCTTAAAATACAGAATGAATGTTCCAGTATGATCTGCACTGCAGCCTCTTCAGGAACTTACAAATCTCGAATTAGCAAACAATCTCTATAGATAACGAACATCTTTTTTTCCACAAGCCTCGATCGGCTCTTAATAAAAGAATATTGCACCTTGGCTAAACAGCAGCATGAGGGAAACAGTCTGCACCGCTTCCATCACTGCAGATCGCTCACCATCTCGAAAGGAAAGATAATTATCTCGGTCGGTTTAAAGTCTAAACCTGCTTCTGGATTCCGCTGGCTGGGAATCGATTGCTTATCGATTATAATCGAACCAGAGGGTCGCGAGATCAGCTGCGTGGCACCCGATGGTCACTGGGAATCATTTTAACCTCCAGTAGTTTGTGAAACGCATTCACTGTTCGTGCGCATCCCAGCTCGCACTCTCCAGCAGCTACAGCACGAAACTGGGCAGTAATGTATGTCCCACAGTGAGTGTACCTGATGGTGCCAAACAATGACAAATACACTCCAAAGGAGAATCCACCACCCCCCCCCCCCCACCCTTCAATGTCATCAACTATAGTTACAGGGCGGAATCACTCGTTTCAGACTCGAGTGCCAAAAATAGCCTTCCAGGCAAGCTTCAGCGTGCTATCTCTCACATCTATCTCTATTTGCCTGTCAATGCGCTGTTGAATCTGACGTTGTAGTTAGTTCTGTCACCGCTGTTACTCCTGTGACCGCTGTCTGCAGACAGGTGGCTTTCACACCTTCAATCGTTCAAGCTGAAACGTTTATCTTCATTGCCAATCGGACGTAGGCATTGTTCGCTGGAAATACTTGTACATAGTCAAGCTGCTATTTTTCGCTATGACCTCAAGTGCTCACACTTGCACTGTGGTGACATGAAGTTCGATCAAGCTAACTCGTGGCGTCCTAGCTCCAACCGACACTATTATTTATCCGATTTCGGTGCTGGATCTGGGGCCGATGACTTGTGTTTTTGGGCTCCAGGGTCAAGGGAAAGCATCGCCGTCCACAAAGATCAGCAAATTATAAAGTTACGTGAAGTGAAAATTCACAGAGAAACCCACACATGGTACAGGAATCCGTGTGCACAGTGCCCCAGTTGTATTGAGCCACACACCAATATTCACCCTTCTCTTCAGAACTAATGCTGTGAAAAATCTGCTTTAATTCACCAGTGGAAGATCTAATGATCTCTTCACTATTTATCACTCACTTTAAACTGACCATTAGTTAACCTCAGGCAGTGCAATGTAGCAAAAGGAACTTTTGTCCCTGCCACTACTGATTATTGGTTTACCTAATCTTTAAAAAATCATTCATGGGATGTGGGCATCGCTGGCTATACCAGCATTTATTGCCCATCCCTAGTTGCCCCTTGAGAAGGAGGTGGTGAGCTGCCTTCTTGAACTGCTGCAGTCCATGTGGTGTAGATACAGTCACTGTGTTGTTAGGGAGGGATTTCCAGGATTTTGACCCAGCGACAGTGAAGGAACGGCCGATATATTTCCAAGTCAGGATGGTGAGTGACTTGGAGGGGAACTTCCAGGTGGTGGGGTTCCCCATGTGTCCTTCTCAATGGTAGCGGTCATGGGTTTGGAAAGTGCTGACTA
Organism: Carcharodon carcharias; assembly: GCF_017639515.1. Taxonomy (NCBI): domain Eukaryota; kingdom Metazoa; phylum Chordata; class Chondrichthyes; order Lamniformes; family Lamnidae; genus Carcharodon; species Carcharodon carcharias. The sequence goes on along the minus strand of NC_054495.1, from coordinate 7,382,215 downwards.
AGCAGCCTTGATGAGTTCCTGCAGAGCACCTTGTAGACGGTGCACACTGCTGCTACTGTGCGTCAGTGGTGGAGGGAGTGAATGTTTGTGGATAGTGTGCCAATTAAGTGGGCTGCTTTGTCCTGGATGGTGTGAAGCATCTTCAGTGTTGTTGGAGATACATTCATCCAGGCAAGTGGGGACTATTCCATCACACCCTGACTTGTAACTTGTAGACGGTGGACAGGCTTAGGGGAGTCAGAAAGTGAGTTACTCGCCACAGGATTCCCAGCCTCTGACCTGCTCTTGTAGCCACAATATTTATGTGGCTAGTCCAGTTCAGTTTCCAGTTAATGGTAACACCCAGGATGTTGATAGTATGCCTCAAACAGGCATAAACAGAAAACCTGAATGATGAGCATCATTCAGCTCCTAATGAAATAATTCGATTGTATAACTGAGTTGCAAGCTGCCTATCTTAACTATTCCAGAGTTTGAAGCTATGTTAAGAATGTATTTCATTCAGTCATTAGCAACCCCTCTCCCTCCTTTGTCTGCTTGTTAATGTCCCTACGTTTCCATTCTCAAGATGGCAGGTAGCTACTAGTGGGGAACCACAAGAATCAGTGCTAGGTCCACTGATCTTTACAATCTATATAAATGATTTGGATGCGGACACCAATTGTAATATTTCCAAATTTGCTGATGACACCAAACTGGGTGGGGACCTAAGCTGTGAGGAGGATGCAAGGAGGCTCCCAGATGACTTGGACAGGTTAAGCGAATGGGTTAGAACATGGCAGATGGAATATAATGTGATTAAGTATGAAGTCATTCATTTTCGTAGAAAAAAGCAGAAAGACTGAATATTTCTTAAGTGGTGAGAAGTTGGGAAATACAAGCGACCAAAAGGTGTCCTTGTTCAGAGTCCTTAAAACTAGTGTGTAGGTGCAGCAAGTAACGAGCAGTGCCAATGGTATGTCAGTCTTAATTGCAAGGGATTTTGACTACAGGACTACAGATGTCTTACAGCAGTTATATAGAGCCTTGGTGAGACTGCACCTGGAGTACAGTTTTGGTCCCCTGATCTAAGGAGGGATATACTTGTCATAGAGGGAGTGCAATGGAGGTTCAGCAGATTAATTCCTGGGATGGTGGAGACATTGAGGAGACTGGGGCCGGGATTTTCCATGCTTGCTGGCGTCGGGCTTGTTCAGTGGCACGAGCAAACAATATGGTGAGAAGGCCAAAAACCAGTTTCACAATGTCGTGAAACCAGTTTGCGATCGTCCGCTCTGCCACCAATAGAGGGCAGGAATCTCATTGTAATACACCAGCAATCATTGTAAGGCCAGCCCGCAACTCAATCCCACCCCTCCACCCCTGCTGGATTATCTGTGCCCACATTGGCTGGAAAATATGCCAATGTGTTTCACAACAACATACATAAGGTGTGCGCCTGGCAGACTGCACTTCACTCGGGGCCTCGAGGTTTGTTTGCCTACCTTGCTTCAGGCAGCACTCTCAGTCATCAGCGCCAGGCTTCATAGGCAGCACCACATCACTTTTAGGGAGGCTCGGGGTAGGTCTCTACCTAGCAGATCAGCCACATGTGGGTGGCTTTTCAATGACTACAGGGCTGTGGGTTTCCTTGGGGAAGGGGGAGAAGTGGCCTCAGGCAAGGGAGGAGGCTGCAGGACGAGGGCTTTACTGGGGAAGGAGGGTATCCAACGGTGCATGTGTGGGGGGCACATGTTGATCTGTGCGAGTGGCCTCAAGATGGTGAGGGCTGAGGGGGCAGCCTCCAGAGGAGATGAAGCCAGGTGGAGATGTGAGGGTATGTGTGTGAGAGAATGAGTGGTGATGTCCCTTGAGCTGGCAGTGAGTGAAATGCCAGTGAATGTGAGATGAGCTTGTGAGTGTGTGAGGTTAGAGCGATGAGATGGTTGGCAACCACCCTCACGCCTTCTCCTCCCTCCCAGAAACATGATAGGGTCCCCCTTGTCCTCACTTATCACCCCACCAGCCTCCGCATTCAAAGGATCATCCTCTGCCATTTCCGCCAACTCCAGCATGATGCCACCACCAAACACACCTTCCCTTCACCCCCCCTGTCGGCATTCCGTAGGGATCATTCCCTCCGGGACACCCTGGTCCACTCCTCCATCACCCCCTATTCCTCAGCCCCCTCCAATGGCACCATCCCATGCCCACGCAAAAGGTGTAATACCTGCCCCTTCACTTCCTCTCTCCTCACCGTTCAAGGGCCCAAACACTCCTTTCAAGTGAAGCAGCGTTTCACTTGCATTTCCCCCAACTTAGTCTACTGCATTCGTTGCTCCCTACGTGGTCTCCTCTACATTGGAGAGACCAAACGTAAACTGGGCGACCACTTTGCAGAACACCTGCGGTCTGTCCGCAAGAATGACCCAAACCTCCCTGTCACTTGCCATTTTAACACTCCACCCTGCTCTCTTGCCCACATGTCTGTCCTTGGCTTGCTGCATTGTTCCAGTGAAGCCCAACGCAAACTGGAGGAACAACACCTCATCTTCCGACTAGGCACTTTACAGCCTTCTGGACTGAATATTGAATTCAACAACTTTAGGTCTTGACCTCCCTCCTCCATCCCCACCCCCTTTCTGTTTCTTCCCCCTTATTTTTGTTTTTTCCAATAAATTATATAGATTTTTCTTTTCCCACCCATTTCTATTATTTTTAAATATTTTTAAATCTTTTTTGCTCCCCCCTACCCCCACTAGAGCTATACCTTGAGTGCCCTACCATCCATTCTTAATTAGCACATTCGTTTAGATAACATCACCAACTTCGACACCTATGTGTTCTTTTGTTCTGTTGTCTGTGACGTCTTTTGATGATCTGCTTCTATCACTGCTTGTTTGTCCCTACAACCACACCACCCCCTCCACTTCTCTCCTTCCACCCAAACCCACCCCCCCCCCTCCCCACACACCTTAAACCAGCTTATATTTCACCCCTTCCTTGGATTCACCTAGTTCTGTCGAAGGGTCATGAGGACTCAAAACGTCAACTCTTTTCTTCTCCGCCAATGCTGCCAGACCTGCTGAGTTTTTCCAGGTAATTCTGTTTTTGTTGTAGATGGTTGTCATACCCTGGCTGCATGGATGAGATCATTCACCCTCTATCTTCATTGGATATCCAACCTCTCTTGTGCAGCACTGACACTGACCACCACTGGCATCGCCTACCAAGCTGGAGTGGTGATGTTGCTGCCCCTCCTGCGGCCAGAGTGGGGGTAGGGGAAATCACAGCGGGGCCTCCACAGTGTCCAAAAGGTGCTGGCGGTCTGCAGCCTTCTTGCCTTTTAGGCCCATGTCTTCTTTGCTACAGTCCTGGGCCTTGGAACTGAATATCTTGCTAGGCTAGGCCTCAAAGGGCAGTTAAGTAACAGCCACATTGCTGTGGGTCTGGAGTCACATGTGGGCCAGACCAGGCAGAGCTTCCCTAAAGGGGCATTAGTGAATCAGATGGGTTTTTAATGACACTCAGTAGTACTTATCATCATTATTGAGACTAGCCTTACAAATCCCAGGTTTATTCATTGAATTTAAATACCACCAATTGCCATGGTGGGGTCTGAGCCCATGTCCCTTCCCTCACCTTCCCTTCCCTCCCCTTCCCTTCCCTCCCCTTCCATTCCCATCTGTCCCCTTCCCTCCCCTCCCCTCCCCTCCCCCCGAGTTTTAGGCTGGGCAGGTTCAGCCTCTGCTTTACTGCTCCAGTGACATTACCACTACACCACCCCCCCCACCAACCCCCCCACCCCCATCATCTCAATAAATGGTGGAACAACCTTGAAGGGCTGAATGGCCTCCTCGTGTTCCTGTGCCCCCTGATGCTGGATTGGAAGCGATGGATGGTCACTCTGTAAGGCGCATCTCGTTTCGAAACGAAGCTCCTTTTATCTCACTTGGTCATTCCTGATTTTCCACTTTCACTTCTAATGGGAAAAACTCGGGAGGTGAGGGGGGTGGGGGGTTGGTGCGCTGGGTGGGAATCCTCGTTTAAAAAGTCCAAGAAGTAGGAATAGAACGTACAGGAATACGATAATACGAGAGAGCACCTGAAGAGGACGAAGTTTCCTCATGAAAATCAGGTATCAGGTTAAAACAATGTGAAACAGTTTGACAAACTGTGCTTTATTGTGATTCACAAGAAAAGGAATAGATGTATCACTAACACAAAAACAGAATTACCTGGAAAAACTCAGCAGGTCTGGCAGCATCGGCGGAGAAGAAAAGAGTTGACGTTTCGAGTCCTCATGACACTTCAACAGAACTCACTAACCCAGCTCCCCGGCAGCAGTGAGCACTGGCTTCCCACAGCCTAACGGGTTTCACTCATTTCAACTGTTGGCCTAATCCGAAATGCGCCCAGCTTGCAAGGTGCACAGTGCCTGAGTCAGACTCCCGGTTGAAATCAGGATTGGCTCACACTAATCATTTGGGAATGATTTGTTCCTGGGCACATGTTTCATGTAGCGCTGACATCGAGTATCCCCAAAGCGCCAGTCACTGCTCCCAGGTCTAACAATGGAACCCCAAAGACTCTTAAAAGGGCAGTCAGGATGCCAATGGGTTAATTTGACCCAACCTCATATCGTGAAAATGTGACTGTAAACACTTCAGGTCATATCGAAAAATAACAGCTTGACTACGTACAAGTATTTCCAGCAAACAATGCCTACGGCCCATTGACATTTAAGATAGACGTTTCAACTCGGACGATTGAAGGTGTGAAAGCCACATATCTGCAGACAGCGGTTACAGGAGTAACAGCGGTGACAGAACTAACCACTACATCAGATCAATGGCGCATTGACAGGCAAATAGAGATAGATGTGAGAGATAGCAAGCTGAAGCTTGCCTGGAAGGCTATTTTTGGCACTCGAGTCTGAAACGAGTAACTGTAACTATAGTTGATGACATTGAAGGGGAGTGGATTCTCCGTTGGAGAGTCTTTGTCACTTGTTTGGCACCACTAAGGACACACTGCGGCAGTTTCGTGCTGTAGCTGCTGGAGAGTGCGAGCTGGGATGCGCACGAACAGTGAATGCGTTTCACAAACTACTGGAGGTTAAAATGATTCCCAGTGACCATCGGGTGCCACGCAGCTGATCTCGCGACCCTCTGGTTCGATTATAATCGATAAGCAATCGATTCCCAGCCAGCGGAATCCAGAAGCAGGTTTAGACTTTAAACCGACCGAGATAATTATCTTTCCTTTCGAGATGGTGAGCGATCTGCAGTGATGGAAGCGGTGCAGACTGTTTCCCTCATGCTGCTGTTTAGCCAAGGTGCAATATTCTTTTATTAAGAGCCGATCGAGGCTTGTGGAAAAAAAGATATTCGTTATCTATAGAGATTGTTTGCTAATTCGAGATTTGTAAGTTCCTGAAGAGGCTGCAGTGCAGATCATACTGGAACATTCATTCTGTATTTTAAGGGATTTTACTGAATTCTGAATATGGATTTTAAGGTGGTTGATGAAATATTTACCGGGATTTGAAGAATTTCAATGGGGACTTGCTGAGTTTTTATTGTTATCGATGTACAATTGTGGATGTTTACAGAATAAATTAACAGAATTTAGCTGGAATTTTAGGGGATATTTTAATTGGTTTATTATTGGAGACCTCACTGGCTATGTCATCCATATTTCTCTGTCAGTTATCCAGAGTTCCCGGTGGTCTCTGAAGATTCCCTGGACTGTTTGGGCAGTGAGAGGTTCATGTGGAGAGATCCCGTGTATATTTGACCATCCTGCCAAAAGCAGCAACCCACAGATTCGGTTGTTAAAGGGGGATTCTGTTATCTACGATTCTGCACATCCAGGCGGTGCAGGCACTGAATTCGAAGGGAGAACTGAATTAAAAGGCAACTTGACCGAGGGACAATGCTGCTTATTAATAAAGAACATCAGCAGCAGGGATGAAGGGGAGTATCACATCAGGGTGAGGATCACCACTGAGGGGGGTTCTTCAGTGGAATACTCTCACCAAATTGCTGTCTCTCTCTGTATTCGAGGTAGGTTTTTCATTCATTTCTGACTAGTTTGTATTCTACCTTCTCGGTGACCAATGTAGCAATGTGTACTGTTACTGTTACTGAATCATTGCTGCAGCGACAGGGCTGGCGCAGTGGGTCATTATCCAGGCGTGTGTTAAGCATTGGCCTGAACACAGATAAATGACTGACATTGTAAACTGGCAGCAACTCCCTGAGCTGCTCTGTTACCAAGTGTCAATCTAGAAATGGTCTTTGAGCAGGTCCGATCAATCCTGACTGGGGGCTGAACGTCGTGCGAAGATTTACGCTCCTAATGGATAGGGAGGTGGACAAGGTCAGTGCATAGGGGGAATTTCGGCCCTAATAACCCATCGAGCCTCCGTTTAATAAAGCTGAAGAAATTCCCTGGATTTGTATAGCGCCTTTCTTGACCTCCGGACTTTCCAAACCGCTTCGTCACTGATGAAGTGTCACTGCCTTTATCTGCTCAATATCTCTGGAGTGGGATTTGAACCCACCTTTGAGTCAGAGATGACAGTCCTACAATCTGAGCCATAACATAAGAACATAAGAACTAGCAGCAGGAGTAGGCAATTCAGCCCCTCGAGCCTGCCCCACCATTCAATACGATCATGGCTGATCCCATTTTGGCCTCAACACCAATTTCCCGCCGTCTCCCCATAACCTTCCAACTCGTTACTAATTAAAAATCTTTCTATCTCCTCCTTAAATTTATTCAGCGACCCGGCATCCAATGCACTCTGAGCTAGTGAATTCCACAGATTCACGACCCTTTGAGAAAAGTAATTCCTCCTCATCTCTGATTTAAATCTACCAGCCTTTAGCCTAAAACTATGGCCTCTCATTCTAGAATGCCCCACAAGGGGAAACATCCACTCCACGTCTACTTTGTCCATCCCCTTTAGCATCTTATATACCTCAAGTAGATCTCCTCTCATCCTCCTAAAGCCGAACGCTTATAGGCCTAAACTGCTCGATCTCTCCTCACAACATCCTTCCTCAAGTAAGGGGACCAAAACTGTGCACAGTACTCCGGGTGCGGTCTCACCGATGCCTTGTACAGTTGCAACAATCTGTCTTTCAGACTTGTTACATTCGTGATCTAATTGACTGTTAATGTCTGCGATACAGATGTAGAAAGCGTTACCATTCAGTGCAAAATGAAACATTAATTTAAAATATCAACATTTGATGGCATAACTTTGTTTTAAAGACTCGTTACCCAAGAGATCCTATTTATTGTTAATGTCTGGGAGACCAACCTGGAAAATGTCATTATCTAAAGCAAAGTGAAGAATAAATTGAAAATATCAAAAGCTCCCTCAGAAGGTATAATTCAAGTTTAATATTGTGCTTCCAGAGGAAGATTAGCAAGCTGAGTGAGGGAGAAAACAGCTCGCAGGCAGGGGAAGCAGTCTGGTGTACAACAAATTATATCCAAAGGAGGAATTGACCTACCTCCTTCCACATTTTTGGCCGGTTAATTGTCAAACTTTGCTAGTCAGGAAAAGAGCATCAATACCCAATCCTGGCTACTAAACCAAATAATTCATTGGCCGATAGTGTGAATAATTCAACAGTAAAAAAAGGGAAGATTTTTAACAGACCAACACAGACATGTTGATTCTGATTGATTCGGTTACTCTGGGAAACGTAGGGACTTTAGTCTGGAGGAGAGAACAGAGAGAATAATAAGGGAATTCATTCATGAATGTGATTTTCTTCTCACACTTTCTTCTTCTCTGATTAATTTGTAAACTGAAATGTTGTCTAATGCAAATCCCCTTTGCACCCGACAGAGAAATTGTGGACCTCAGCACCTGGGCGACTTATCGTCGGAAAACCAGCCCGTCTGACCTGCTCGCTCAAGTTGTTCAGCCTGAATTGTTCAGCTTCCAATCTGAAACTGAATTGGGCTCAAGACGCGGGTTCGCCTCCGATTCTGTCAGACGCTAAACCTACGCAAAAAATCAGGAAAAACTTCATGGGTTCCTGGACGGTTTCATCAACTTTCACCCTCACCCCGTCACTGGATCACCACGAGAAAACGCTGACCTGTGAATTTATTGGTGCTGATGGCTGGAGAATAGCTCAGGAAGCTGTTCGACTGGAGGTTCAGGGTAGGTATCTGCTCTAGGCTTTATTTAAACCCCCCTGTCAGCAAATAGACTCAGAATCAGCCTGTGCGTTCGCCTGGAAATTTAAACACTTGAGATTGAGAGATTTCATTTTTAAATAAGGGATTGAAGGATTATGATGACCTGATTAGATCCAGAATTGGCTGAGTGGCAGGAAGCAGAGGGTGTGATGGTCGAGGGGTGATTTTGTGTCTGTGTCCAGTGGAGTTCCACAGGGATCGATGTTGGGTCCCTTGCAGTTTGTGTTATATATAAACGATTTACACCTGAAAGTAGGAGAGTTGATCATTAAGTTCCTGAATGACACGAAAATTGGTGGGGTGGTAAGTAGTGAAGAAGATAGCCTTAGATTACAGGAGGATATAGACGGGCTGGTCAGATGGGCTGATCAGTGGCAAATGGAATTTAATCTGGATAAGTGTGAGGTGATGCACTTAGGCAGGACAAACAAGGCATGGGAATACACAATGAATGATAGCACCCTGGGAAGCACTGAGGATCAGAGGGACATTGGTGTGCATGTAGCGGGACAGGTAGATAAGGTGGTTAAGAAGGTATTTAGGATACTTGATTCCATTAGCCGAGGCATAGTATATAAGAGCATCGATGTTATGCTGGAACTGTATAAAATGTTGGTAAGGTCACAGATGGAGTATTGTGTGTAGTTTTGTAATCCGCATTATAGGAAGGATGAGATTGCACTAGAGAGAGTGCAGAGGAGATTTACCAGGATGTTGCCTGGGCTGGAGAGTTTTAGTTATGAGGAGAGATTGGATAGAATGGGGTTATTTTCCTTGGAGCAGAGGAGGTTGAGGGGGGACGTGATTGAGGTGTATAAAATTATGAGGGGCATAGATAGGGTAGACAGGAAGGAACTTTTCCCCTTGGCGGAGGGATCAATAACCAGGGGGCATAGATTTAAGGTAAGAGGCAGGAAGTTTAGAGGAGATGTGAAGAAGATTTTTTTTTCACCCAGTGATGGGAATCTGGAACTCTCTGCCTGAAAGTGTGGTAAAGGCAGAAACCCTCATAACAGTTAAAAAGTATTTGGATGTGCATTTGAAATGCTATAGCATACAAGGCCTTGGGCCTAGTGCTGGAAAATGGGATTAGAATAGTTAGGTACTTGTTTGACCTGTGCAGACTCGATGGGCCGAACGGCCTTTTTCTGTGATGTAGACCTCTAAGACTCCATGACGGATCTGGTTAAAATACTGATCATCCATGATCTGTTTCACTCGCGGGAGAGACTCTAAGGGTTGTCTCCCTTCTGCCCATAATCAATAAACCAGCTATTTCTTGTCAATTCTATTATTTAACAATGACGCTGGCCCATGAAATGGAGTTGGTGGCTCCGTGAGTCGGGAGAGAGAGCTGACATTGGCTCCTGACCTAATTGTGTGTTCACACTGGAGAACATAACACCGATTTCAGTTCCTGTCACTGGGGTTGTTGAAGTACCCCCGTGTGTATCTGTTCCGTTTACATTGCACAGAACTGTGTGTGGAACTCTCGGCGGTGCCCAGACTATTTCCAGCCAATATTATCTACCGAATATTATCCCACTGGCTACTCACCCATGAGATGGTGTAAATCAGAGAGTAATTTGATATTGTGTCTGTGTGGAGCTAGCTGGGATGTTCGCCTTGAAACTGCAACTGAGCTCAACACCACTGTGCGAATGATGGGAAATGTAACACTCTTGATCTGGGAAGGATGGGGTCTTGATTGGTGGATGAATTGAGTAGAAGTTTGGCAAGACAGATAGACAACTCTTTGACCCCAAGAAGAGAAATATGCCGAGTTATGTTAGAGTTTAAAATATGCTCAAGCGATTGGACACCAGGAACCACGAACTATTTATTTTTTCAGACCAGTTAACAAAATAAGCCGCCTATTTAGAAAATATTCTCCTTTTCTTGTTATCCGAATTGTGCTTTTTTTTAAACTCTTCACATTCTCATAGCACCAACGACCTCGTGTGTTTCAGGTACGTTCGGGAACCCAGTCCCCAATTCTTCTATAGTAACAGTGGAAGGAAGTTCATTCTTACAGTGTTGCACGGCTTCGGGGACCTCACAGGTCAATTTAACATTGAGCCGACAGGGGGCAGCGATCAGCAGTTCTTGGACCGGGGAACTGAAGCGGTTCATTCATCACGTTCGTTCCGAAGATGAGGGGGAATATTGGTGTGTGGCACCGCAGGGAATTCCACACCCATTTCTGTGCAATGTAAACGAAACAGATACACACGGGGAGGGGGACTCCAACAACCCCAGTGACAGGAACTGAAATCAGTGTTATGTTCTCCAGTGGGAACACACAATTAGGTCAGGGGCTAATGTCAGCTCTCTCCCCAGAAAGGTCAGTAAAACTGGAGAAGGATTGGCCCAATCGAGGAAATAAACCAAGCAGAGAAGGCCGAGCCCCGGGGAATGGATTTCAGCTTGGTGTTAACCAAATGGCGGGATGGGATGGGATGGGATGGAATGGGTGGCAAGTGAAGAAGCAACAATTTATTCTGTAGGACGGGGAGTGGCGAGTGATCCTGGTGCTGATTGTGGAGGGATTTGGATGGAATCAGCCAATCCCTCCATTCAATACACGACGCTCTTCGAGTTGCTGGCTGAGCCCTGACAAGGTATTTTCCAATGAGAAATGATCCATTTTACGACGTGAAACAGGGAACACACTGATGGGATGTCAGTGAGGTGTTCATCAGATCTGACAGATTCCCTGAGAGATTGTTCAGAATTTGTATCTGAGGGATAGGCCATAACCTCTAGGACAGTTTAACTGGCTGCTCATTGGCTCGATGTAAACTGGGGTTAGTGCTTTACTAGAAATTGGGGAAATGGTCACTGATGAACGATCAACCGAACGTAATATGACTGATTCACTTGGAACACATGCGGCTCCCGGTCCAGCGATGGCCCGATTTTATATTTAAAAAGGTGTCTCGAATTCCAATCTCTCCATGTTACCTCCCCTCCTTATCCCTTTAACTCTCCCACGGCCCCAGAAGCGTCCGAAATCTCTGCCCCCCATGAATTCTGGGCCTCTTGCCCATCCCAGATTTCAAAGACTGAATCATTGGTGGTCATGCCTTCAGTCACCTGGAGCAAAATGTTTAAAATTCCCATGCTCAAATTCTCTCGAGCTACTCTCCTCCTTTGAGACGCTGCTTAAAATCAGGCCCCCACCGAGCATTGTGGCTTTCCATAATATATCTACTTATGTGATTGGTCTCAAATTCTGTTTGCTAGCACGTCTCTGGAGCGATTTGGGAGGTGTAATTATTTCAATCTCATCAAATAAATTGTTGTTAGTGACAAGCCTTTCGCTAGCTCCTCCAGTTGGCCAAATAGCACAGGGTTTGGTTTGATTTACGCACGATAACTACATGAGTCAAAGGATCTTAAGTGTAACCCTCTTTTTTTTTTCAGAAAAGACCACAATAGTATCAGGTCCGACCTGCACCAGTTTCAAGAATGGGGTTGTTTGTACCTGCAGTGTCAGAGCCAATCCCCCAGCAAACATCACATGGAACCTCAGCGGGAGAAACATCACTGGGAACAGTTCAGAGGTTGGAGTCCACTCCTGGACGGTGGATGGTGGCTTGGTGAATAGTTCCCTCGTACTGATTCACCCAACTGGATCTGAAAAGCTGATATCGTGCATTACAGAGAACGAACACGGTGTCAGTGTGAGCAAATACTGGCTCCACATACCAGGTACATCCTTAAATATCCTGCCCTTTAATTACTGTCCTCAGTTTGCCCCCTGCCTTGGTATTGGCAAATAGCTGCTCCTCTGTGGCAGAGATGCCAACAATAATCTGTAACATTATGCCGGATCCATTGTTCATTTCAGGGGTGCCTGCGTCCAGTTTCTGACTGGTCACCAACTCACTGAAATTACAGATGGTCATCATGTATGTTTAATGTATTCTCTGCATTTACCTGTGTTTATTATTACTTTTATTCATCAAAATTGCAACGAATCAGTAGAATAAAGCAATAGAAACACCTTTCAACCTTTAATGCAACTGAATTTTCTGGATTAATCACACCCAGTATGAAGTCAGGCTATCTGCCACTGATAGAGGAGAGGTTTTGTTGAATGTTATTGAATTGCTGCATCCTCAGTGCTCCCAGTTCCATAGCGGTGAAGGGAGATGAGTTTCAGATTGTTGTTTCCCTGGTGATATTCAGAACAGCATGAGGAATAGAGAGAGGAGTGGGCCATTTGAAGAATGAGAGGCGACACTACTGAAACATATAAGATTCTTAGGGGGTTTGACAGGGTAGATGCTGAGAGGTTGTTTCCCCTTCTGGGACAGTCTAGGACCAGAGGTCATAATCTGTGAGTATGAGGGTGCCCATTTAAAACAGAGATGAGGAGGAATTTCTTCTCTCAGCGGGTAGTGAACCTATGGAATTCTTTACCACAGAGGCTGTAGAGGCTGGGTCGCTAAGTATATTGAAGGCGGAGAAAGACAGATTTGTACTCAGTAAGGGAATCAACGGTTATGGGGAAAAGGCAGGAATTGAGGATTATCGGATCAGCCATGATCTCATTGAATGATGGAGCAGACTCGATGCGCCAAATAGTCTACTCCTGCTCCCATGTCTTATGGTCTTATGGTCTTATTTGGCCGCTAGAGATTTTTCTGTCATTCACTAGGATCATGGCTGCTCTTTGAGTTGAATTACACAGTCTCGCCCGATTCTCCATTTCCCTTGACTCCCCCCTTAATTCCAAAAATCTATCAATCTCTGTCTTGAAAACTCTCACTGACTGAGCCTCTACAACTCTGGGGGCTAGAGAACCCCAAACTTCAGCACCCTGTGGGTGAAGAAATTTCTCATCTCAGGCCTAACTGCTCAACCTCCTGTCCTGAGACTGTGTCTCCTAGTCCTAGGCTCTTTGGGAACACCGAGAAACAAGTTAATCCTAAAAATAGAACTGGATTATCAGGGATATTGAAAAAGTTGGTTCAGAAATGGGATTGCCATAAAGAGTAGGAAGCAAATCATCGTGAATATAATATAGATGTCTACTTGATGTGTGGGTTATACCTGGAGATATAATCCACATTAGATTGCAAATCCCATGCTGTGGTGTTAGATATCACCCCAGTGAAAGACGCTCTTTGGTCTGCCCGAGACTTGCTGGTCTTCCAGTACAAAGAGTTGTCCCTGACCAAGTGTTGCAGACTGGCACATTCCAAGGTCCAGGACTATGTGTTGAGGGACGCACTAAAACTTGGGGCAGCCACTGCACAGGCACAATGGGGGAAGGTCGCTGTCTAAGACCTTCCTGCCATAGTGCACTGAGGGGTTGGGAATTGTACAGACCCCTCGGGCTGGATAACTCACATTGAATGTGTGTAATTAATATGCAATATATCATAATTGTATTGAAGCACCTCAGAGTGCAACATGATTTATGTTGATAACTTGAATCCCATTGCACTGTTGGACTGTAATGACCATATTGAAATGTTTGTAATATTCACTCATTGTATTGGAGCACTTCATGATCTATGTGGAAAACTGCAATCTGATTGCACTTTTTGTGATGGCCATTTTGAAATCTTTTGTAATGATTTTTCAGATATTTGTTTATGAATAAAGAATATTTTTCAAAATAAAAAATCACCCCGGTAGTGTAAACAGTGCAGTGTAGGGACTGCCCTGGGTAGTTGTGTGAGGATCAGGTGTTACTGTTCTGCAAAGCAGTTCAGTTGCACTGAAAGGCTGCAAACTGTTACTGAGACTGAGACTGAGAGGTGCAGATAATATTGTGTCCGTCCATTTCATTAGTTTAAATATCAGTTGAGATTATCGTAAGTGAAACCAAACTTAAAATATTTGTTGTAGCTTCACACAGGACACAAAACAATGCCGAAAATACACAGGTGACACCCAGTTTCAGTTCTCAGCAAGATGATTGAGTTCAAATGCTGACCTGTCCTTGTTCAGTGAAGATTCCTCAATTAAACCACATCAGGGATTAGTATAGAGATACATGCAAACGTCCATATGAGTTAGGAGTGGGAGGAGGCCACTCGGCCCCTCGATTCTGCTCCGCCATTCAATAAAATCATGGCTGAGCTCATTGTAACCTCAACCCCACATTCCTGCCTACCCCTGATAACTTTTCACCCCCTTGTTGATCAAGAATCTATCTCTCTCTGTCTTAAAATGATGCAAAGACTCTGTTTCCACCTCCTTTTGATAAAGAGAGTTCCAAAGACTCAGGACCCTCTGAAAGAAAAAAAATCTCATTTGCGTCTTAAATGAGTGACCCCTTAGTTTTTAACAGTGACCCCTAGTTCTTGATTCTCCCACAAGAAGAAACATCATCTCCACATCCACCCTGTCACGACCCCTCAGAATCATAAAGGTGCTCATTGGCTCGATGTAAACTGGGGTTAGTGCTTTACTAGAAATTGGGAAAATGGTCACTGACATAAGATCAACTGAATGTAATATGACTGATTCACATTGAATACATGAAGCCCCCAGCAATGGCCCAATTTTATATTTAAAAATATGTCTTGATTTCAAATCCCTACATGTTACCTCCCCTCCTTATCCCTGTAACTCTCCTTCAGCCCCAGAAACCTCCAAAATCTCTGACCCCCTCAACCTCTGGGCCTCTTGCCCATCCCAGATTTCAAAGGCTGAATCATTGGTGGTCATGCCTTCAGCCGACTGGACCAAAATGTTTAAAATTCCCATGCTCAAACATTCTCTCGAGCTACTCTCCTCCTTTCAGACACTGCTTAAAATCAGGCCTCTACCGAGCTTTGTGCCTTTCTATAAAACATCTACTTACATGGCTGGTCTCAAATTCTGTTTGCTAACTTGCCTCCAGAGTGATTTGGGAGGTGTAATTATTTCAATGTCATCATATAAATTGTTGTTAGTGACAGGCCTTTCACTAGCTCCTCCAGTTGGCCAAATAGCACATGGTTTGGTTTGATTTACACACAATAACTACATGAGTCAAAGGATCTTAAGTGTAACCCTCTGTTTTTTTCAGAAAAGCCCACAATAGTATCAGGTCCGACCTGCACCAGTTTCAAGAATGGGGTTGTTTGTACCTGCAGTGTCAGAGCCAATCCCCCAGCAAACATCACATGGAACCTCAGCGGGAGAAACATCACTGGGAACAGTTCAGAGGTTGGGCTCAACTCCTGGATGGTGGATGGTGGCTTGGTGAATAGTTCCCTTGTACTGTTTCACCCAACTGGATCTGAAAAGCTGATATCGTGCATTACAGAGAACGAACATGGTGTCAGTGTGAGCGAACACTGGCTCCATTTACCAGGTACATCCTTAAATATCCTGCCCTTTAATTACTGTCCTCAGTTTGCCCCCTGCCTTGGTATTGGCAAATAGCTGCTCCTCTGTGGCAGAGATGCGAACAATAATCTGTAACATTATGCCGGATCCATTGTTCATTTCAGGGGTGCCTGTGTCCAGTTTCTGACTGGTCACCAACTCACTGAAATTTGAGATGGACATCAGTATGGTTAATGTATTCTCTGCATTTACCTGTGTTTATTATCACTTTTATTCATCAAAATTGCAACGAATCAGTAGAATAAAACAATAGATACACCTTGCGACCTTTAATTCAACAGAAGTTTCTAGATTAATCACACCCAGTATGAAGTCAGGCCATCTGCCACTGATAGAGGAGAGGTTTTCCTGAATGTTATTGAGTTGCTGCATCCTCAGTGCTCCCAGTTCCATAGCGGTGTAGGGAGAGCTGTTTCAGATTGTGGTTTCCCTGGTGATATTCAGAACAGCATGAGGAATAGAGAGAGGAGTGGGCCATTTGAAGAATGAGAGGTGACATTACTGAAACATATAAGATTTTTAGGGGACTTGACAGGATTGATGCTGAGAGGTTGTTTCCCCTTGTGGGAGAGTCTAGGACCAGAGGGCATAACCTCAGAGTAAGGGGTCACCCATTTAAAACAGAGATGAGGAGGAATTTCTTCTCTCAGCGGGTAGTTAATCTGTGGAATTCTTTACTGCAGAGGCTGTAGAGGCTGGGTCGTTAAGTATATTGAAGGCTGCGATAGACAGATTTTTAATCAGGATGGGGATCAATGGTTATGGGGAAAAGGCAGGAAAGTGGAGTTGAGGATTATCAGATCAGCCATGATCTCATTGAATGGCGGAGCAGACTCGAAGGGCCGAATAGCCTACTTCTGCTCCCAAGTCTTATGGTTTTATCATCTTATTTGGCCGCTAGAGCCTCTTCTGCCATTCACTAGGATCATGGCTGGTCTTTGAGTTCAGTCTCCCCTGATTTTCCGTATCCCTTGACCCCCCTTAAATTCAAAAATCTATCATTCTCCATCTTGAACACACTCACTGACTGAGCCTCTATAACTCTGGGGGCAAGGGAACCCCAAACATTCAGCACCCTCTGAGTAAAGAAATTTCTCACCTGAGCCCTAACTGCTCAACCTCCTGTCCTGAGACTGTGCCTCCTATTTCTAGGCTCCTTGGGAACACCGAGAAGCAAATTAATCCTGAGAATAGAACTGGATTATCAGGGTTATTGAAAAAGTTGGTTCAGGAATGGATTGCCATAAAGAGTAGGAAGCAAATCACCATGAGTATAATGTGGATGTGTACTTGCTGTGTGGGTTGTACCTGGAGATATTAACCCAATTGGATTGCAAATCCCATGCTGTGGTGTTAGATATCACCCCGGTGGTCACTCGGTGAATGACGCCCTTTGGTCTGCCCGAAACTTGTTGGTCTTCCAGCGCAAAGAGTTGTCCCCGACCGAGTATTTTTAAGGCAGAGAGAGATAGATTCTTGATCAACAAGGGGGTGGAAGGTTATTGGGGGTAGGCAGGAATGTGGGGTTGAGGTTCCAATTCGATCAGCCATGATTTTATTGAATGGTGGAGCAGGCTTGAGGGGCCGAGTAGCCTCCTCCTGCTCCTAACTCGTATGTACGTTTGCATGTATCTCTATACTAATCCCTGATGTGGTTTAATTGAGGAATCTTCACTGAACAAGAACAGTTCAGCACTTGAACTCAATCATCTTGCTGAGAACTGAAACTGGGTGTCACCTGTGTATTTTTAGCGTTGTTTTGCATCCTGTGTGAAGCTACAACAAAAATTTTAAGTTTGGTTTCACTTACAATAATCTCAACTGATATTTGAACCAATGAAATGGACGGACACAATATTATCTGCACCTCTCAGTCTCACTGACAGGTTACAGCCTCTCAGTGCAACTGAACTGCTTTGCAGAACAGTAACACCTGATCCTCACACAACAGCCCAGGACAGACTGGCACAATCCAAGGTCCAGGACTATGTGCTGAGGGACGCACTAAAGCTTGGGGCAGCAGCTGCAAAGGCTCAATGAGGAAAGGTCTCTGTCTAAGGCCTTTCAGCCATAGTGCACCAAGGGGCTGGGAATTGTATAGACCCTTCGGGCTGTACGACTCACATTGAATGTATGTAGTGAATGTTAAATATATCATAATTGTATTGAAGCATCTAAGAGTGCAACATGATTGATGTCGCTAACTTGAGTATCATTGCACTGTCTGACTGTCTGTAATAACCATGTTGAAATGTCTGTAATGTTCATTGATTGTATTGGAGCATCTCATGATCTATGTGGAAAACTGGAATCTGATTGCACTTTTTGTGATGGCCATTTTGAAATCTTTTGCAATGTTCTTTCAGATATTTGTTTATGAATTAAGTATATTTATCAACAAAAAAAAAATCACCCCGGTAGTGTAAACAGTGCAGTGTAGGGACTGCCCTGGGTAGTTGTGTGAGGATCAGGTGTTACTGTTCTGCAAAGCAGTTCAGCTGCACTGAGAGGCTGTAACCTGTCACTGAGACTGAGAGGTGCAGATAATATTGTGTCCGTCCATTTCATTAGTTTAAATATCAGTTGAGATTATTGTAAGTGAAACCAAACTTAAAATTTTTGTTGTAGCTTCACACAGGACGCAAAACAACGCCAAAAATACACAGGTGAAATGCAGTTTCAGTTCTTAGCAAGATGATTGAGTTCAAATGCTGACCTGTCCTTGTTCAGTGAAGACTCCTCAGTTAAACCACATCAGGGATTAGTACAGAGATACATGCAAACGTACATACGAGTTAGGAGCAGGAGGAGGCCACTCGGCCCCTCAAGCCTGCTCTGCCATTCAATAAAATCATGGCTGATCGAATTGGAACCTCAACCCCACATTCCTGCCTACCCCCAATAACCTTCCACCCCCTTGTTAATCAAGAATCTATCTCTCTCTGTCTTAAAAATATGCAAAGACTCTGTTTCCACCTCCTTTTGATAAAGAGAGTTCCAAAGACTCACTACCTTCAGAGAGAAATAAATTTCTCCTTCTCTCTGTCTTAAATGAGCGACCCCTTATTTTTAAAGTGACCCCTAGCTCCAGATTCTCCTACAAGAGGAAATATCCTCTCTACATCCACCCTGTCACAACCCCTCAATCAACTCGCCTCTTACTCTTCTAAATATTAGTGGTTACAGGCCTAACCTGTCCGGCCTTACCTCATAAGACACCCCGGCCATTCCAGGTATTAGTCTAGTCAACCCTCTCTGAACTGTTTCTAACACATTTACATTTTTCTTTAAATAAGGAGACCAGTACTGTACACAAAACTCCAGATGTGGTCTCACCAATGCTCTGTAGAACTGAAGCATACCCTCCCTACTTTTGTATTCAATTCCCCTCACAATCAATGCTAACATTCTATCAGTTTTCCTAATTACCTGCTGTACCTGCAAACTAATCTTTTGTGATTCATGCACTAGGACACCCAGATCCCTCTGAATCTCAGAGCTCTGCAATCTCTCACCATTTAGATAATAAGCTTCTTTTTTATTCTTCTTGCCAAAATGGGCAATTTCACATTTGCCCACATCATACTCCATTTGCCAGATGTTTGCCTACTCACCTAACCTATCCATGTCACCTTGTATCCTCCACGTGTCCTTTCCTACCCATCTTTGTGTCATCAGCAAATTTAGTGACCGTCCGTTCAGCCCCTTCACCCAAGTCATTTATATGAACTGTACAAAGCTGAGGCCCCAGCACCGATCCCTGCGGCAGACTAGATTAAAGTCCCGAGTTTGAGGAAAGGGTGGGATAATTCAGATTCATGCTTTTTTTTAATGTCAATATAGAGGAAAGTGCCAACATTACATGCAGGTATATTTTATCTTATTATCACTTAGTAACCTTGGAGCAATAATGGAGCAAGATCATGTTTTGAATATTTTAGGGACCTTCCCCTGGATGATTGTCATTCTAGTTGGAGCAGCCGCTGCAGTTATCATCCTGATCACAGTGAAGGTACAAAGGTATGTGTGCAGTTGGTAAATACTGAAACTCATAGCTTAACCATATGGGGTATCATAAAGGGTATTTGAAGCATCAGGATTTCTGCATATATGGAGCTATTGCTTAAAACGATTTACCCTGAGAATCCTAATCCTGAAAATGAGCTAAGAGTTGTGAAGGGGAGAGTTAATGGAGGCCAGGTTTCTTATGTGGGAAAATAGGGGAATGGACACTGGTCATTCTGTCACTCATCCATGTCTGGTCTATCGCTGGCAACAGATCGGAATAATCATGTTCTAGGCTTCATGTTGTAAAATTGCAGGTTCTTATTTGTTTTTTTAATTAAGCCAGCACTTGTTGCCCATACTAATTTGCCCTTGAACTGAGTGGCTTGCTCCACCATTTCAGGTGGTTAAGAGTCAACTACATTGCCATGGGTCTGGAGTCACATGTAGGCCAGACTGAGTAAGTACAGCAGATTTCCTTACTTGAAGGGGTATCAGTGAACCAAAGATGTTTTTGTGACAATCAATGATAGCTTCATGGTTGCCATCACTGAGATGAGTGCTTAATTCCCGGTTATATTTATTGAATTTAAATCCTACCAGCTACCATGGGTGGGATTTGAGCCCATGACCCCCACCCAGAGAATTCACCTAGGTGTCTGGATTACTAGTCGAGCTTTATTGGCACTACACCACTACACCCCACATCTTCCTGGACCTTCAAGTCCTGGGGTGGGACTTGAACCTGGATCCCTTGGTTCAGAAGCAGAGACACTACATGCCATGCCAGAAGACCACCACTTGGGGCCAATGGAGAAATCTATTTTAAAAAGCATTTACCTGACTCACTGTAGCAGGAATGTTCTTATTAATATGACTGAGTCTGTTGTCGAAAATCATTATAGGAAGACTTGCATAATGTTTTTTCTGTTTTTTTTCTCCCTTGCTGTAGTTGTTTCGTTTCACTATGTTTCTGTGAAGAATATTATCTGATTATCTAAAGTGAAAAAAAGTAGGCTGGCAAAATTTTCAAAAAAAATTAACTTGGACCAATTGAATTGGATTAACTCCAGAATTCTGACCAAGCTGTAAATTCACGGATACTTTATTAAATCACAGGAGATGTTTGCGTTTGAAAAGAAAGACTTAGCTCTACCTGCAGCCACATGCCTGGTATCAATCACAGACACGACAACCAGTGTATGTTTTATTTATTCATTCACTAGGATGTGCTGGGCCCAGCACTTATTGCCCATCCCTAATTGCCCCTTGAGAAGGTGGCGGTGAGCTGCCTCCTTGAGCCGCTGCAGTCCCTGTGGTGTAGGTACACCCACCGTGCTGTTAGGGAGGGAGTTCCAGGATTTTGACCCAGCGACAGTGAAGGAACAGCCGATATGTTTCCAAGTCAGGATGGTGTGTGACTTGGAGGAGAACTTCCAGGTGGTGGTGTCCCCATGTATCTGCTGCCCTTGTCCTTCTAGGACAACCCCCAGTTGTGGGTTTGGAAGGTGCTGTCTAAGGAGCCTTGGTGAATTCCTGCAGTGCATCTTGTAGATGGTACACACTGCTGCTACTGTGCGTCAGTGATGGAGGGAGTGAACGTTTGTGGATGTGGTGCCAATCAAGTGGGGCTGCTTTGTCCTGGACAGTGTTGAGCTTCTTGAGTGTTGTGGGAGCTGCACTCAACCAAGAAAGTGGAGACTATTCCATCACAATCTGGATTTGTGTCTTGTAGATGGTGGACAGGGTTTGGGGAGACAGTAGGTGAGTATCTGAATGATTTCTAACATGTTTGTGTGAATGAAACAATTTGTTGTCTCCAATTCACCAGAATAGATTGGAGAAACAGTAAACGAGTTCAATTTGGCAAAGAGATGTAGGAATATAAGAAAACATAATGCAGAGAAGGCTGGCTGTGGGGTGAATGGGAGGACAAAGAGGAAGGTGCAGTTGGGAGGTAGAGGGAAGGTAGATTTTGCCATGATCATTCCTTTGATAGGTCACCTGATCCTTTCTTGCTTGTCATAGTCATTCACTGCTACCTGCTGCAATTTTAAATGTTTTTTTTAAAGGTTTTACTTTAATGTCTCCCAGCTTTTAAAAAAAAATCAATTCATGAGATATGGACGTCGCTGGCTAGGCCAACATTTATTGCCCATCCCTAACTGCCCTTGAGAAGGTGGTGGTGAGCTGCTCTGTAGGTGAAGTGTTAAGACAATGTCTGAAAATCCTGCCTATTAACAAAATGTGAACCTGCTGCATGCAACACTTGTTTGTTCCTTAATGCATTGTTAAGGCTCTGAAGGAAACTCCTGCCTGCCGCTCATGCCTAGTGTTATCAATCTGTAACGCTCCCTGATATTTATTAACAGTGCACGCACTTTTTCTTAAAGATAAAGTATTTGCTATTTGAATGTTTTTTACACAATCAGGAAGAAGACAAGTCACATCACTTGTGTCCCCACAGCCAATGCTGATTCGGCGACTTACGCTGTGGTGCAGCACCCACTGGACGCCCAGGTAAGTGAGGAAATGGAAACTGACCAACCCCCAAAGGAGAAATCTACCCAATTTATTTACTCTAGTCAATACGGCTTTTTCACTCCCAAAATAAGTTTTATTTGTAAAATTTGCAGAGTTACATTACAAACACATTCGGGCTTGAAAATTACAGAAGGTGCAATAAAATACAACCTGTCTCCATGCACTAATGTGAAGCACAGCAAACGGATGATCCCACCATTTTAACAGGTGCCGTGGAAGCTTGTTTGATTTAGTTTTAAAATGATGGACAGGGCAGCTCAGGTCACTGACTGGAGTTGATCCATTGGGAAATGTGTCAGGAACATTTCCTGCCTGGGGGAATCTCCATGGAAACCAGAGTTGGCATCAAGAACAGGCTCCACCCACTCCTACACACGGTGGCAGTGTGGTAGTGGCAGTGGGTTAGTATTCGAGACATCCAGGGTAATGCTCTGGGGCGCCTGGTTCCAATCTCACTGCTGTAGATTGTGAAATTTGAATTCAATCAAAAATTTGGAGCCTGGCAATGACCACGAGTGTCCTTTAGGGAAGGAAATCTGCCATCCTTACCTGGTCTGGCCCACATGTGACCCACAGCAATGGGGTCGACTCTTAACTGCCCTCTGAACAAGTGGATATAAATGCTGGCCTAAATCCTAGCCACATCCCATCAAATGAATAAAAAAATGTCAAAAAGTACACTTTAATCATTAAATATGTTAACATCCTACATCACATCAATGCAATCTGATTCAATTGATTTTTCATATATCCTGAGGTACTTCATATACACTTACAGACAGGTTGGATTTACAATGTACATGGCAAGTCAAACATTCTCTGGTGATTTTTTTTGGGGGAAAATATTGTGTAAAATATTGTGACATCGGGCAGTCACAGCTTGGGCTGATTGACTTTGGGGGGCCTCACTCATGTGCACAGATACAGTATCCTCCACTCCCCCCTCACTCACTGTGCGAACCAGTTGCTGCTGTAAAAAAGAGCCCTGGTGATACCGGGCAGTCAGAGCCTGGGCTGATTGACTTTGGGGAGCCTCACTCACCTGTACAGGTACGTTATCCTGCACTCCCCCTTCACTCACTGTATGAACCGGTTGCTGCTATCTCTAAGAGCCCTGGTGATACCGGGTAGTCACAGCCTGGGCTGATCGACTTTGGGGGACCTCACTCAGGTGCACAGGTACAGTATCCTATACTCCCCCCTCACTCATTATGTGAACCTGTTGCTGCTGTTTCTAAGGGCACTGGTAATACCGGGCAGTCGCAGCCTGGGCAGATCAACTTTGGGGAGCCTCACTCATCAGTACAGGTGTATTATCCTGCACACCCCCGCCACCGCATCCCCCCCCCCCCCCCCACCCCCCCCCCCCACCCCCATCTCACTCACCCTGTGAAATGGCTGCTGCTGTCAACATGAACCTTCAAGATGAAATTGCATAAAATACTGAAAAGGGAAGGATAATGACTGGGAGAAAAAAAGGAAAAGGTCATTTCAAGAGCTGGTTTCACAGTGGGAGTGAAAATCCTAAAGTCATTTCAGAAGCAGCTGACTGCTGCAATGTCAGGTCTTCTGTTTTTGGGTGAATGAATGAATTCAAAAGGGTCAAAGCCTCTCTTCCTCAACAAAAATAAAAATACCTGGAAAAGCTCAGCAGGTCTGGCAGCATCTGCGGAGAGGAACACAGTTAACGTTTCTCTGCAGATGCAGCCAGGCCTGCTGAGTTTTTCCAGGTATTTTTATTTTTGTTTTGGATTTCCAACATCCGCAGTTTTTTGCTTTTATCCCTCTTCCTCAAACTTGTTGCTCTCTCTTGTGATTAAAGTGATACATCGCCACCCTCTGCTGGTGGATGGACGCTACTACATAAAGTGGGGACTAATCAGGGGCTCAGTAAGAGGACAGCAGCGACTACGCCCCGTTATTTGCTCACTCGGATCAAGCTGCTTCTTCCACCGCGTTTTTTGCTTGGCCTAAATAGCCAAGTGGTTATGGTACTGGGTTTGTAACCCCAAGATCCAGAGTTCAAATCTCACAATGGCAAACTATGAAACAATGTAAAAGGTCACAGATCTGAAACATCACACTGTCAAAAATGAGAGAAAAATAACAAGGCCAAACACCTCCCAGTTACATTGCATCCAGTTTGGATTCTCAATAAGGTCAAGTGGTGTGAAGGAGTTTGTGCTGGTAGCAGTTCAGAGAAGGCTTACCAGACTAAAATCTGGAATGGGCAGGTTGTCTCATGAGGAAAGGTTGGAGAGGCTGGGCTTGTATCTGCTGGAGCTTAGAAGAGTGAGAGGTGGTTTGATTGAACCATATGAGATCCTGAGGGCACTTGGCAGAGTGGATATGGAAGAGGATGTTTCCTTTTGTGGGAGAATCTAGAACTAGGGGTCACTGTTTAAAAATAAGTGGTCGCCCATTTAAAACGGAGATGATATACAAGATATTTTAGTGTATTAGAATTTAAAGTGCTGCTTCTAATTGGTTATGAACAGTAGATTGGTATCAGAGATAGAGTGAAAGAGATTATTCTATTACAGATATGACAATCCCATCTATTCCACTCGCTCCATATCTAACACACAGCTTTCTGTTATAGAGTTATGGCCCGGGCAGTAATGCTGATGTTCGAGAGACTACATCCAAATCAGCTGCAAGTGAGGAGATTCTGTACGCCGCACTCAGTTTCTCAAACTTTCACAAACCTGGCATTCATCTGCAGATTCAGGAGTCCAGTGAATACGCTGCTGTTAACTGTAAATGAGATGCAGGTGGATTCACCCCATTCTCACAAATGGAGCTCATCAATAGCTGAACACAACTTGTTCAATGACTTAGAACAGGAAGTTCATATTGTAGAAAGTGTTTTGAGAATGGTGATCTATTAGAAATTAATTGCTAACCTGTTAAATTCTCACCGTGGGGAGATTTGATCTACAGTCCCAAATCTGTTTCCATTCCCAACACACGGCTGAATGGGGCAGGGATGGCTCTCTATAGGCTAATGGGACTTGTTAGACTGTTTGAGCTACTTTAAATAAAACAATTATTTTCATAATTCCAACGTGGTTTCATTATTCTTTTGCCAAGGACTTCAACACAATCAAATCTTCCCACTCTGTGAAAAAAAGCTACATAAAACTGCCCTTGTGTAAAAACAGGCCAAAGTGTGCCTGTGTTTGTGTGTGTGCGTGTCTTTCTGTGTGCCTGCCCAAGTGTATGTGTATATGTGTATGTGTGTGTGTGTTTGTATATAAGTGTCTGTGTGTGTGTGTCTGTTTGTGTGTGTGTGTCTGTATGTGTGTGTGTGTGTGTGTGTATGTGTGTGTCTGGCTGTGTGTGTCTGTCTGTGTGGCTGCCCAAGTGTGTGTGCTTGTGTGTGTGTGTGTGTGTATGTGTGTGTGTCCGTGTGTGTGTGTGTGTGTGTGTTTGTGTATAAGTGTCTGTTTGTGTGTGTCTGTTTGTGTGTGTCTGTATGTGTGTGTGTGTGCATACATGTCTGTGTATGTGCGTGTCTGGCTGTGTGTGTCTGTCTGTGTGGCTGCCCATGTGTGTGCTTGTGTGTGTGTGTCTGTGTGTGTGTGTCTGTGTGTGTGTGTGTGTCTGTGTGTGTGTGTATGTGTGTGTATGTGTGTGTGTGTCTGTCTGTCTGTATGTCTGTTTGTGTGCGAGACTGTGTGTACATCTGTATTACTGGAGGTTTCATCACATGACCTGCCCCACACTCCAGCCATGAATCAGCTAACACATCTGCCCTGATGTATTGCCCTCCTACACCAACCAGAAAGCAGAAAGACTCATCACCCAGTTGGGCGGCACTTGACTGCCAGCCAAACAGCCTTTTTTTCTCCCCTATTTTCAATATTTTTATATCTGGTAAAGAGAAATGTTCAAGGAAAATGACTTCAATGCCCCGGAGATTGATCTTCAATTCCCGGGGATTCCAGACCACTCCTGGCAGCATGGCAAGCTCGTCTGCTATGCCAGTTTTTCAGTAGATTGTGCAATGTACAAACAGGCCATTCAGCCCAGCTAGCGGTGTGCTAGCCTTTCACAGCAAGGGCAGAGAGCAGCTGATGGGCAGAATGTTGCCCCTGTCGGGAGGGATGGGGTCCGGGCTGCAGTTTCATGGCTGGCAGACTCTGGCACGTGCCCGCTGACTGGAATATCGGGCGAGGGCGCATCACCATCTGAACGCTCGCCTGACATCATCGCGCGTCATTTTGCGCTCGAGCGGGTCAGGCATGTGCCCGCTCAGTGTAAAACCCTGCCCTCTGCCTTTACAGTGCCTTAATAAATCATCCACAGTTACTTAACAGGAGCATTATAAAGGAAGACACGTGAGGAGATATCAGAGCCCAAGACCTAAGACTGTTTTTAAGCGGCGTCTTCAAGCGGGGAGAGCGAGGTAGAGAGACGGAGAGGTGAAGCCAGGAAATTCCACAGCTCCGGGCCCAGGAAACTGAAGGGACAGTCACCAATGGAGCTATAAGTGGGGGAAGCGCTGAGGTCAGGATTTGTTAAGTGTAGAGGTGTCAGAGGCTTGTGGGGCCAGAGGGGATGACAGAGATGGGTGTTTAAGATCTGCCCCTATGTTCCCAGCTCCTGATAATATTGCTTGCTCCAGGCCGGGATAGGCAACCGACCACCTGCTGTTCAAGTTCCTGGCGAGTGGGAGATAGGAGCAGGAGGAGGCCATTCAGCCCCTCGAGCCTGCTCTGCTTCAACTGGGTCAAGGCCGATACTCTACCTCGACTCCGTACTATCCCCGTATCCCTCGACGTCTTTAATATCCAGAAATCTATCGACCTCAGTCTTGGACATAGCGCTTGAGCATCCACAGGCCTCTGGGTTCCTCAGGGGCAGTGGGTTCCGAAGATTCGCCACCCTCTGAGTGAAGAAATTCCTCCTCGTCTCAGTCCTAAATGACTCTTGTTCTGAGACTGTGTCCCCGGGTTCTAGACCACCCCCCCCAAGACAGGGGGGAAACATCCTTTCTGGGTCTGACCCTGTGAGAATGTTCCATGTTTGAATGAGGTCACTTCTCATTCTCCTAAGCTCCAGGGAGAGCAAGGCCAAGGCTCCTCATTCTCTCCTGGTAAGACAACCTCGCTATCCTGGGGGTCAGTCTGGTGTGCTCCCTCTAGTGGCAAATTTCTGCTTCCTTAGGTAAGGAGGCCAAAACTGAACACAACGTTTCCAGGCCCAGCTTCACCAAAACTCTACACAACTACAGGAAGACATCTTTACTCCTGTACTCAAATCCTCTTGCAATAAAGGCCAACATGACCATTTGCCTTCCTAATTGCCTGCTGGACCTGCAGCTTAGCTTTCAGTGCCTTTTTTATTCATTCACAGGATATGGGCTTCGTTGGCTGGGCCCAGAATTTATTGCCCATCCCTAATTATCCCCTTGAGAAGGTGGGAGTGAGCTGCCTTCTTGAACCGCTGCCAGTCCCAGTGGTGTAGGTACACCCACAGCGCTGTTAAGGAGGGAGTTCCAGGATTTTGAGCCAGCGACAGTGAAGGAATGGCCGATATATTTCCAAGTCAGGATGGTGAGTGGTTTGGAGGGGGACTTCCAGGTGGTGGTGTTCCCCATGTGTCTGCTGCCCTCGTCCTGGGTTTGGAAGGTGCTGTCGAAGGAGACTTGGTGAGTTCCTGCAGTGTGTGACTCATGAACAAGGACACCCAGGTCCCTTTGAACATCAACACTTTCCAACCTCTCACCATTTAAGAAATACTCTGCATTTCTATTTTTCCTACCAATTTTTCCACATTATATTCCACCTGCCATGTTCTTGCCCACTTACTTAGCCTGTCTAAATCCCCTTGAAGCCCTTTTCAGTTTTGAACGTCCTCCCTCACCACCCCAGACAAGCTAGTTCAAACCCCCCCTCCCCCACCAGCAGCAGTAGCAAAGCTCCCTGTGAGGATATTGGTCTCTGTCCTGTTAATGTGGGAGCTGTTCAGGGAGAACCAGTCCCGGTGTCTCAAATCCACAGCAGCCCCTCCTGCGCCATCTCGCCAGCGACTCATTCATGGGCTCCGTCCCTCCTACTTTCTGTACTTGCTAGCCGGTGGGAGTAATCCTGAGATTACTACCTTAGGAGTCCCGATTATTAAATTTCTCCCCTGGGTCTCTCAAATCTTCTTTCAGGGCCTCACCCCTCTTCCCACCGACGCCTTTGGCACCAACCTGGAGCCCTGACCTCTGGCTGTTCACCCTCCCCCAGAAGAATGCCCTGCGGCTGCTCAGTGCCACTCCTGACCCTGGCACCAGGGAGGCGATGCACCACCCTGGAGTGACATCTACGGCTGCATAAATGGCCTGTCTGTTCCTTTAACTATTGGATCCCCGCTCATTAAAGCTCCCCTTCCTCCTCCCCAACTGTCCTCCCCCCCACCATGCAGCTGAGCCACTTGCGATGCCCTGGACTTGCCCCCCCGCCCCCCACCCCACCCACTGGCTGCACTCCCCTGAGGAACCATTGCCCTCACCAGCACCCAAATGGCAAGAGCCAGTAAGCGAGAGAGGGAGAGTGTTGGGGCTGCCTGGCTCTCACCCATCGCCTCTCCTCCTATGGCCCTTTTAACCCGGCGGTGGGACCACCTTACCAAAACGCACAATCCACATGCAGCCCTCAGCCTGGCGAGTGTGCCCCAGTGACTCCAGCCCTCCCCTTGAAAACACACAGGCATGGGAGGTGGTGCGGACCCGGTATTGTCACTGGGCTAGTACTCCAGGGGCCCAGCGCGATGCATTGGGGTTGGAAGCGGAATCTGCAGATGCTGGAACTCTACAAAACTCAGTGGGTCAGGCAGTGCATGGGGAGAGAGAAACGGAATCAATGTTTCAAAGCCGAATGGCCTCCTGTGCTCTAACAGTCTCGAAAATGTGTTCACGGGATGTGGGCTTCGCTGGCTGGGCCCAGCATTTATTACCCATCCCTAACTGCCCCTTGAGAAGGTGGGAGTGAGCTGCCTTCTTGAGCCGCTGCAGTCCATGTGGTGTAGGTACACCCACAGTGCTGTTAGGGAGGGAGTTCCAGGATTTTGACCCAGCAACAGCGAAGGAACGGCCGATATATTTCCAAGTCAGGATGGTGAGTGGGTTGGAGGGGAACTTCCAGGTGGTGGTGTTCCCCATGTGTCTGCTGCCCTTGTCCTTTAGATGGTAGTGGTCGTGGGTTTGGAAGGTGCTGTCTAAGGAGACTTGGTGAGTTCTTGCAGTGCATCTTTTGGATGGTACACACACTGCGGCCACTGTGCGTTGGTGGTGGAGGGAGTGAATGTTTGTAGATGTGGTGCCAATCAAGCGGAGCTGCTTTGTCCTGGATGGTGTCGAGTTTCTTGAGTGTTGTGGGAGCTGCAGCTATCCAGGCAAGTGGAGAGTATTCCATCACACTCCTGACTTGTGCCTTGTAGATGGTG
The DNA here is from genome assembly GCF_017639515.1 of Carcharodon carcharias. NCBI lineage: Eukaryota > Metazoa > Chordata > Chondrichthyes > Lamniformes > Lamnidae > Carcharodon > Carcharodon carcharias. The sequence goes on along the minus strand of NC_054495.1, from coordinate 7,352,665 downwards.
GACAGGCTTTGGGGGGTCAGGAGGTGAGTTACTCTCCAGATCCTGGGCTGTCCTTTGTTCTGAAATTCCTGTGAAGCGCCTTTGGGCATTTCTTTCCATGAAAGGTGTCACATAAAGATAAGTTGTTTTTGTAATCCGACGGAGGTAGTTGACAGGGTCCGTCCTGTGGCAAAGCTGGGTCCTGAGGGCAACTCCTGGGGTAGATGGAGCGAGCCGAAACTCGACCAGGGCCCTGGAGGGAACTCCCTTCTCTTCTTCCGATGGGGGTGGGTCTCTTGTGCCCACCTGAGGGGGCAGCCGCAGCGCCAGGTTTAACGTCACTCCCGCAAGATGGCACCTCTGACCGTGTGGCACTCCCTTCAGCGCTGCGCTGAGACACCAGCTCGGGCCCCGTGCTCTGGGTTGCGATGCGAGCCTCGGACTGTCTGGCTCGGAGACGAGGGTGTGCCCCACCCCCCCCCCACCCCAGCGGGGCGAACTTCACCGCGTGGCAGGCTCCGGATAAACCGGCGGGGAGAGGGTTAAACACACTGAGTTGGAACCAGTAAGCGTGGCTGGGCTGGGCCAAGGGGACTGGCTGTTCTTGAAGTTGCTCCCAGAGGAAATGAGTGGGGGAGGAAATGGCGATAGTGAAGGTGGGGGGAGAAAAACCACTAAGTCATCAGTACAGTAAGCGAGCGGAAGGTTCTCTCTTTCCGATAAACATCAACTCGTTAATTCCGGCCGAACAATAGCCTTTCTGCTGAAAGCATCTCAAAGCCTTGGCCCTGGTTTGCAGTGTGCACTCAGCCACCCAGGTCTGGCCTCCTCCCCTGCTTGCCCTGAAGACGGGCACTCCGCCGAGGAGCCAGCCGGGTGATGCCCAGCGCCTCACTCAGGTGCCCATGCATCATTTGTGATCCTAGCCGGTTATGTGGAAGACCTTGGCAGTGAGTGTCAGTCAGTCAAAGGACATTGACAGTTAGTGTCAGTCAGACAGAGGGCCATGACAGTGAGGGTCAGTCATTCGGAGGACCTTAGCAGAGTGTCAGTTGGTCAGAGGACTTTGGCAGTGAGTGTCAGTCAGTTGGAGCATATTAACAGTGAGTGTCAGTCAGAGGACACTGGTAGTGAGTGTCAGTCGGTCAAAGGACACTGGCAGTGAGCGTCAGTTGGTTGGTCAGAGGACCTTGGCAGTGTCACTCAGTTGGAGGATCTTGGCAGTGAGTGTCAGTCAGTCAGAGGACCTTAGCAGTGAGTGTCAGTCGGTCAGAGGATCTTGGCAGTGAGTGTCAGTCAGTCAAAGGACCTTGGCAGTGAGTGCCAGTCAGTCAAAGGACACTGGCAGAGTGTCAGTCAGTCAGAGGGCCATGACAGTGAGGGTCAGTCATTCAGAGGACCTTAGCAGAGAGTGTTGGTCGGTCAGAGAACACTGGCAGTGAGTGTCAGTTGGTCAGAGGACACTGGCAGTGAGTGTCAGTCAGTTGGAGCATATTAACAGTGAGTGTCAGTCAGAGGACACTGGTAGTGAGTGTCAGTCGGTCAGAGGACACTGGCAGTGAGTGCCAGTTGATCAGAGGACCTTAGCAGTGAGTGTCAGCCAGTCAGAGGACCTTGACAGTGAGTGCCAGTCGGTCAGAGGATCTTGGCAGTGAGTGTCAGTCAGTCAGAGGACCTTGGCAGTGAGTGCCAGTTGATCAGAGGACCTTAGCAGTGTCAGTCAGTCAGAGGACCTTAGCAGTGAGTGCCAGTCAGTCAGAGGACCTTGACAGTGAGTGCCAGTCGGTCAGAGGATCTTGGCAGTGAGTGTCAGTCAGTCAGAGGACACTGGCAGTGAGTGTCTGTCAGTTGCAAGACCTCACAGCCAATCCTGTCTTCCCCTGATGGGTAAACATGGGTACCTGTCAGAGGCCACTGCTACACCAATATTTACCCCACACTGCCCACACCCCCCCCCCCCATTCACCCCCCACTTCACCTCCCCAATAGTCTATGGACACAGAGACCACTTTTAACGTAATGACTCTCCCAGGCTGAAAACCAGGGGGACTGAACAGCACAGAACCACCAGGGTCCGATGTATATTGTGAGCACCACCTCAGCATCTGTCTAATAATATGGTCAGGGCAGAGGATGTGCATTCAGGCCAGACGAGGGCAGATATATAGGTGGGTGAAGCATAAGGAGCTTTAATCGATTCCTATTCCGCTCGCTGAAAACACGGGATATTCCCTGTGAATAACTCCGGGAGAGGTAGAGGACACACGCCGGGGAAGTCTCCGTACCCGTTCTCTGCAGCCTGAACCCAAGATCTCTGAAGGAAATAGCAAAATACTGCAGATGCCGAAAACCTGAAACAAAAACAAAAATAGCTGGAAAAGCTCGGCAGGTCTGACAGCATCTGTGGAGATAAAGACAGAGTTAACGTTTCGAGTTCCACCAAGCCTCCGGCTGATCCAATATTACTTAATTAAGAATTTCCCTTTTCCTTTGGAAAAAATCTACTTTATTCATAAAATAGCTGAAAGGACATTACGAAACATTTCAAAATGGTCATCACAAAAAGTGCAATCATATTCCAGTTTTCCACATGGATCACGAGGTGCTTCAGTATAACCAATAAACATTATAGGCATTTCAATGTGGTCATTACAAACAGTCATTACGGGCATTTCAATACAGGCATTTCAGTACAGTCATTACAGGCATTTCAATCAATGAATATTACAGGCATTTCAATATGGCCACTACAAACAGTCGTTACAGGCATTCCAATACAGGCATTTCAATCAATGAACATTACAGGCATTTCAATGTGGTCATTACAAACAGTCTGTTACAGGCGTTTCAATACAGGCATTTCAATCAATGAACATTACAGGCATTTCAATATGGTCTTAAAACAGTCATCACAGGCTTTTCAACATGGTTGTTACAGACAGCCAGACAGTGTAATGGGATTGGAGTTATCGACATAGATCATGTTGCACTCTAAGGTGCTTCAGTATAATTGTGACACGTGTAGTTACATGAAAGATGGCAGATGGTCAAAATCTATCTTTTCAACTTATAATCAGAGGATTGCGCGAACGCAACCCCTTCCCCCCCTCACCACCGCAAATTTTACAGTCGAGTACCCCGCAACCGGGGACCCCCAGTAAAGGTGTGGCCAGGTCATGGGGCCAGCCACAGGTTGTCTGGAGACAGTCCTCCTCCTCTGCTGTTTTCGGAGCTCAGAGAGGCTTCAGGAACCCGGTTATGCGAGGTGTTTTTGTTTTAAAGGCTCGGAGGACTGCCGGATGTAAGATAATCGCTTAAATGCTGGTGTCAGCACTTCAAAAACCAAGCTGAGCTCATCATAACGAAGGGGCGGTGGAAACCGCCCGCAATTCCAACGTGGGTGCTCCTGCTGTGGGATCAGAATGAATATCAGGGAACCGCCTTATCAACGAGAAGCTAGCGAGACTCTCAGAAGATGAAGGCCGAGGGGCAAGGGGATAGAGAATGAGAGCAGGTCAGAAGGTGTGACAGGTAGAGTGTGGCACTATTGGCCCTCAGATACTGGGCTTCAGGGAGACAGTATGAGATTGAATGTCCGGCCTGGGGTGGTGGGGTTTAGTTTAGGGCTGATCCTAAGTGAGGAGTGATGGGGCGGCGTTAGAAATATGTCCAGCAGTTTATTAAACGTTTTGACTCTTAGGATAAAGTATTCAGCCCTGCTCCATCACCAGTCGCAAGGACCAACGCTGTACACCACAAGGCCCAGACACGGAACGTCCAAGGGACAGAGATTGTAAACCCCAGGGACAGACATTATAAACCCCAGGGAAAGACATTATAAACCCCAGGTACAGACAATGTAAAACCCAGCGAGAGACAATGTAAACCCCAGGGACAGGAAATGTAAAGCCCAGTGACAGACAATATAAACCCCAGAGACAGACAATGTAAACCGCAGCGACTGACAATGTAAACCCCAGGGACAGGCAATATAAACCCGAGTGACAGACAATATAAAGCCGAAGGATATGAAATATAAACCCCAGCGACAGACGATATAAACCCCAGGATCAGGCAATATAAACCCCAGAGACAAACAATATAAACCCCAGCGACAGACAATATAAACCCTAGGAACAGACAATATAAACCCCAGGGACAGACAATGTAAACTCCAGGGACAGGCAATATAAACCCCAGGAACAGACAATATAAACCCCAGCAATAGACAATATAAACTCGAGGGACAGGCAATATAAACCCCAGCGACAGAAAATAAAAAAACCCCAGGGACAGGCAACATAAACCCCAGCGACAGACAATATAAAATCCAGGGAGAGGCAATATAAACTCCAGCGACAGACGATATAAACCCCAGGGACAGGCAATATAAAACCCAGTGACAGACAGGATAAACCCCAGTTACAGACAATATAAACCCCGAGGATCAGGCAATATAAGCCCCAGTGACAGACAATATAAACCCCAGTGACAGACAATATAAACCCCAGGGACAGACAATGTAAAGCCGAAGGATAGGCAATATAAACCCCAGCGACAGACGATATAAACCCCAGGGACAGGCAATATAAACCCCAGTGACAGACAGTATAAACCCAAGTGACAGACAATATAAACCCCAGGGATAGGCAATATAAACCCCAGTGACAGACGATATAAACCCCAGGGACAGTCAATATAAACCCCAGAGACAGACAATATAAACACCAGTGACAGACGATATAAACACCAGGGACAGACAATATAAACCGCAGGAACAGACAATATAAACCCCAGCAATAGACAATATAAACTCCGGGGACAGACAATATAAACCCCAGTGACAGACAATTTAAAACCCCAGCGACAGGCAACATAAACCCCAGCGATGGACAATATAAAGCCCAGGGAGAGGCAATATAAACCCCAGCGACAGATGATATAAACCCCAGGGACAGACAATGTAAACCCCAGGGACAGACAATATAAACCCCAGGGACAGACAATGTCCACCCCAGCGACAGACAATGTAAACCCCAGGGACAGACAATGTAAACCCCAGCGACAGGCAATATAAATCCCAGTGACAGACAATATAAAGCCCAGCGACAGGCAATGTAAACCCCAGCGACAGACAATATAAACCCCAGGGATAGACAATATTAGCCCCAGCACAAGACAATGTCCACCCAAACACCAGACAATATAAACCCCAGGGACAGACAATGGAAACCCCAGTGACAGACAATATAAACCCCAGGGACAGACAATGTACACCCCAGCGACAGACAATATAAACCCAGTGACAGACAATATAAACCCCAGGGACAGAAAATATAAATCCCAGGGACAGACAATGTAAACCCCAGCGACAGGCAATATAAACGCCAGCGACAGACAATATAAACCCCAGCGACAGGCAATGTAAACCCCAGCGACAGACAATATAAACCCCAGGGATAGACAATATTAGCCCCAGTGACGAGACAATGTCCACCCAAGCACCAGACAATATAAACCCCAGGGACAGACAATGTAAACCCCAGTGACAGACAATATAAACCCCAGTGACAGAAAATATAAAACCCAGGGACAGAAAATATAAACACCAGCGACAGACAATGTAAACCCCAGGGACAGACAATGTAAACACCAGGGGCAGACAATGTAAACCCCAGGGAAAGACAATATAAACCCCAGGGACAGATGATGTACACCCCAGCGACAGACAATATAAACCCCAGGGACATACAATATAAACCCCAGCGACAGACAATATAAACCCCAGCGACAGACAATGGAAACCCCAGGGACAGACAATGTAAACAACAGGGACAGACAATATAAACCCCAGGGACAGATGATGTACACCCCAGCGACAGACAATATAAACCCCAGGGACATACAATATAAACCCCAGCGACAGACAATATAAACCCCAGCGACAGGCAATATAAACCCCAGGGACAGACGATGTATACCCCAGCGACAGATGATGTAGTCCCCAGGGACAGACAAGGTAAACCCCAGGAACAGACAATATAAACCCCAGGGAAAGATGATGTAAACCACAGCGACAGACGATGTAGTCCCCAGGGACAGACAATATAAACCCCAGGGACAGACAATATAAACCCCAGCGACAGACAATGTAAACCCCAGGGACAGATAATATAAAGCCCAGAGACAGGCAATATAAACCTCAGGGACAGACACTGTCCACCCCAGCGACAGACAATATAAACCCCAGGGACAGACAATATAAACCCCAAGGACAGAAAATGTCCACCCCAGCGACAGACAATATAAACCTCAGCGACAGTCAATGTACACCCCAGTGACAGATAATATAATCCCCAGGGACAGACAATGTAAACCCTAGGGACAGGCAATGTAAACCCCAGGGACAGACAATATAAACCCCAGCGACAGACAATGTAAACCCCAGCGACAGACAATATAAATCCCAGGGACAGAAGATGTAAACTCCAGTGACAGACAATATAAACCCCAGGGACAGACGATGTGGTCCCCAGGAGCAGACAATGTAAACCCCAGGGACAGGCAATATAAACCCCAGGGACAGACGATGTAAACCCCATGGACAGATAATATAAACCCCAGGGACAGACAATGTAAACCCCAGGGACAGACAATGTAAACACCATGGACAGACAATATAAACCCCAGGCACAGATGATGTACACCCCAGCGACAGACAATATAAACCCCAGGGACATACAATATAAACCCCAGCGACAGACAATATAAACCCCAGTGACAGACAATATAAACCCCAGGGACAGACGATGTAAACTCCAGCGACAGACAATATAAACCCCAGGGACAGACAATATAAACCCCAGCACCAGACAATGTACACCCGAGTGACAGACAATATAAACCCTAGCGACAGATAATGTAAACCCCAGGGACAGACGATGTACACCCCAGCCACAGACAATATAAAACCCAGGGACAGACAATGTAAACCCCAGCGACAGACAATATAAACCCCAGGGACAGACAATGTAAACCCCAGGGACAGACAATATCAAGCCCAGGGACAGACAATGCAAACCCCAGCGACAGACAATGTAAAGCCCAGGGACAGACAATATAGACCCCAGCGACAGACAATGTAAACCCCAGGGACAGACAATGTAAACACCAGCGACAGACAATGTAAAACCCAGGGACAGGCAATATAAACCCCAGCGACAGACAATGTAAACCCCAGGGACAGACAATGTAAACCCCAGGGACAGACAATGTAAACACCAGGGGCAGACAATGTAAACCCCAGGGACAGACAATATAAACCCCAGGGACAGATGATGTAAACCCCAGCGACAGACGATGTAGTCCCCAGGGACAGACAATATAAATCCCAGGGACAGACAATATAAACCCCAGGGAACGAGGATGTAAACCACAGCGACAGACGATGTAGTCCCCAGGGACAGACAATATAAATCCCAGGGACAGACAATATAAACCCCAGCAACAGACAATATAAACCCCAGGGACAGATAATATAAACCCCAGGGACAGATAATATAAACCCCAGGGACAGACACTCTCCACCCCAGCGACAGACAATATAAACCCCAGCAACAGACGATGTAAACCCCAGGGATAGACAATATAAGCCCCAGGGACAGACAATGTAAACCCCAGAGACAGACAATTTAAACACCAGCGACAGCCAATATAAACCCCAGCGACAGACGACGTACACGCCAGGGACAGACAATGTAAACCCCAAGGACAGGCAATGTAAACCCCAGGAACAGACAATATAAACCCCAACAATAGACAATATAAACTCCAGGGACAGGCAATATAAACCCCAGTGACAGACAATAAAAATCCCCAGGGACAGGCAACATAAACCCCAGCGATGCACAATATAAAGCCCAGGGAGAGGCAATATAAACCCCAGCGACAGACAATATAAAGCCCAGCGACAGGCAATGTAAACCCCAGCAACAGACAATATAAACCCCAGGGATAGACAATATTAGCCCCAGCACGAGACAATGTCCACCCAAGCACCAGACAATGTAAAGCCCAGTGACAGACAATATAAACCCCAGGGACAGGTAATGTAAACCCCAGGGACAGACAATGTACACCCCAGCGACAGACAATATAAACCCAGTGACAGACAATATAAACCCCAGGGACAGAAAATATAAACCCCAGGGACAGACAATATAAACCCCAGCGACAGACAATATAAACCCCAGCGACAGGCAATGTAAACCCCAGCGTCAGACAATATAACCGCCAGGGATAGACAATATTAGCCCCAGCACGAGACAATGTCCACTCCAGCACCAGACAATATAAACCCCAGGGACAGGTAATGTAAACCCCAGGGACAGACGATGTACACCCCAGGGACATACAATATAAGCCCCAGCGACAGACAATATAAACCCCAGCGACAGACAATGTAAACCCCAGGGACGGACAATGTAAACACCAGGGGCAGACAATGTAAACCCCAGGGACAGGCAATAGAAATCCCAGGGACAGACGATGTAAACCCCAGCGACAGACCATATAAACCCCAGGGAAAGATGATGTAAACCACAGCGACAGATGATGTAGTCCCCAGGGACAGACAATATAAACCCCAGCGACAGACAATGTAAACCCCAGGGACAGATAATATAAAGCCCAGAGACAGGCAATATAAACCCCAGGGACAGACACTGTCCACCCCAGCAGCAGACAATATAAACCCCAGGGACAGACAATATAAACCCCAAGGACAGAAAATGTCCACCCCAGCGACAGACAATATAAACCCCAACGACAGTCAATGTACACCCCAGTGACAGATAATATAAACCCCAGGGACAGACAATGTAAACCCCAGCGATAGACAATGTAAAGCCCAGGGACAGACAATATAAACCCCAGGGACAGACAATATAAACCCCAGGGACAGACAATGTAAACCCCAGCGATAGACAATGTAAACCGTAGGGGCAGACAATATAAACCCCATCGACAGACAATGTAAACTCCAGGGACAGATGATGTAAACCCCAGCGACAGGCGATGTAGTCCCCAGGGGCAGACAATGTAAACCCCAGGGACAGGCAATATAAACCCCAGGGACAGATGATGTAAACCCCAGGGACAGATAATATAAACCCCAGGGACAGACAATGTAAACTCCAGGGACAGACAATATAAAACCTAGGGACAGACAATGTAAACCCCAGCGACAGACAATGTAAACCCCAGGGACAGACGATGTACACCCCAGGGACAGACAATATAAACCCCAAGGACAGACAATGTAAACCCCAGCGACAGACAATATAAACCCCAGGGACAGACAATATAAACCCCAGCACCAGACAATGTACACCCCAGTGACAGACAATATAAACGCCAGGGACAGATAATGTAAACCCCAGGGACAGACGATGTCCACCCCAGCCACAGACAATATAAAACCCAGGGACAGACAATGTAAACCCCAGCGACAGACAATATAAACCCCAGGGACAGACAATGTAAACCCCAGCGACAGACAATATAAACCCCAGGGACAGGCAATGTACACCCCAGTGACAGCCAATATAAACCGCAGGGACAGACAATATAAACCCCAGGGACAGATAATATCCACCCCAGGGACAGACAATATAAACCCCAGGGACAGACAATGTAAACCCCAGCGACAGACAATGCAAACCCCAGGGACAGACAATATAAACCCCAGGGACAGACAATGTAAACCCTATGGACAGACAATGTAAACCCCAGCAACAGAAAATATAAACCCCAGCGACAGACAATGTAAACCCCAGGGACAGACAATGTAAACCCTAGCGACAGACAATGTAAACCCCAAGGACAGACAATATAAACCCCAGCGACAGAAAATGTAAACCTCAGGGACAGACAATATAAACCCCACGGACAGATGATGTAAACCCCAGCGACAGATGATGTAGTCCCCAGGCACAGACAATACAAACCCCAGGGACAGACAATATAAACCCAGAGACAGACAATGTAAACCCCAGCAACAGACAATATAAACCCCAGGGACAGACAATGTAAACCCCAGCAACAGACAATGTAAACCCCAGAGACAGACAATGTAAACCCCAGAGACAGACAATTTAAACCCCAGGGACAGACAATGTAAACCCCAGGGACAGGCAATATAAACCCCAGGGACAGGCAATATAAACCCCAGGGACAGACAATGTAAACCCCAGCAACAGACGGTGTAGTCCCCAGGGACAGACAATATAAACCCCAGAGACAGACAGTATACACCCCAGGGACAGACAATGTAAACCCCAGGGATAGACAATATAAACTCCAGCAACAGATGATGTAAACCCCAGGGACACACAAAGTAAACCTCAGGGGCAGACAATATAAACCCCAGGGACAGATAATATAAACCCCAGCAACAGACAATATAAACCCCGGCGACAGACAATGTAACTCCTAGCGACAATGTAAACCCTAGCGACAGACAATATAAACCCCAGGGACAGACAATATAAATCCCAGGGACAGACAATATAAACCCCAATGACAGACAATATAAACCCCAGCAACAGACAATATAAACCCCGGCGACAGACAATGTAACCCCTAGTGATAGACAATATAAATCCCAGCGACAGACAATGTAAACATTAGTGACAGACAATATAAACCCCAGCGACAGACAATATAAACTCCAGGGACAAACAATATAAACCCCAGGGACAGACAATATAATTCCCAGGGACGGACAATATAAATCCCAGGGACAGACAATATAAACCCCAATGACAGACAATATAAACCCCAGCAACAGACAATATGAACCCCGGCGACAGACAATGTAACCCCCAGTGATAGACAATATAAACCCCAGCGACAGACAATGTAAACCGTAACGACAGACAATATAAACCCCAGCAACAGACAATATAAACCCCAATGACAGACAATATAAACCCCAATGACAGACAATATAAACCCCAGCGACAGACAATATAAACTCCAGGGACAAACAATATAAACCCCAGGGACAGACAATATAAATCCCAGGGACAGACAATATAAATCCCAGGGACAGACAATATAAACCCCAATGACAGACAATATAAACCCCAGCAACAGACAATATAAACCCCGGCGACAGACAATGTAACCCCTAGTGATAGACAATATAAACCCCAGCGACAGACAATGTAAACACTAGCGACAGACAATATAAACCCCAGCGACAGACAATGTAAACCCCAGGGACAAACAATATAAACCCCAGCGACAGACAATATAAACCCCAGGGACAAACAATATAAACCCCAGGGACAGACAATATAAATCCCAGGGACAGACAATATAAACCCCAATGACAGACAATATAAACCCCAGGGACAGACAATGTAAACCCTAGGGACAGACAATGTAAGCTCCAGCAACAGAAAATATAAACCCCAGGGACAGACAATATAAACCCCAGCGACAGATGATGTAAACCCCAGGGACAGGCAATATAAACCCCAGCGACAAACAATATAAACCCCAGCGACAGATGATGTAAACCCCAGTGACAAACTAGATAAACTGCAGGGACAGATGATGTAAACCTCAGGGTCAGATGATGTAGACCTTTGGCTGCCGCAGCTCTGCTATTCCATGCTAAGAGCCCTGAATGTTTCAGCAGCTGGTTTTCCAGAGGTGAGCATAGCGAGAGGCTGTCTGGCTCACAGGGTCCCCCAGACAGCCCATTGTCGCAGACCCATTTCCACAGAGGCTCTCCAACATCAGCACTGCCTTCCGAGGTTATGGCTTGTTAAAATTCACCCTTGTGTGGTTGACTCTTAAATGTCCTGAGGAAAAGCTAGGATTGGGTAATAAATGCTGCTACATGAGTGGCACTCACACTGTAAAAACAAACGTTAATGAACTCCCTCACAGGTGTCACCTCTCAACCAGAGATTGTGACATTTTCATTTCTCAAAGGACAGGAGAATTGAAGAAGGGAGCAGGAGAGGTCTTTATACACAGCAAAAGACATTTGATAAGGTGCCACACAAGAGGTTAATACACAAGATAAGGACTCAGAGTGTTGGGGGTAATATATGAGCAAGGATCAGTGCCATTGGCCTCTCAATGTTAATGACTTGGATGAAGAGCCAGAGGGTAACGTTTCTACGTTTGCCGACAGTACAAAGCTAGGTGGAAAGGTAAGCTGTGTGGAGGACACAAAGAGATCTAGGCAGGGTAAGTGAGTGGGCAACTAGGTGGGGTTTATTGTGGGGAGGTGTGAGATTATTCACTTTGGTCATAAGAATGAGAAAAGCAGAATGTTTTTTATAGCACGCAAAATGTATAAATGTTGTTGCTCAGAGTGAAATGGGAGTACTTGCATACGGGTCTCCGAAAGTTACCAAGCAGGTACAGGAAGCAATTAAGGAGGCGAATGGCATTTTGGCCTTTATTGCAAGAGGGTTGGAATACAGGAATTAAGAAGTCTTGCTACAGTTGTACAGGAGGGGAGGTGGTATTGTCACTGGACTGGTAATGCAGAGGCCCAGGGTAATGCCCTGCGGACCTGGGTTCAAATCCCTCCAAGGCAGATGTCGGAATTTGAATTAAAAAAAATAATAATCTGGAGTTCAAAGTCCGATGATGACCATGAAACCCATCTGGTTCACGAGTCCCCTTTAGGGAAGGAAATCTGCTCTCCTTACCTGGCCTGGGGTTTATATTGCCACACAGCTGTGACTCCAGACCTACAGTAAAGTGGTTGACTCTTAAATGCCCTCTAAATTAGGGATGGGCAATAGATGCTGGCCTAGCCAGCAATGCCCACATCCCATGAGCGAATGTGAGACTACATCTGGAGTGCCGTGTGCAGTTTTGGTCCCAACATTTAAGATAAGATATACTTGCATTGGAGGCGGTGCAGTGCAGGTTCACTAGATTGGGCGGAGGTGCCTGGTCGGATGAGATTTGTCCTATGATGAGAGGCTGAGTAAATTAGGCTTTTCATGTCTGGAGTTTGGAAGAATGAGAGGCGATCTCATCGAAACATAGGGTAGACACTGGAAAGGCTGTTTCTGCCAACTGGGGAGTCGAGAACACAAGGGAGCTGTCTCAGGATAAGGGGCCGGTCATTTCGGACTGAGATGAGGAGAAATTGCTTCACTCAAAGGACTGTGAATCTTTGGAATGGGTTGTGGATGATCCATCTTTGGATGTATTTAAGGATGGGGTAGACAGGTTTTTGGTCTCTCAGGGAATCAAGGTGGTAGGTGGAAAAGTGGAGTTGAGATAGAGGATCAGCCATGATCGTATTGAATGGGGGAGCAAGCTCGATGGGCCGAATGGTCTCCTGCTTCTATTCCTTTCTATGCAAGTTCCGATGATCTGGAACGCTCTGCCTTAAAGGATGCTGGAAACAGATTCAATGGTAAATAGGGAATTGACTAAATACTTGATGGAAAATTTTTGCAGGATTGTGGGGAAAGAGCTAGGAACGAGACGAATTGGATCGTTCTTTCAAAGCGATGGGCTGGACCACTCCTTCAGTGATGTATGGTTTTAGAAATCAACATTTTTTTAAAAATTCATTTTACAGGATATGGGCTTTGCTGGCTGGGCCAGTATTTTATTTCCCATCCCTAATTGCCCCTCGAGAGGGTGGTGGTGAGCTGCCTTCTTGAACCACTGCGGTGTAGGTACTCCCACAGCGCTGTTAGGGACAGAGTTCCAGGATTTTGACCCAGCGACAGTGAAGGAGTGTCTGATATATTTCTAAGTCAGGATGGTGAGTGATTGTGAAATGGTTCAGAGATTCTTGAACACAAACTTAGGCCTTAGGAAACCTTTTCATTTATACCGAACCATTGGCGTGCAGGGTTTTGCTTTATAATAATTCCATGAACTTCTCGAGACAAATGCGTTAAAATGTCCAAATCCAGGCTCAAGGTTAGAAGCTTCTGCCTGGCCAGGGGAATATCGCGTAACACGCCGTTCTTCACTGAATGCCGCTCTCACAAGGTATTGAGTGACGACAAGAAAATAAGGGAGATCTGGATGTTACCAAGTCTTCGACCACTCCCCCACCAGCCACCCCTCTGAGCCAGACGAGTCGCTCGGACGATCTCTGCTAATTGAATGAGGCAATGACCTGCCTCGGTGAGCGTCAGAAGCTTTGTTATTTTGCCACCCGTCCCCCCCCGACTTCCGACTTATCCAAGATACAGCAGTTGTGCATCAAGAGGTGCCCCTTGGGTTACAGCGACACTCACCTTGACAGCTTGGCCATGGATATATGTTTTTTAAATTTATTCATTCAATGGGACGCGGGCTTCACTGGCCAGGCCGACATTTAGTGTCCATCCCTAACTGCCCTTGTTCAGAGGGCATTTAAAAGTCAGCCACATTGCTGTGGGCCTGGAGTCACATGTAGCCCAGACCAGGTAAGGAGAGCAGATTTCCCTCCCTAAAGGGACATTAGTGAACCAGATGGGTTTTTACGGCAATGGTCAGCATTAGACTTTTAATTCCAGATTTTGCATTGGATTTCATTTTCACCAGCTGCTGTGGTGGGATTTGAACCTGTGTCCTCAGTGCATTACCCTGGTCTCGGGAATACTAGCCCTGTGACGATACCACTCTGTCACCACCTCCACCCCAATTGTATTAAAAACAATCTCAGTTGTGTCACAATTTTCCCTAATAAGCACTCAATTGCAATGAACTGGGTTGGGTCTCAGTTGTAATACAATAAAGCTTTAATATGGACTTAGTCCCCGCAAATTGTGAAAATACCAAATTACCCTTGAACGTGTTCGCTGCGGTTGATTACTATCACAGTATAGGGTATGTGTTTGTGTATTTTTCATCTGCTCTTATATGCACCCTGCTTTGCCTGGATTGTGGGGCTCAGTAAAGTTCATTTCATCCACCTCTTTCTGAATGTACAATGGAAATAAGATAGGCATTGGTCTTCTTGGCATCTTATGTACAGTGCTGCTTTGAAATGACTTCTACCTCCTGTTGTGCACTTTCAAACCACGAACAAAGATAGCTATCAAAAAAAATTCAACAAAAAAATTATGCAAGAGCCTCGTGGAATGTTACCTCGAGGGAGATTAGAAGTGTGGGAGAAATGATACCTCGCTTCTGTTGAGCTTGATCAGGCACTCCCTAGAGTGTGACACTCGACCTAGAGCACTGTCCCTTAAGGAGGAATATATTGGCCTTGGGAAGGGGCACAACACGGGTTCATGACAATGATACCTGGAGCTTAAGGAGATGAAACGTGAAAGCACATTGCAGATACGTGAATTGATAGGATTTATGCAGGGAAGTTATATCCAGTGGAGACGGGATTCAAGAACGTGGGGACACCATCTTAAAAAGTGACAGCCTGACTATTCCCGGTCAGGTGAGGCTGCCTGAGGGCACTGCGGCTAGGGTTCAGAGGGGCTGGCCGCCTGTCAGAACTTGGAAGGAATGTGTCGCCAAAAACTGGGCAGGTGAGTGCCTCTCCATTGCCAGTCAGAGCCTGGTCATCAGGTGCAAGGTGTTCAAGATGTTTCTGCACATGGTGCAGATCTGGCCCAATTCCCACCCCCCACACTCTGGCGATCGAAAGTGGACCAAACCCGCAGGGGCACGGCGGACAAGTGGTCACCCTTGTGTGTGTGTGGCTGTGCCGAGGACCTATCTGGCATCACCGACTATGAGTCTGGCCGCATTGCTGCAGGACGCTCCATTCAGATGGGCCGGGGAACGCCACCTATCGCTTGCGGAGAGGCTCATGCAGCTTTGGCCACAGGTCCATCAGGCAGGGATCTGCATGCAACGTCCTGGAGGCCCTGCGGGATGATGAGATGGTGCATCCTGTCAGATCGTTCCCTGAGCAGGCCGTCAAAGTCATCCCTCAGAAGGTCTCGCCACCAGTGCTTTCAAACAAGGCATAGCTTGGCTGGTGGTGAGAAAGGCCCTTCTACCGGCCATGGAGTCTAACACCCCCCCTCCGCTGCCCTTGATGGGGGCTGCAGTGGGGAAAGAGACCATCACACGGCTCCTCCGGGAACACTCCTTTCCAAAGCAAGTTGGGAAAGAAAGGTGCAACGGTTTTTTTGCTGAGATTCATCCCGAGCAGCTGGACTCCGGGCTCCACGAACAGTTCCCAAGGATGTGCACTGGCACAAATGTCAACTGCTGCTGTTGGAGGATCATGAACTCAGTGAAAGGCACACTTTGTCCTTTTCGAAAATTGCTGGTCTCCCAGTGGAAAGAGCTGTCGGCAACCAAGGCACATTCCAAGGACTAAGTGCTGAGAGAAACACATTAAAGCTTGGGGCAGCCACCACAAAGGCTCAATGAGAAAAGACCACAGTCTAAGGCCCTCCTGCCATAGTACACAGAGGCGGCGGGGTTGGGGGGTGGTGGGGGAGGGGGCGTGGAATCATGCAAAACATTTTGGGCTTAATGTTTGACATGAAATGTATATTGCAAATATAAGCTGTCATTGTAAGTGTAATGAGGCATCTGTTAGGAGCAGTGTACAATTTTTAGGTTGAATATATATATATACATATTTGTGTGTTAAGAAAGGCAAAATGGCTCCAATTTTATTTAGGTTTTGCGTGTGAACCTTGGTGCCAGGAAGTCTGGATGTACGCCTGACTAAAAGGTCAGGTCTTCCGGGTTTGTTTGGATATATGCATTTTTTTATGAGGTTTTACAACTCCTGAAGTTAAGGAAATGGGTTAAAAAGGGGCTGGAAATTTAGTGATTCTGAATTAAAAACACAAAGCACAGAAAAACTGTACCATTGCCTAGCGACAGTGGTCAAGTGACACAGGCACGGTAAGAAGAAGAGAAAGAGTTCAGTATGTGTCAGACGGAGAAGACAGGAATTGTAAGCTCTCTGATATATAAAAAAAACTTTAAGGCTATTAAGAACAGCAGTTACTTAAATAATCGGGTATAGAGCTCAGTAAAATGATCAGCTTAGCAGGGTTGCTAGTGGGAAACTGACTTTGGGGAACTCATGTTTTTGCTCTGAAGTTGAAGCAATAGTAAGTTCAGAGTGCTGGTTTAGGTGCCTGAGAGAGAGATACGAATTGACTGAACAGTATCAAATGAATGCTCAGGAATTTACCGGAAGAAAACCATTTGCAGCAGTGCCAGTCCCAAGTGAGAAGCCTATGTGTCAAGCTGGTGGTAACTCATCACTAGCTTACGTGTCTGTACAGATATTTGTTACGGACAGGAGGGGGGTTCATTTAAACAGTACTAATTTCTCCTCTCACCACCCGTTCATAAACAGAAAGGCATTTTGATTTGTTTCACTTTTTAGAAGGGGTGGCATAC
This sequence comes from Carcharodon carcharias, assembly GCF_017639515.1. Taxonomy (NCBI): domain Eukaryota; kingdom Metazoa; phylum Chordata; class Chondrichthyes; order Lamniformes; family Lamnidae; genus Carcharodon; species Carcharodon carcharias. Next base: position 7,335,304 of record NC_054495.1, on the reverse strand, counting down.
TTCCCAACCTGTCGGTTTTGGTGCAACCCAATTTTCTACTAATAACTTCACTGCAAACTCGAGATAGGATGAACTCAAAGGGTTAGTTTATTTGCACACACTCAATATGCGAAAAGAGGGTTTGCAAAGTCACCCTCAGATACAGATGGTCAAGCGAGGGATAGAGAAAAGAAAGGTTTGCAGTTCCGAGACCACAGAGAAAAATATTGTTTCACATGAATTCCAGAGTTCAGAATCAAAGTCCGATGAGGTTAGTGGGTTGAAAATCAATGCTGTATAATTCACTTTTCCAGTGGTGTTGACTTCACGTGATGGGATATGCACCCAGAGATGAATCAGCCTTGTAAGTGAAGCAGAAGCAGTGCAGATGGGGTTAGGTGTTCCACCTGGGCAGAGCTCCTTGCCTGTGAGACTGTGAGTTAGATGGTAAACAGCAGACTGAGCTTTTCAGTTCATCAAGGTAATATTACTTGTTGCACAATCCAGAGGCCCATGTCACATGAGTCCCACCTCTCCGCCATCTTTGACAAAAGATCTGGAATTTGGCTTGGTCTTCAGGACTTCCATTATGTTAAATGGGTTATGGGCTGAAAAGGATATTTGATAGGTCATTGTTTTAGTAGATGTTCTGTCTCTGCTGGCAAGCCTAGTTTATCAAATACAAAAGGCCTTTGATGTATCTCCCTTTGAAGTTGGGCTGTGCATTCCCCAAGTGATCATTAGTACCTCCTCAGAGATAACGAAGTGTGAGGTTTCCAAAACTGCAAAGTGCTTCTTTTGTTCTGGGGTCACAGAAAGACACAGATTCAGCCATATTAAGCATATTAGATCAGTTTTTTTAAATTTTATAAATAGCCATGAGGATATCTTCATATATTTTATAAATATATACAGTGTGAGGCCTTAGCCTCTCACATATTGCTGGGGTAAAGGAATAGTGTGAATTTGAAGCAGCTTTTTGTGTTTGTATTGAGATCTTTCCCACCTTTTTGCCGAGTGTAATATAATTCATTTTTCTTGGTTAATAACACTTCATTGCTGAAAAAAATAGACATGTTGAAGCTTTTTGTCTTGCACTCATCAGGACACTTTGGAAGAACACCAGTAAGGGGAAAACAACCATTTATGCTGTATGTGAAAAGAGTGGTTGGCAAGTGGACTCTGAGTGGTAGAGCTGCTGATATTGAGAATGCACAGTGATGGTGACTGGCAATTAACTGCCAAGCATTGTTTGAAATTTAAATCGGGCAGCCTGACCCTGACTGGTCAAGACATTGCCCTGAGGATTGAGTCAGTGAATGACTGTCACTTATTTTGCTTAGCTGAAAAAGGCATAATGTGTGTACACGTTCCTTCTGCTGGCAAAGAACAGGGCCCTGTGTATTAAGATATGTAGCTTCCAGTACACTCAAATGTGCCACATTGCAAGCCAGACTGACAATCTTAAATAGGCTGTCAGCATAATTCTTAGCATGCTGATAGTGGATGAAACCTTTGCTATATTTATATGTGCAGTTGCATGTAATAATTTCCTTACATGTCTTAATGGTGTCATGAAAGTATAATAATTCTCATAATATCATTGTGATTTATTGTAAAAGTAGGTTAATAGTGGGGCTGGGATAGCTTCTGTGCATGTGTGCATGTGTGTGTGTGTGTGTGTGTGATTTAATTGAATTAGAGACAGCTGGTCTAGAGGGTTTGATTCATCAAAAGAAGCTAGGTTTGAAATGCTAAATACATAAACATGACTGAAGGCTTAGAACGTGAGGTGAGGAGAATTTGCATTTTTAGATAAATCAGGGCAGTTTGAATTTCAAAGAGATGGTAGGATGTTTACACCTGGCCAGAGAAGCTAGGCCAAGCCGTGTGTTTATTTTTCCCAAAGGTTACAGACAATATTAGCAGCATGGAAAGATTTGTATTATGAGAAAGATAAGGTTCCAAAGGTATGTGGGATAATGGAATTTATATTAAAAGGGAGATACATGTCTTAAGCAGTATGAGGCTATCTGTCAGGGGTGGCATTGTAAGATCTAACAGAAGTGTGAGAAGGCTCCAGTTTTTGTACATTAAGCTGCTGCCTACAGAAACCGAAGCTGGGAGAAGCCACTTTGAATTCTACTGTCCAGGGTATTGTGTTGACTTGCCTTGATCTGTTTAAAATTTTTTTTACTGTTGTCTTAATGGGGGTATAACTGGAAGCCAGATTAATTAGGGGTTTTAGGAATTATTATAGTAGTAATTTGTAGACTTATGTATGTGCTTGAAATCTTTTCTTTTGTTAATAAATGTTCAGTTTAGTTTTCTAAAAAATAACCTCAAGTCTTGGTGGACTTATTACTTCTGAATTCAGGGCACGCATCTCAAAATAAATACAAATTGCAAAGCCATTGTGACCGTGTGATCAAGTTTCCCTCGTGGATTTGATCCACCCAGCACACATCATCTGCCACATCATAACAGTGGGCTCCACCCTGCACTCAAATTCACCTTTGAAATGGAGCAGGCAAATGAACACCCCCCTCCCCCCTCCTTGACATACTAGTTGAGGAATCACCCAGGGGTTTCTCCACTACAGTCTACCGCAAACCTACCTGCACTGGTCAATAAGCGCGTTGGGATTGTTACAGCTCAACACTCTATAAGATTGGTCTTACCGACAACCTTATAACTAGGGCCTGAGCCATTTGCTCACCATGCAAGCTTGATGCTGAAATAGGGGCCTCAAAGGCATCCTGCAGGATAATAGCTGCCCTGATCAGATCATTTCACGCTGTCAATCACAAAACTCAAAAATGGGCCTAAGGCTGTCACTTTTGGCCCTGAAAAGCATTCAATCTACTTCAGATCATCCTGGAAGGGCAAGGTATCTCAAAAATTTGAGCAACCGCTGAAGCTAGCTGTTTAATGCTGTTACTATGCAGTGACAGCATGAGTGGTATTCGCCACTAACAGGATGCTGCTGTCAAGCCAAAAAGATGTTCTGCCTATCAATCAAATGAGGAATGTGGTGTATGAGTTTCAATGCCAGTGTGATGCTAGGCTGCATGTCCCAAAGAATGGCAGATCATATCAAACAGCATGTCCCAGCCACTGTTCACAGCAGGCAAAATATCCAACCAGCCCGCGCTTGCAAAACTCAAAGTACAGTGTCCAACATTAGATGTGATTCTGAGAATGGACAATATTTGCTAAATAACCCTTTGTGTGCTAAGAATTACCCTGACAACCAATTTAAGATTGTCAGTTGGGCTTGTAGTGTGGCACATTTGTGTGCATTGGAAGCTAATTTTTTTATTCATACACAGGGCCCTGTTCTTTGCAGGCAGAAAGAACATGTACACACATTGTGCCTGTTTCAGCTAAACAAATTGAGTGGCAGCCATTCGCTGACTCATTCCTCAGGGTGATGCCTTGACCAATCAGGGTCAGGCTGCCTGGCTTAAGTTTCAAAGAATGCTTGACAGTTAACTGTCAGTTACCATCAATGGTACATTCTCCATAGCAATGCCTCTACCAATCAGAGTGCACTTGCCAACCAATCAGCAGTCTCTTCACATACAGTATAAATGATTGTTTTCCCCTTATATTGGTATTCTTGCAAAGTGCCCTGATGAGTGCAAGATGAAAAGCCATGACATGTCTCTTTTTTCAGCAATACTCAAGTTCTGTACCACCAAACAATTATAAGTATTTTATTCTTTGTGTTAAAAGTTGATCAGCAGACTCCTGTGAATGTGTTCAGTAACTTTCTTCCATGGTTTCTAAAAAAAAAATTCAGATCTCTCAAGTCAGCTTTCACTCTGGGATGTGACTTGTCCAGGAATAATATCAGCTGGAATTGCAACCTTATGGTGCCACATGATGTACTGAAAGAAAATCGTGTTTTGCACTTTATGTAATGTCAACTTCGAAGCGTCAATTAAATTTTATGTCACTTGGCAGCACAGCACTTGAGCATTGCTGAAAAAAGAGACATGCTGCCAAAGCTTTTTGTCTTGAACTCATCAGGACAGGTGCAAGAATACCAAATTTCAAAGGGTGGAACAATTTATACTGCAGGGGCTGACTCATTGACAAGTGGACTCTGATTGGTCAAGGCGATGCCATGGGGAATGCACCAAGGAAGAGTTGCCCGCCGCCCCCATCCTTTCATTTCATTGAAAAAGGCGCAATGCCTGGGCGAGCTTTCTGTTTGCAGAGGTCAGGGCCTATCGTATGAATATATGTACATCTTTTTTCAACAATAAAGCATACATTCTTGGAAAAGAAGAAGCTCATCCATGCAGAGCGATTTGTCATTTGAACACAGTTAACCTGGCAACAGTTTAATAAAGCAACAGCTTCAAATCCCAGCAATTTGACACTTGAAAGAATTCAGTTAATTAACACTCATCGCTTGCTTCACTAATATTCAAACTGAAGGTAACACTCATTGTCCAGACTCCCTTCTGCTTATGCAGTGGCCCTTTGCCAAAAGGCAATATTTGTTTTAATGGGACCTATTCCAATGATGATTGCACTACGCTATTAGATTGCGCTTGATTTAAAGCTGTGCCTTGATGGACAGAGACCTGTTGTGTCTCTTGCAATGAAGCCTACCTTGTGTTCTGTGCAAAGACTCACCTGTCAACTGCCACATGTTGAAGCCTATGGACAGGCTTAGTTTGCGAAAAAATCAAGAGCTGCAACAATAGAGAGAGGGGAAAAAGGAACTCAGTCTTGTTATAGAAACATAGAAACATAGAAACTAGGAGCAGGAGTAGGCCATTTGGCCCTTCGAGCCTGCTCCGCCATTCATTCTGATCATCCAACTCCATAGCCTGTTCCCGCTTTCTCCCCACACCCTTTGATCCCTTTCACCCCAAAAACTATATCTAACTCCTTCTTGAAAACATACAATGTTTTGGTCTCAGCTACTTTCTGTGGTAACGAATTCCACAGGCTCACCACTCTCTGGGTGAAGAAATTTCTCCTCATCTCAGTCCTAAATGGTCTACCCTATATCTTCAGACTGTTGACCCCTGGTTCTGGACTCCCCCATCATCGGGAATATCCTTCCTGAATCTACCCTGTCTAGTCCTGTTAGAATTTTACAAGTTTCTATGAGATCCCCCCTCATTCTTCTGAATTCCAGTGAATATAACCCTAGCCAACTCAATCTCTCCTCAAATGTCAGTTATATTTGACAAAGTTTTGCATCTTTGCTTTGAGCAATTGCAAACACACACAGTCATGACTCCAATAATGAAAGTCACGTTCACCTATCTGAACATATTTCAAAACATATGCCCTTGCATGCTTAGAGTCTGAAAATCATTACTTTCTGTTCCTTCCTTGCATGTTTGAGTGAGCCTTTTTTCCTATAATAAATTCCGATGTCTACGCTTGGAGTGGTATCTGTCTACGGGAACAATTTGTACAGTAATTACACCCGCACACAGGACCAGGAGGAGACCATTCACATCCCTCAAGCCTGCGCCACCATTTGAGGAGATCGAGGCGGATCTGAATTCTGCTTCCATTCACCCATCTGGGCTGCATAATCCCTGAATACCACTTGACCAGTGCAATCCTTTCCATCCCAGATCTGAAATTGCCAATGGGGCTGCGCCAGGATCTGACATTGGTCAGGTGGGTGGGTATGTGGGTGGGGGTGGGCATGTGCCAGACCCGAACGCACGCGAAACTGTGTGAAACGACGGTGGGCAAGTGCGGGAGTCGGGGCCATGCCCACCGGCGATTGAATGGTCAATGAAGTCCACAGAAAACCTTATTTCGCATGTGATTTCCCTCTCGTCACACAGGCAAAGCAGGCAGCCCATTTTTTAACAAAACCTCATCCAAGGGCGGGATGAAATGTCCTGGGTGATGTGGGTGAAACGTTATAAAAAATGATATCCAGGGACTGGTGGGTTTTTTTTGGGTCCGGCTGTCAGGTGCGTGAACGGGCACAGTTTGCCGCAATTTTTTTTTTCTTTCCATTGGACCTGCCCGGGCCTGCAGCTCTCCCTGAGGCAGCTCTGCAGCAGCTTGTCTGCCTTCAGGGACCTCGCAAGGAGCGCCCGCCTGCACCCTCACTTTTGTCAGCGCTCGCCCTCTTCATCCCGTAATCACCTGTATCCCAGAGAACGCAAGCCTTGGTTAGGTAACCTGTCCTCGTCTGTCACCCTTGGAGCCCTGGTAACCTTCGGGTGAATCTGCAGGGCACTCCACCCACATACTGAATGATGTGCGGTGACCAGACTGTATGCAGCCTGGCAGATGTGGCCCTTACCAAGGCTTTGCACAGCAAGCAAAACCTTTATAGCCCTTTTTATATTCTAGCCCTCCAGTTATAAAGGTTATCACTCCAAACCTTTATAGCCCTTTTTATATTCTAGCCCTCCAGTTATAAAGGTTATCACTCCAAACCTTTATAGCCCTTTTTATATTCTAGCCCTCCGGTTATCACTCCAAACCTTTATAGCCCTTTTTATATTCTAGCCCTCCAGTTATAAAGGTTATCACTCCATTAGCTGTTTTACTTTTATTTTCCAGTACCTGTCCATGATATTTTGGTGATCTATGTACATCGTGTCCTCAATTATCTTTGGCCGTACCCTCTTCCCTAGCTTCCCTCCACTAGCGGCTTGGTCAAGCCTCAGTTTTGCATCTCCCAGTCCCTCAGGTTAACATACAGAGAACTCAGTTGGAGCCAACTCAGTTTCCCAAATCTTAAATAACGGTGTCAAATATGCAAACGAGGGCACCAGGTTTGATCCCAAAATGTGACGAAATTATATCTATTTAAATTAACCCTCGGCCCAGTGGCCCTGCCTCACCTGCAGGTTGCCCTGTTCTGAGCTTTAGTCCCACCCTCCGTTGAAAATGCCACAGCGGCTTTAACTTTTAAAGGAAACTGGGCCGTGGCTTCCTCAGAGTGGCCATCAATGTAGGATAGCTACTCCCTGCTCCATTGCTAAGGTGAAGTTTCCTTCCGGGCCTGTCCCACCCGGCCTTCTGACTCAGGCAGGCCAGGCGAGATCCAGGCAGTGCAGCTCGTTTCCCCCCCTAGACCCCAGCGCCCAAGTCCAGCTCTGTCAAGCCGCAGGGGGAGATGTCCCCCTCTTTAACGGTGCTGTCCGCAAACCAGGTAGGCTTAAAGGCCTCAGGAAATTTAAAGGCCCTTGACAGGCCAGGGAGACGGTGAGTGGTGGGGGAGTTTGGGGGAGGAGGATTGGAGGTCGGGGATGGGGTGGAACGTTGGGCCTTGTGGGGGAGGGGCAGGGTCGGGGCCTTGGATGGAGGTGTCGGGCCTTGGTTCTGGGGGTGAGGTCGGACCTTGAGGGTGGGGGTTAGTCCATAGCTGGGGAGGGTTGGGGGTGGTGGGTCAGACTGTGGAGGCAGAGGGCTGGGTGAGAGGGGGATGGGACCTCAGCTTAACATATGAGGAACGTTTGAGGAGTCTGGGTTATACTCGATGGAGTTTAGAAGGATGAGGAGGGATCTGATTGAAACTTACAGAATACTGAAAGGCCTGGATAGAGTGGACGTGGGGATGTTTCCATTAGTAGGAGAGACTAGGACCCGAGGGCACAGCCTCAGAGTAAAGGGAACAGCTTTTAGAACAGAGATGAAGAGAAACTTCTTTAGCCAGAGAGTGGTGAATCTATGCAATTCATTGCCACAGAAGGCTGTGGAGGCCAGGTCACTGAGTGTATTTAAGACCGAGATAGATAGGTTCTTGCTTGGTAAGGGGATTAAAGGTTACGGGGAGAAGGCGGGAGAATGGGGTTGAGAAACTTATCAGCCATGATTGAATGGCAGAGCAGACTCGATGGGCTGAATGGCCTAATTTCTGCTCCTATGTCTTATGGTCTTATGGGAGGGGTTGGTGGGGCGGTTAGGCTTTGGTGGGGGGAGTGGGGTTGGCTCAGGTTAGACCTCGGGGAGGGGGGTGTTGGGTGTTCAGTCCTCTGCTTGGTGGAGGCGGGGGCGGTATTCGGACTTCGACGGGGGAGGGGGTTCGAACCTTGGAGGCTGTTGGGGGAGGGGGTTCAGTACTCGGTAGGAGGTTGTTGTCGGCGTGGACCTCGGAGGTGGTTGGGCCTTGAGGAGGAGGGGGAGGCCATGTTGCACCTTGGTGGGGGGGTAGGGTCAGACTTGGTGAGGGGGGGTGGAGAGGTGTAGGGGCAGAGCTTGGGGTGAGGTCAGATCTCAGGGAGGGCGGGTGTCGGGCCTCAGGGGCTGTGGAGGGGGTTCAGTCATTGGTGATCAGAGGGTGGGGGTGGGTGGGAGGGCTGGTAGGGTGGACCTCAGAGGGGATTGGACCTCAGTTGGTGGGCGTGGTTCAGGCTGAAGGTTGGGTTAGACGGGCCTGTGGTGAGTGGGGTGGGGTCGGGGGTTGGGGTTCAGTCTGAGTCGTGACAGGGGTGGGGGCGATGGGCTTTAGGCGGGTGTGAGAGTGATAGTTGGGGATGGGGTGGGTTGGGGGAGGGAGAGGAGTGGTCTGTGTACTGTGTGGGTGGGAGGGATCCCAGTGGGGCGAGGGGGGGGGGGGTCAGTGTGGTTGGGGAATACTGTGGGGGGATGTGGTTAGTGGGGTGGGGGGAGGTGTGGGGTACAGTGGGAGGCAAGTGTCGGGTCCGGGTCTGCACAATAGTTCTCCAGAAGATAGAAGAGGTTTTAATTCTCTTCACTTTTTGCTTAGTAACTACTGTAACCAGCCAGAACCATCTGAAATTTGTGATTTAAATCTGGCTTTTGGGCAGTTCCTAGCGCAGGGCAATAGCCCAGGGGAAGCTTGCATGTTTGGACAATTGTCCTGCAATCCCTTAGCTTTGAACTTCTGAAAGGAGTCCAGCAGAAAATAATCGTGGTCCCCACCCCACCACCATTCCCCATGTCGGAAGTTTCGGCCCATATAAGGTGACAACGATTTGAATGATTCAGTGTCGTGAGGAACAAATTTGGGGCTTATGTCAACTTTGACCGGTCATGTACTTTATGAATAAAGTGTATTTTGGGAAATATTGAAAACAAAAACCAGACCTGAACGAGGCTTCAGTTGACCGCTGGAACTGTAGGTCATTGATGGTTGGTTCAAGTGACCCACTGAAATTTCAGGTGCAATGGGATGAATGCTCCTGAACAGGCCCATTCATTGGAAACTACCCATTCAAACCTGGGGGCCTGTCCAGTTTTGTTGGCTTGGGACAAATCTGAAACCAGCAGAAAAAGTAATGGAAACCTGTTGCATAAGTGTGGGCTCGGAGCTCACTTAGGTTTGAAATCCTCTGGTCTTGGGCACTCTCTCTCTCAATCCCAGGCAGACTGCAGTACCTGGAGTGGGGTGCAAACTGCAGGCCTCAATACGTTGTCTGGTGTGTCTTTGGGGGGAAGGGAGGATTGAAACATTCTCGCGTGACAATGTTGAACAAGTGATCTTACCGGGCTGATGTCCTTGGATGCACCAATGCTTGTTTATGAGGATGGCAAAGATAATGGTAAAATTGAGAGCTGCCATCATGGTGAGCGTTACGCACACCCGGTATCCTTTACAGAATACAGTCAGGAGATCTGGAAAACAGAGGTCAGATGGATGCAGAATGAAAAGCAAAATGGCCTCTTTTGAGACCCAGGTCTATTCAGGCTCAACCTGAATCACGACAGATTACCACTGCCCGCCCCATCACTCTCTGCACCGTATGTGGATTACTGACTCCTCTCGACTCCATCCTCTCACCTCAGTCCCTGCTATTAATGAATCCTCACCCTCCTGAGCTCTCTGCCCGAAGATAAGTCTGAGCCGCAATGCGATCTTCACCAACAGTGAGGCAGGACACCAATCCGCCCCAGCCAGGATGGAGATTGAATCCCAAACTGTTAGCACCAATCCAATCCACAATGGCCACCCAGCCAACCTCTCCCGTTCTTACTGCCAGCCATTGGCCTGTGAAGGGTTTACAAGTTGATACTCCACCCATTTTTGACACATCATGAATGCTCCTTCCTTGTCCATCAAGTCGGAGGATGACTTGAACCCAGAGTTTCTGACTCGCAAGCAGGGACACTATCGCTGCATCACCAGAACTCCCCTCTCAATTTCACCTCCTGTTAAAGTTCTTACTGCAGCATCAGCAACTTCCTCACTCTATCCCATCCCTTCATCTCACCTCCAAACCTTATGGTCTAGTATTATTACCTCATTTTACCCATCCTCTCGATGCACCTTCACACCTTCAAAACCTCATGGATATTGGCCGCACCCCACCCTCCCCATTCTTCGACCCACTGCATAATCGAGCAGCAATGAACCCCTCCCACTCGTCCCACCCTCCTTTCTGCCCTCAGATACCCGCATGCCTAAACCAGTGTGCAAATACATCTCGATGTGTAAGCTGAATTCCGTTAGGCTCTCTGTAATTTTCAATTTGGATCATTTTGGCCTCAGGCTGTACACTTGACATGGAATGCATATCACAAGTATCGAGAGTATTAACAATTGTATGGAGATACCTCAGGGTGGAACACGCTGTTCGGAGAAAAGCTGAATGTTATTGCACTTTCCGTAATATTCAATTTGAAATGTTTTGTTGTGCCGTTTCGCAAGTTGTATGAACAAAGTATATTTTTGAAAAGGACGCGTCAAGAGGTACAAGTTTGGATGTTTACATTTTAACAGATGACAACTGTTGGTACTCTGGACCTTGGTGATGCCCGGTATCTATTGCTTACCATGGGTTTCGTACCAGTCTCTCTGACGCTTCCTGCGGAGGTGATTAGCAATGACAAGAATGCAAATCAAAGTCAGAAGAGTTGAAATGGCCAAACCAACACTGTAAACTGCACACGAGTGGGAGGGTTCTGTAAGAAATAGTAGTTAGGAGTCATTTTTACATATGAAAAGTGTGAAGTTATCCATTTCGGTCAGAAAAAAACAGAATGGAAGAGTATTATTTAAATGGTGATAAATTGGGAAATGTTGATGTACAAAGGGACCTGGGTGTCCTTGTACACCAGTCGCTGAAAGCAAGCAGTTAAGAAGGCAAATGGTACATTGGCCTTCATTGCGAGAGGACTTGAGTACAGGAGCAAGGATGTTATGCTGCAGCTGTACAGGGCCTTGATGAGACCAAACCTGGAGTATTGTGTGCAGTTTTGGTCTCCTTACCTGAGAAAGGATATACTTGCCATAGAGGGAGTGCAGTGAAGGTTCACCAGACTGATTCCTGGGATGGCAGGAGTGTTGTATGGGGAGAGATTGAGCCAACTAGGTCTGTATTCACTGGAATTTAGAAGAATGAGAAGGGTCTCATTGAAAGGTATAAAATTCTGACAGGGCTGGACAGACTGGATGCAGGAATGATGTTTCCTCTGGCTGGGGGGTCTAGAACAAGGAGTCATAGTCTCAGGATACAGGGTAGGCCATTTAGAACTGAGATTATGAGAAAAGTATTCACTCAGAGGGCGGTGAACCTATGGAATTCTCTATCACAGAGGCTGTGGAGGCCAAGTCACTGAATATATTTAAGAAGGAAATAGATAGATTTCTAGACTCTAAAGGGGTCTAAGGGTCTGCATAGGGAGTGGGAGTGTGGCATTGAGATAGAGGGTCAGCCATGATCATATTGAATAGCAGAGCAGGCTCGAAGGGCTGAATGGCCTACTTCTGCTTCTATTTTTCTATGTCTCTACAACCCAGCATTCTGAGGGCTTGGCTTATTGCTGCCCTATGCTGTTTGGCGAGGAAGGGAGAGTGACCCTACAGCCAATGTCTTGATTGTCATTCAAGCCCCTGTCTCAGCCAGTCCCACCCCGAATCCCTGGAGTATATTTTCAGTACTTTGCATTTCTCAGTCCAGGCGCTAGCCTGGCCAATTTCTGTGTCCAAGATTTTAAGCTGCAAGCTGTGAATTTATCATTCCACTGTTAAGGCTGATCTTGCCTTTCATTCATGCAGAGAATTGAGTTTCCCCATTCTACTGGACATTGAAACCATAAGCAAATGGTACTAACACCATAAAAAGTCATGGGCACCAAGCTGAGAGGCCCTCAAGGGAGGGTGCAGGGCAGATGTATCAGAAGGGTACCGGGGAAGGGGGGGAGATATTGGGGTATATTGAGATATTTGGGATATTTGTTTTTGTTCTAGATTTCCAGTGTTTAATTGACTGCCACCTCTTTTCAAGGAATGCCTACCTTGAAGAAGTATTGCTCTTCTCTCTGACAGGATTTCTGCCTCTCTCTTTTGCCCTGTTCACCATCATTGCTTTCCATTTCTCTCCTGGTGTTTGACAAGGTGTTTCCCCCTGTTGAGCTCTACTTGTCCCCACCCCCCCCGCCCCCCCACCACCACCCCCCCCCCCCCCCCCCACTCTACCAGCTTATATTTCATCTCATTTCTATATGTCTTAGTTCTGTTGAAGGGTCACACCAACTCGAAACGTCCAACTGTATCCCTCTCTGCAGATGCTGTCAGGCCTGCTGAGTTTTTCCAGGTAATTTTGTTTTTGTTTTGAGATATTGGGGGAAGCTGGGGCAGTTTGGAGTTTTAAGTAGCTACCTCTGTTTACAAAGTCAATCATCTGCCTTTCACTGTCCCGACGATAGCAGATCAGTCGCAGGCTTTACACCCTCTCTGATATTCCTTCTATCGAATTTGACAGCAGTGGGTGGGGGGAGGGGTGGGGGGAGCGGTTTGGGTTAAAATTGGGCCAGTTTGCCCACCCTACATTGAGAGTGAAATTCACCCCAACGCCTTGATAACTTGGGAAATTCGAAAGGGGGGGGGGGTGGGCGGTGGTTGGGGGCACACGCAGATGCCATCCCTCTTTTATATCACAGGCAGTTAGTTACATTAGTGATCGAATGTGTCCAAATAATTCTGTAAACAGGTTGTGACGGATACTCACTGAACACTTCCAGGGTGATGCTTGCTGCTGTTCTGTTACCAGAAGGAGACTCCAGGGTGATGGTAAACTCCTTGAAGCCAAACTCGTGCACGTAAAGCAGGAGGAGCGAAGCATTCGGCAAGAGGTCTATTGAATATTCACGATGCTCGGTTATGTTTCGTATCAAGCTGTTCCATTGAAAAAGCAACTTGCCCTTAGTGCTCCAGCTGCCATTCTTCACTTCACCGGATATAGTCACTGCTAGGAGAACAGTGGCTCCCACTTCTGCTTTAATCTGGCTGAGCACTGGGGAGACGGAGACGTGCTGGGGCATGGCTGCAGGGGTGTTGGGGGGGTGGGGGGGGAGAACAACAGGTCAATGAACAATATTAAACTTTGTTCCATTTTAAATACACTAAAAACTTGTTCCATCTGGAGAAAAAACTCAGCAGGCCTGACAGCATCGCAGAGAGGAATACAGTTAACGTTTCCAGTCCGTATGACTCTTCACCAGAGTGTGACGGAGAGAAGAGCAGTACTTCTTCAAAGGCTCTGATAAAGAGTCATTCGGACTCGAAACGTTAACTGTGTTCTTCTCCGCAGATGCTATCAGGCCTGCTGAGTTTTTCCAACTATTTTTGTTTTTGTGAGAGAGAAACAGAGTTCACATTTCGAGTCCCGTAAGACTATTCTTCACAGCTAAAAGTCTGTTCAAACAGGCTATACACGATCAACTTACCGCTTCACATGCGGCTCCCAGAGACTGACCCAGGCTTCACGATTACCCTCATCATTTTACATTTACAATGGTGGTGATAATGGAGCCACTCACCACCCTGACTTGGAAATATATCGGCCGTTCCTTCACTGTCGCTGGGTCAAAATCCTGGAACTCCCTCCCTAACAGCGCATTCATTAGTACCCTAACACCACATGGACCATGGACTGCTGCGGTTCAAGAAGGCAGCTCATCACCACCTTCTCAAGGAGGAAATTAGGGATGGGCAATAAATGCTGGGCCCAGCCAGCGAAGCCCACATCTCGTGAACGAATAAAAAAAATGTGCGTATAAGATTTGGTTTCGTGGTTAGTTTAGCGAATAAAATTCACGTCCTGGTGAATTTTCAAAGGCGTTTTCTGGATCTTTGTTTTTTTTTGGAAATAGGATAAACTTACTGAGCACGTTCAGGTAGATCTTTTCTGACCTTGTGACGCCAGAGGCTGTACTCATGGTGACGCTGTACTCGCCGGTGTCTGAGGCAGCCACTGACTTCAGCTGCAGCGAGGTCTCGGCCAGCACTGCAGCCCGTCCGCTGTAATCAGCGTTCACCTCTGAAAGTGTGTCTCTCCACCACACAACATCCTTCCCGCCGAATCTCCAGCTCCCATTCTTCACCTCTTGTGAAGGGCTCGCTGACAGGATAACGGTGTTCCCGGCTGTCGTCTTAATCTCCTTTTGCTTGATGGCGATGGTAAAAGGTGCAGGCTTTGCTGGGAGAGAGAGAGAGAAAGAGTGAGAGAGAGAAAAACAGTGCTGGAGTTCAGTGAATTGAACAGGTGGTGCTGGAGATGCTGTAGGTGTAATGACAGCGAAACTGACAGCGATTGAGGTCGTTACAACCCTGAAACTGCTCGGATCTTCTGGCGTTCATTCATGCACCATTCAGCATGGAACTCCTTAATTATTTAGTTCTATTAATAGGTAATTAGTTACTAACATTAACTGCGGCTGGAGGGCCATCAACTCGGTGAAAGACGCTTTTCCTTCTGCCCGAGACTTGCTGGTCTTCCAGCGCAAAGAGTTGTCCCCGATTGAGTGTTGCAGACTAGGCACATTCCAAGGTCCAGGACTACGTGCTGAGGGACGTACTAAAGTTTGGGGCAGCCGCCACAGAGGGTCAATGGGGGCAATGTCCCTCTCTAAGGCCATAGTACACCCAGGGGCTGTCGAACGCCTTGGGTTGTCGGCCTGACATGGAACACATATTGTTCCACAATATGTGGAACACATATCCAGGGCCCTCAAAGCGCACTGAGGCACCTTAGAATACGACACACTGAGTGGAGAGAAGTTGAGTTTTATTGCACTCTGCGTGCTATTAAGTTTGAAATGTTTTGTCATGTACTTCTACAAATTTTATGAATGAAGTATATTTTGGGGGGAAACAGGAGTTACTAACACCGTAAAGTGAAGGTTCAGTCTCCCAGCACGTAGATCTTGGCTGCCTGTCAGAGGTGCGCTTCTGCATTACACACCGTTAAGTCCCAGCACCATCTGAAGCCGGTCTAGTGCGAGTCCAGCAAGCCGCCCGCCCACATCTCCCGTTGCTGATCCCATCCGTCGATGAACTTACGGAAGACGTTGAGGGTGACCTTGGCTGTAGCTTCTTCACCCCTGGGCGAATCCATGGTCACCCAGTACTCTCCACTGTCCGCGAGGGACACGGAGCCCATCAGGAGGGAGGTGTTGTCCAGCAGGAGCACGTTGCGTTTGGTGTAGGCGACGTTGAGGAAGGGGTGCTCCACCGTCCAAATGACGATTGACTGGGCGCCAAACCTCCAGAAGCCGCTCGAGATGGGGGAGGAAGGTTTCACTGACAGAGTGACAGCGTCGCCCACCGTCGCATTCACCTCTCCCTTCCTCACCAGCACGCTGAATGGTCTCGTCTCAGCTGTGAAAATAATCCCCAGGAGGGTCATTTATTCATTCTGTAAGGAGCCAGCCCAGGGAAGCAACGCGCACCCCACTCAGACGGGCGTCCCCCTGCTCTACGCGTCTCTACCCGTTCTCTTTTACTGATTCCAACTGCAGGTGTTAGAAAGAGATTCTCACCAGGGAGCATCAACGAACAAGCCACCAGCGTGATGAGTCTGGCTCCCTCCATCCCGACACAACCCCCTCCCCTGCTTCGATTGTCACTGGATTCTTATTCCTGGCTTATGCCACACCAGCATTTTTAAGGAGAGTATAAAACAGCTGACCGCTGAGCTGTTGGTCACGTCTCTCCCCCCACCCCCCTGTAAACAAACATTTCAGTCAGGGCCCAGAAAGCAGAATGCAATCTCTGCCGCTTCTATTGTTCCCTCATTTCCTCAGGATCCACTTTCTCCTCAATGTTGAGCAGCTTGTTCCTTTGACACCACCCACCCGCTCACTCCGCGTTAAAGGGGCTGGCCCTGGGTCCCACATGTGGAGCCCAGTGTTCCCGACCTGTTCTTGGGATAGAGGGAACGTCCCTTGTCCCAGTCTGACTCTAGTCCCATCCCTGACCTCTTCTCCCCAGCACATTGACGCTTATGTTGGTGCGTAAACAGAGAGGCAGAATAGAAGAGAAAGGCAGAGGCAGAGAGAGAGAGAAAAGGAGGGGAGGGAGGTAAGCAGAGAGAGAGAGAAAGGGAAAAGCAGAGAGAGAGAGGAAGGCAGGGAAAGAGAGACGAGGAAGACAGAGAGAGAGAAAAGGGAAAAGCAGAGAGAGGGAAAGGCAGGGAGGGAGAGAGAGAGAAGGAAGGCAGAGGGAGAGAAAGGGAAAAGCAGAGAGAGAGGGAAAGGGAAAGGTAGGGACAGAGAGAAGGGTGGGGGAGGGTAAGCAGAGAGAGAAAGGCAGAGAGAGGAGGGGGGTAAGCAGAGAGAGAGAGAGAAAGGGAAAAGCAGAGAGAGAGAGGGAAAGGTGGGGAGGGAGAGGGAGAGAGAGAGTGTGGAAAGGCAGAGAGAGGGAGAGAAGGGCAAAGAGAGAGAGGAGAAAGGCAGAGAGAGAGAGAAATTCAGAAGAGAATGAGAGAACAGTGAGAGAGAGATGAGAATAGAGAAATGAGTTGCTGTGAAGGGATAAAGAAGTGTCTCCTGCTCAAAACAAAAACAAAATTACCTGGAAAAGCTCAGCAGGTCTGGCAGCATCTGTGGAGAGGAACACAGTTAACGTTTCCAGTCCATATGACTCTTCAACAGAACTAAGGAAAAATAGAAAAGGGGTGAAATATTAGCTGGTTTAAGGTGGGTTGGGGGGGGGGGGGGGGCGCGGGGACAGGTAGAGCTGGGTAGAGTGCCAGTGACTTCTCTCTCTCTGTCCTTCTCTCTCCCTGCTTTCCCCCCTCTCTCTGCTTTTCCCCTTTCTCTCCCTCTGCCTTGCCCCTCTCTCTCTGCCCTTCTCTCTCTCTCTGCCTTCCCCCCCTCTCTCTCCCCCTCCCTGCCTTTCCCTCTCTGCCTTCGCTCTCTCTCTCCCCCTCCCTGCCTTTCCCTCTCTCTCTGTTTTCCCCTTTCTCTCTCTGCTTTTCCTTTTCACTCTCTTTCTCTCTGCCTTTCCACCTCCCCCCCCCCACCTTAAACCAGTTCATATTTCACCTCTTTTCTATTTTTCCCTAGTTCTGCTGAAGAGTCATACGGACTCGAACCGTTAACTGTGTTCCTCTCCGCAGATGCTATCAGACTTGCTGAGTTTTTCCAGGTATTTTTGTTTTGGATTTCCAGCATCCGCAGTTTTTTGCTTTTGTTTCCTGCTCAAACCTGTTTCCCTATCTTGTGATTAAGGTAATATTACACCACCCTCTGCTGGTGGATGGCACAACTTGTCAGGGGATTCAATCAAGGGCAGCATCACATTGCATCAATCAAAAAGGACAGGAGCATCAACACAGACACCGGTTCAACATGGAGCTTGAGAGGTGGGTAATGTTTAACACAACTCGGAGAAAAAAAACTTGCAAAGACTCTGATCAAGTTTGAAGTCTTAAAACGTGTATAAACATGGAAATATCTGGCAAAGTGCATTGGGTGGTCAGTAAAAAGCTGAAGAAAGTCAAACAAATATTTTACAAAAGGTGTGCAAAGTAACAATTTACTTACAAAAAGCCAACCACTCCACAATGAGGCGGAGGTGAACTAACAAATTAGATAGCCAGCGATAAAAGCAAAATACTGAGGATGCTGGAAGTCTGAAATAAAAACAGAAAATGCTGGAAAAACTCATGCAGGTCTGGCAGCATCTGTGGAGAGAGAAACAGAGTTAACTGGAGGAACAGCACCTCATCTTCTGATTAGGCACTTTACAGCTTTCCAGACTTAACATTGAGTTCAGCAACTTCAGATCATGAACTCTCTCCTCTATCTTCACCCCTTTTATAATCCCCCTTTTCCCTAAATTTAATTTTAAACAAATTTTTATTTTTTATCCACTTATTTTCACTTTAATTCATTTATTTGTCATTTTATCTCCTTTTTATCCCCTCTTTTACCTCTATCTCCATCCTCTTTGCCCCAGACCTCCCACCGCACTGCCGCCAAGAGGGCTGCCTGTTACTTGTTCCATGTGTCTGTTCCAGTGATGCCACTTTACAAAACGATGCTTCTGACATGTCTTCCTTCTTCTTTAACCAAGGTTTCCCCCCACTGCGGTTGACAGGGCCCTCAACCGTGTCCGGCCCATCTCCCACGTCTCTGCCCTTACAACTTCCTCTCTCTCCCAGAACCATGATAGGGTCCCCTTTATCCTCACTTTTCACCCCACCAGCCTCCATATTCAAAGGATCATCCTCCGCCATTTCCGCCAACTCCAGCATGATGCCACCACCAAACACATCTTCCCCTCACCCACTCTGTTGGCATTCCGCAGGGACCATTCCCTCTGGGTCACCCTGGTCCACTCCTCCCTCACCCTCCCCCATGGCACCTTCCCATGCAATCACTGAAGGTGCAACACCTGGCCCTTTACCTCCTCCTTCCTCACCATCCAAGGGCCTAAACAGTCCTTTCAAGTGAAGCAGCGTTTCACTTGCACCTGCTTCAATTTAGTCTACTGCATTCCCCGCCCACAATGCAGTCTCCTCTACATTGGAGAGACCAAACGCAGACTGGGTCACCGCTTTCCGGAATACCTTCGGTCTGTCTGCAAGCATGGCCCAGACCTCCCTGTCGCTTGCTAGTTCAACACTCCACCCTGCTCTCATTGCCTGCTGCAATGTTCCAGTGAAGCTCAATGCAAACTGGAGGAACAGCACCTCATCTTCTGACCAGGCGCTTTACAGCCTTCCAGAATTAACATTGAGTTCAACATCTTCAGATCATGAACTCTCTCTTCTATCTTTACTCCTTTTTTAATCCCCTTGTTAAAAAAATACTTTATTTTTATTTGTTATCCTCTTTTCATTTTTATTCATTTATTCATTGTTTTAACCCCCTTTTTAATCCATTTTGCCATCCTTTTCCCCATCACTGTCCCCTACCCTTACCCCACCCCTACAAGGGCCATCTCTTACTTGTTCATGTTGTTCTTTCACAGAGTGTTTACTCTTGTCCTGCTATTATCACATTCTACTTTCTTACCTTTATGCCACTATTAACACCTCCTTTAGACATTGCCGCTACCATTAACACTCCCTTTGTCTTTTTGTCCATGACATCTTTGTCAATCTCTCCTTTTCCCCCACCTATCGCTGGCCTTCTATCCAGCGTCACCTGCTCCACCCTCCTTAAACAGAATAAATTTCATCACATTTCTACCTCTCTTTAGCTCTGAAGAAGGGTCATACAGACTCAAAACGTTAACTCTGTTTCTCTCTCCACATATTCTGTCAGACCTGCTGAGTTTTCCAGCATTTTCTGTTTTTATTTTAGGTAGTCAGTACGTTGACCTGAGAGCTGGTTTCAAAGGCTGTAGGTGTTAGCAGCACCTTCTGTTCACATTTTCCACATTTTCCCATATCCCTCAATGTTTTGCCCACTCATTTAACCTATCTATATCCTCTTGCAGACTCGTTGTATCCTCCTCAAAACTTACTCTCCCACCTACCTTTGTGTCACCAGAAAATTTGGCTACAATACAAATTTGGCTCCCTTCATCCAAGTCATTAATGGAGCTCATAAATAGTTGAGACCCCAGCACTATCCCCGTGCCACTCCACTGCTTACATTTTGCCAACCTAAAAGTGACCCATTTCTACTGACTCTCTGATTCCTGCTTACATCAGGCAAGATAACGGTGTTTTACACTGGGAGCAGTGACTGCATGGCGTGGAGGAATGATTGACAGCTGCCCCTTGGCAGGATCCCTGCAGCGCCACCCAGAGTCTGGGCAGAGTGGAGCAATGATTGAAAGCTGCCCCTGGGAGGGTCCCGACAGCGCCACTCAGAGCCTGGGCAGAGTGGAGGAATGATTGACAGGTGCCCCTGCGAAGATTGCTGCAGCGCCACCAAGAGTCTGGGCAGAGTGCAGGAATGATTACCCCCGTTGGAAGTAAGAGATTTGCCCTCTTAAATTGTTGTAAACTATTGTATGGACAGACAAAACAATGGAACTGTGCTAGGATTGCAGAGAAAAGCAAAATACGGCTGGAAATCTGAAGTAAGAACAGAAAACGCTTGAAGTACTGATCAGGTCAGGCAGGGTCTGTGGAGAGAGAAACAGTTAAAGTTTATGGTCTATGACCTTTCATCCGAGCTGGTGCAACACTCTCTGCTGTAAGGATCAGTCCTGGTGCTTGGCTGATCAGCTGCTCCCTCCGGGAGTTCTTTCCTGCTTTGATAACTAGGAGTTTATTCCTTCTCTCTACACCATCTCCTTAAATCCTTCTATTGCTTCTTCCGGCTGAACAGCCCATGCACTTATTAGTCACTGTGTGCGGCCATCCTCACTGATGCTTGCCATACTAGTCCCAGTTATGCTGTGTCCTAGCCCTGAAACTGTGCCTCTCTCCAGTTTTTCTCCCATTTTCCTTCATGCCCTCTCCACGAAGCCTTCCAACTGCTCATGGTCCTGATGGCTCAACCTCCCTTCCTGACATCATTGTTAATTACTTCCCCTGGGGGTACCATCACCCTCCTTACTGCAAGAACTGCTGGCATTTCCAAAGTGCTGTTAACACAGTGAACCATCCCGAAGCCTCCTCGAAAGAATATCCTTGGCCGTTCTGCTGTGAAAACTATCACCCCATGCCCAATTTCTCTTTCGGCTCCGAGCCCCTTGACTTCTAGGTCCATGTGCAACTTTTCTGCAACTTCACCTTCTTTCTCTTCGGTTAGCTATCTAGCCCTGTCACTGCATTGAAACTGCACTAATCAATAAGTCACTAAAAGTGGCACAGTAAAGATTCACTAGGTTGGCTCATGAGATGAGAGAGCTGTCTTATGCTGAGAGCCTGAGCAAATTGGACCTCATATTTCTGGAATTTAGATGAGAAACGATCTCATTGAAACGTGTCAATTATTCCTCCAATCTGTCCTGACTCTGGGTGGCGCTGCAGGGATCCTCCGAATGTGGCTGTCAATCATTCCTCTACTCTTCCCAGACTCCGGGTGGCGCTGCAGGGATCCTCCAGGGGGCAGCTGTCAATCATTCCTCCACTCTGCCAAGACTCTGGGTGGCGCTGCAGGGACACTCCAAGGGGGCACTCCACTCCGCCCAGACCCTGGGTGGCACTGCAGGAATGCTTTTGGTGCAGCTGTCAATCATTCCTCATCTCTGCCCAGACTTTGAGTGGCACTGCAAGGGCAGCTGTCAATCTTTCCTCCACGCCGTGCAGGCACTGTTGCCATGCTCCAAGTGCAAGGATGCAACCTTGCCTAATGTAAGCTGGAACCAGAGAGTCGATGGAACTGGGTCTTTGAAGCGTACAGGGGCTTGATAGGGTGGACACTGAGAGATTGTTCCTGCAGGCCGGGGGGTATAAAACATGGCACAATCTCAGGATAAGGGGCCGATCACCTAGGACTGAGATGTGGATAAATGATATCACTGAAACGGTTGTGAATGTTTAGAATTCCCTACCCCAGAGGGGTTGTGGATGCTCCATCGTTGTGTACATTTAAGGCCGAGATCGACTAACTCTTGGTCTCTCGGGGAATCAAGAGATACGGGGAGTGGGCAGGGAATGGAGTTGAGACAGATGGTAACCGTGATCGTATTGAATGATGGAGCAGACTCAAAGGGGCAAATGCTCTACCCCTGCTCTTGTTCCTTATGTTGAAACAAGATGATGGCAGTGCCAGAGGGGCGGACAATGGAGATGAGCTGCAGGAGTCAAGCAGGGTTAGTGCACGACCGTCACAGTGGACCTCCAGAATTTGCTTCTCTGGTTCTTCTGCCTTAAGCTTCAATGCCATGCCGGTGTCATTGATTGAATTCTCCCTCCCCAGCCACTGCCTGGGAGTGAACCAGACGCTTTGTCACTTTGACATGAACACATCTTCACCATCGCAAGGGCTGCCTGCATCCACCTCTGTGCCCAAGGTCCATCCCCGACTGTGTTTCACCTCAGTCGCTCCTGAAACCCTCGTCCGTTTTTGTTCCCGCTTTGAGGCTCAATTATTGTAATGTTTGCGTGGCCGCTGCAGCCGCCCCCCAACACCACCCCCCCCCCCCCAACATCTGGCGTGCTACCTAAACTGGACCTTGAAAACCTGCAACCTGTAACCCTATTCCGCATCCAGTCCCAGCTCCTCCGCCACCCTTGACCTTGCCGACCTGCACTGCCGCACGGTGCCCTAACATTTGAATTCTCAGGCGAACGGGCGACATAGCGGCAGAAGTAGGCCATTCGGCCCCTCGAACCTGCTCCGCCACTGAATGAGACCGTGCCTGACCTGCTTGCGTTTCGAGTTCCACATTCCCATCTAACCACCACCACCCCCAACCCCCACCCCAATAACCACCGATTCCCTCAATTCTCGCTCTCATGTGTCAACCCCGCCATGACCATTGCCCTCCCCATCTCTTTGACCTGCTGCAACACCCACACCCGCCGCCCCCACACCCCCACCTTCTCTCGCCCCACCAACCCGTTCCCCAGATCCCGGCTCGAGTGGCTGCAGCGCCCACCCTCCATTCTCTGGAATCCCTCCCCTGTGCTGTCTCCACCTATTCCTCCTCCCTTGGGCTCCCTGTCCCTATTTGTGTTAATGACTCTGCTCCTGGGAGCAGCTGGAGTCATTCCCCTCTGGTAAACCCGCTCTGTAAATGTGAGTCGTCGTTCTCTGGACAGAGTGTCCCGATTGAGGGAAGGGAAACATTGATAGCGGAACCGTTTAAAATGGGGACAGTGATGGTTTCAAAAGAAACATGGTGGAACTGTTGTTTTCTTTTATTTATATATATATATATATAGCTGCCTGGGAAGGCTGGAGCCACACTTGTAACACTTTTTCCTCCCTTCCCCCCCTCTCATCGCTTGCTCCTATCTGTGTCTGCAGGGTAATTGAACAGCCCGCTATAAAGTGGCTGGTATCTTGAATAACATTTCCTGTTTACTGAAGGAAAGCGTCTGAGAACACCAAGCATCGGAATTCACCATCGACCCGATGATTCATCAGGCCTCACCCCCACCCCACCTCCCGTGACAGATGACAGCTTGCTCGCTGCCAGGCTTAAAAGGCTCACTCGCACACACGCTTAAACGCTGACCGGCCGCAGAAGTGGATGGAGCAGGGTTTTGAAGTGTGTGTGGGGGTGGGGCATGGGGGTGGGGGAGTTGGTGAAAGCAAAGCGCTGCGGGTGCCAGGAATCTGAGATTAACAACAGAAAATGCTGCTAAAGCTCAGCAGGTCTGGCCGCGTCTCTGGAGAGGAGAAATAGGGTTAACGTTTCGAGTCCGTATGACTCTTCCTCGGAAGCCGAGTCCGTCCGACTCTTCTGCAGACTCATACGCACTCGAAGCATGAACTCTGTTTCTGTGGCTCTTTGTCAGACTCTCCTCCAGTCTGAAGAAGAGTCATATGGACTCGGCTCTGAGGAAGAGTCATACGGACTCGAAACATTAACTCTGTTTCTATGACTTCTTCAGACTCTTCTTCAGCTCTGAGGAAGAGTCATACAGACTCGAAGTGTTAACTCTGTTCCTCCCTCCGCACATTCTGCCAGACCCGCTGAGTCTTTCCAGCACTTTCTGCTTTTGGTTAAAATTGGGACTTTAGTTATGGAATACTTCTACTTCTGCTCCTCTGTCTTTTGGCCTTACCTGAGATGGACAGATATTTAATCAGGAAGGGAATCAAGAGTTGTGGGGGAAAAGGCAGGAAAGTAGAGTTGAGGATTATCGGATCAGCCATGATCTCATTGAATGGCAGAGCAGACTCGATGGGCCGAGTGGCCTACTTCTGCTCCTATGTCTTATGGTCTTATACTTCCATTACAGGCTTGTCAAATCCTTTTTATTGGTGAACGCATTAAAAAATAACAAGAATAAGGACCAGGAAACAATTGAGCACACTGGCTAGAACGAACAGCATGATTAAGTTCCTTGTTCCTCATGCCTGCAACACTTAGCTAGTCTTTGGTTTCAAAGTACATTCCTCAGTTTGCAAGATTTATGCTGGAGAATGTCCAGCTGCTCTTACACTTGTCCTAGAATTGAGATGGGGTGGTTTCAGTGTGCATCAAACCTCCATTTACAATGTAAGTAGGGCAAGGCTGTAGATTTACACTGCACCAACCCCATACCCATAGTGTAACTGGGCTAAATCTCCAGTTTTACACTGCACCCTTGTAAGTGTAACTAAGCTGTCACTCCAGATTTATACCACCCATGTTACAGTTGAGATAGAAAGGCTGCCTAAGCATGAAGCATCAGGCAGAATTGAATGAACAGAGTGGCAGATTCCAATGCTTTAACTCAGAATTTGTTTTCCTGACCAGAGCTCAGAATGTCTTTTGTCCTCTTCAGTGCAGTGGCAGGGACTGACAAGCTGAAACCGAGCAGTGAGCAGGTCAGGGACCTTCCCAGATCAGAACCTCACCCCAATCTGAAACTCCTGCAAACGTGGCCTTTGGGCTTCTTGGCTTCTGCACAATGTAAACAAATTGAGATTCTATCTTTAATGAAACAAAGAACTGACACTTATGTGTTTACTTCATCGCAATTTTTTTCTAAGGAACCTTGTTTTCTGAAAGCAGCATTGGAGATTGATTGCAGATTGGCAGGGTTCCAGGGATTTTTCAGCAAACTGCATCCAAGGGAGGGTGAGAGGTTCTTTTTGTACATCAGGATGCAGTCAGTTCAGCGTTATTGTTATGCCAATAAAATGTGAAGGAAATCAGAACTGCGTATGTCAAACTTCTGTTTTGATATTTTTAAAATGGGCTTTCTGCAGAACCCAACAAGATGGCTGCTACAAGTCACATGATCACAGGATGGGAACTGTGTCCTGGAAGCTACCAAGAGCAAAAAAAAAAATCCCTCCTCTCATCAGTGGGGAGTCTCACACCCGATTTTAAGGACATTATAATTATGAACCAAGGGGGCTCACAGGTCAAAACTTGTTATTCCTGAAGAGTTGTCAACAGACCCATCTCACACCTGGGACTGTCCAGGTCCATTTCAAAATGGGGCCATTGAGGGGACAATGGACATTATTTGCTTAGCTGGTTAGTGGAGTCAGAAGGTCTGTGCAGACATTGGCTTCCTGACACATGTCATGACCATGGATCATAGCCCTGAATTATAGGACATACAAGCAAAAGCTGTCTGAGGCTGTAAAGTAACCACTTGCTGGAAAATTACGATGTGGGTTGCACTTGACCAACTAGCCCAGAGAGAACTGAATGTCACACCTAAAAAGGTGACAAGGCCTACTTCAGACAGAGACACTTCAAAGGAAAAGACACAATGAATAAACCAAACTGTGGTTGCAGAGGTAATGGAGGGTGATTACCATCTCAAAAGAAACCATATATCCCAGGCTGTGGATCATGATGTGAGTTGAAAGAAGGCAGTTTCTGGGTGAATGACATGTTTGTTTTTTCCCTTCCAGGAATACACAAGAAAAGGAGGTAAAAGCCAACTGCAACCTGGTGCTAGTTTTGGTGTTCCAAGCCTAGTGTGCGAGGGTGTGCTGGGAAGGTCACCGCTGAATAGCATCAACTAGGCATCCCTGCACTTGCAGGTAGAAAAGTCTTCTCTCTCTCTGATTGCTGGAAGCAAGTCACAAGTCAGAAAAGCCAGGCAACTCCTTTCAGCTAACCTGCAGAACCAAGAACTTCCAAACCAACTGTTCAACTGCCCAAAGTCAGTTCTACCGGAATCATCCAACTTAACGGCCATTACAGTTTATCATCTCTTCCTCATGGACAAGCCAAAGACTGATTTGTCTATCTTTTAAACTTTTATTTTTGGACTCATCTCTCATTTCTAATCAATGTGTATGTGTGTTGCAATTTTTTCTTATTTTTTTCTCACGTCTTAGTAACTGATAAACTCATTCCTTGATTCAAGGAAGCCTGGTTAAATTGTTTTTAATTCATTCCTGGGATGTGGGCTTCGCTGGCTGGGCCAGCATTTATTGCCCATCCCTAGTTACCCTTGAGAAGGTGGTGGTGAGCTGCCTTCTTTAACAACTGCGGTCCATATGTTGTAGGTGCATCCACAGAGCTGTTAGGAAGGGAGTTCCAGGATTTTGACCCAGTGACAGTGAAGGAACAGCGATATATTTCCAAGTCAGGATGGTGAGTCACTTGGAGGGGAACTTCCAGGTGATGGTGTTCCCAACCATCTGATGCCCTTGACCTTCTAGATGGTAGCAGTCATAGGTTTGGAAGGTACTATCGAAGGAGCCTTGGTGAATTGCTGCAGTGCATCTTGTAGATGGTACACACTGCTGCTACCATGCATCGGTGGTGCAGGGAGTGAATGTTAGTGGATGTGGTGCCAATGAAGTGGGCTGCTTTGTTCTGGATGGTATCGAGCTTTCTTGAGTGTTATGGTAGCTGCACTCAACCAGGTAAGTGGGGAGTATTCCATCACACTCCTGACTTGTAGATGGTGGACAGGCTTTGGGGAGTCAGGAGATGAGTTACTCGCTGCAGGATGCCAAGCCTCTGACCTGCTCTTGTAGGCACAGTATTTATATGGCTAGCCCAGTTCAGTTTCTGGTCAATGGTAAGCCCCAGGATGTTGATAGTGGGGGGGGGGGTTCAGTGATGGTAATGCCATTGAACATTAGGGAGCGATGATTGGGTTCTCTGTTGTTAGAGATGGTCATTGCCTGACACTTTTGTGGTGCAAATGTTACTGGCCACTTGTCAACCCAATCCTGGATATTGTCCAGCTCTTGCTGCATTTGGACATGGACTGCTTCAGTATCTGAGGAGTCACAAATGGTGCTGAACATTGTGCAATTATCAGTGAGCATCCCCACTTCTGATTTTATGATGAAAAGAAGGTCATTGATGAAGCAGCTGAAGATGGTTGGGCTGAGGACACTACCCTGAGGAACTCCTGCAGTGAAATCCTGGTGCTGAGATGACTGATCTTCAACAACCACAACTACCATCCTTTGTGCTCAGTATGACTCCATCCAATGGAGAGTTTTCCCCCTGATTCCCATTGACTCCAGTTTTGTTTTGGCTCCTTGATGCCATACTCTGTCAAATGCGACCTTGATGTCAAGGGCAGTCACTCTCACCTCACCTCGGAAGCTCACTTCTTTTGTCCAATTTTGAACCAAGGCTGTAATGAGGTCAGGAGCTGAGTGGCCCTGGCGGAACCCTAACTGGGCATCAGTGAGTAGGTTATTGTTAAGCAAGTGCCACTTGATAGCACTGCTGATGACCCCTTCCATTACTTTACTGATGATGGAGAGTAGACTGATGGGGCGGTAATTGGCTGGGTTGCATTTGTCTTGCTTTTTGTGTACAGGACATATCTGGGCAATTTCCACATAGCCAGGTAGATGACAGTTTTGTAGCTGTACTGGAACAGCTTGGCTAGGGGCGTGGCAAGCTCTAGAGCACAAGTCTTCAGTACTATTGCCGGAATATTGTCAGGGCCCATAGCTTTTGCAGTATCCAGTGCCTTCAGCCATTTCTTGATATCACGTGTAGTGAATCGAATTGGCTGGAGACTGGCATCTGTGATGCTGGGAACCTCTGGAGCAGGCTGAGATTGATCATCCACTCGACACTTCTGGCTGAAGATTGCAGCAAATGCTTCAGCCTTATCTTTTGCACTGATGTGTTGGACTCGCCCATCATTGAGGATGGGAATATTTGTGGACCCTCCTCCTCCAGTGAGTAGTTTAATTGTCCACCACCATTCACTGCTGGTTGTGGCAGGACTTCAGCACTTAGATCTGATCCATTGGTTGTGGGATTGCTTAGATCTGTCTATCACTTGCTGCTTATGCTGTTTGGCATGCAAGTAGTCCCATTTTGTAGCTTCACCAGGTTGACACCTCATTTTTCCATATGCCTGGTGCTGCTCCAGGCATGGCCTTCTGCAGATTGATCCCCTGACTTGATGCTAATGGTAGAGTGGGGGATATGATGGGCCATGAGGATACAGACTGTGTTTGAGTACAATTCTGCTGCTGCTGATGGCCCACAGTGCCTCATGGATGCGCAGTCTTGAGTTGCTAGATCCGTTCAAAATATATCCCATTTAGCACAGTGGTAGTGCCACACAACATGATGGAGGGTATCTTCAATGTGAAGGCAGGACTTCGTCTCCACAATGACTATGTGGTGGTCACTCCTGCCGATACCATCATGGGCAGATGCATCGGTGGCTCCTTTTAAAATAATTGGCTCCTTTTAAGAAATAGATATACTTGGATTGGGAAAAGCTATCCACGAGGGAAGTGGTCATTTTTAAATTAACTTTGTTGCAACCAGTTTTGGTTGTTGAGATCAGTTTTGATTCTGGAACTTTCCTCTATCCAGTCATGCTTGTGACTACAATAATTTCTTAGTCCAGGATGTAACTTGATGCCGGCAATATGGAATCCTACAACCAAATCCACATCCACTACCATCCTGAAGGATAAAGGCAGCAGACACGTGGGAACACCACCACCTGGAAGTTCCCATCCAAGCCACTCACCGTACTGACTTGGAAATATATCGGCCGTTCCTTCACTGTCGCTGGGTCAAAATCCTGGAACTCACTACATAACAACACTGTAGGTGTACCTACACCACATGGACTGCAGTGGTTCAAGAAGGCAGCTCACCACCACCTTCTCAAGGGGCAATTAGGGATGGGCAATAAATGCTGGCCCAGCCGACGAAGCCTACATCCCATGAATAAATATTTAAAAAAAATCCTGGGTAAAATTTAAAAGGTGGCAAGATAATGGCTGCCATTCTGACAATACAGCGGTGATTAGAATTCAAATACTTCACAGAATCACAGAATGTTAACGGCACAGAAGGAGGCCATTCAGCCCACGGTGTCTGCACCGGCTCTCCAAATGAGCATCATGACCTAGTGCCATTGCCCTGCCTTTTCCCCATACCCCTGCACATTGTTTCTATTCAAGTAATCATCTAATGCCTTCTTGAATGCCTCTATCGAATCTGCCTCCACCACACTTCCAGGCAGTGCATTCCAGACCCGAGCCACTCGCTGTGTGAAAAGGTTTTTTCTCATGTCACATTTGCTTCTTTTGCAAATCACTTTAAATCTGTGTCTTCTTGTTCTTGATCCTTTTACGAGCAGGAGTAGCTTCTGCCCATCTACTCAGTTCAGCCCCCTCATGATTTTTTGCATCTCTATCAAATCTCCTCTTAGACTTCATGTCTGTAAGGAGAACAGTCCCAACATCTCCAATCTATCCTCACAGCCGAAGTTTCTCATCCCTGGAACCATTCTTGTAAGCCTAGTTGGTTGTGAAGCACTTTTAGATGGGGAGGCGATGGTGTAGTGGTATTATCGCTGGACTAGTAATCCAAAGACCCAGGGTAATTCCCTGGGTTTGAATCCTGCTATGGCAGATGGTGGAATTTGAATTCAATGTTAAAGTCTGATGAGAACAAAATAACTGTTGTAAAAACAAAAACCCATCTGGTTCACTAATGCCCTTCAGGGAAGGAAATCAGCCATCCTTGCCCGGCCTACATGTGACTCCAGACCCACAGCAATGTGGTTGGCTCTTAAAATGCCCTCTGAGCAAGGGCAATTAGGGATGGGCAACAAATGTTGGCCTAGTCAGTGACATCCACATCCCATGAATGAGTTAAAAAAATGTCCTGTGGTGTTGCATATATATGCAAAGCCTGCTTTTCTTCATTGTTGACACTTGATGCCCTTGGAATAAGGATGGGCATTAAATATTGCATTGCCAGTGTTATCTGTATCAGAGAAAACAAATGAGAGTGACAAAAATGGCCTTCCAGTATTACTTGAGTAAATAGCTGAATTGCTGTCAGCCGTTCCATCACATTTACCATTACACTTCAATGTCTAATCCCATTTTGGGTCATATTTCAGAATATACTGTGTGTCTCTTGCAGACTATACACAAGGAGAAGCCATGGAAATCACACTGGAAGACAGCAATGCAATAAGGTTCCCTTATCCTTCACCATCACAGTGTGTCAAAGGTTTCAATTCATATAGGATTAGTTCAGACATTCCTAGTTTCTGAGTCAGCTATAATCTCTGGCATGAATACAGCATAAACTGAAAGTCCGATATAAAAAAAAGTGCTGTTTCTTTTCCTTATTAATGTGGAGGCCATGAGGTGTATTATGAGTTTCTCTCATAAGGATGAAGACACAGCTTCCGGTTGTGGTTTTGAGCAGCTGCCAGGAACTATTTCTGTACACTGGAACTGGAATGAGTGAAGGGAATGCATTATTCCACCCATGCTGCTTGGGAAAGCCCCAGTTGGTTCCTTGCTTTACTGGTAAGAATCCAACATAAAGGATATTGCTGAAAAATATTGCTAGGCCAAGCAGGGTTGAGCTGCCTGGTTTAAATTTCAAACGACGCTTGGCAGTTAACTGCCAGTCACCATCACTGGTGCACTTTCCATGGCAACGCCTCAACCGATCAGAGTCCACCTGGCAACCAATCAGCACTCTCTTCACATGCAGTATAAATTGTTGTTTTCCCCCTTGCTATTGTTGCTAAGTGTCCTGATGTGTGCAAGAGGAAAAGCTTCGACAAATCTCTTTTTTCAGCAACACTCAAGTTCTGTCCAACCAAACAACTGTAAAGAATATTCATCGGGAAGGAGGGAACCCCGAGTGGGAGACATCTTCAGAACTGGAGCCAGGATAGGCGCAGATCTTTGTTTCACTCTCCATTCTTCCTCTTATTGTTTACTTTCCTCCCCCCCCCCCAAAAAAAAAGTCATTCGCAACCATTAAAAAAAAATCGCAACAAAAAAAAACAGGACGAACTTGGGTTTATATTGTAAAAAAAAATCTCCGAAATATCATTGAGCTGAATAATCAATCGGTTTGGATGAATAAATTTCGGGCAGGACATTTCCCGCGCCGACCCACCCACCGCCATTTGATCTTTTACACCCACCCGAACAAGCAACTGGGGGGGGGCTGCTGTTTAACTTCCCATCTCAGCCTCTCGCCACCGACAATGCAGCACGCTCTCAGTGCCCGCCTGTCAGCACGGATTAAGCGTTCGATTCCCGGAGCCGGGTTTGGACTCCGCTACCTTCTGGCTTCTGAGTGAGAGGACTGCCAACTGGACCAGGTTGGCACCCGGTGGGCGAGTTGGCCATGTCAGAGCCGTCAACTTGTGTCCACGGGCCGATGTCACCAGCTTGTTCTACGACCTTCATAACTTTACACAGTGTCAAAGTTCAGTGTAGCTCGGTATTTCCAGCACTTCTTACTAGTTTGAAACTGGGCCGTTGACTGTAAGCCAAGACTGGTTATTCATTTATCAGCTGTTGTTAAGGCATCCCATCACTATGTTTCTTGAATATAGTATCAATTTTGGACAGGCGGATGCACCCAATACTCCCCACTCTAGTTCATGAGTGACTGGGGATAATGTTCAGTAGATGGGCTAGCTTCACTTCATCCCTTGAGCAGAAAGAGGAGCCGAAGCAGTGAAAGAGGGTCCGTGCAGAGCGGCGGAGCAAGGATTCCGCTTTGGTATGCATCAATATTTGTATCAAACGGGTTCAGTTCAAGCAGATGATTAACCTTTTAGCGGGACAAAAGGAATGCAAATGGGTCCTCCATTGACCCGGATCCAAAGGCACAATCCATTTGCTGCCTGTTCCCATTATTTTTCCAAGTAAGCATTTTATGTCTTGTTTTTGGCAAGATTATTCTCAATTCTTCCTCCACCACCCCCACCGCCCCCCCCCCCCTACCCCCTTGGTTATTTCTTCATCCAGATGATCAACCTCACTTGGCGAGTTACTGTGTGGTCTCAACCGCACTTTTATTTCAACACCAGGACATGAGCACAAAATATTTAGGATGTCACCCTTCATCCATGAGCTCCCTTTATTTCCTACCCCCGCCCCCCCCACCCCTCCACCCCCAACCAATATTAGGTTTATATCCCTAAACTATTCCCCCTCTGGTGAGATTTTTTTTTAAAATGATTTGTTCATGGGATGTGGGCATCGCTGGCAAGACCAGCATTTGTTGCCCATCCCTAATTGCTCTTGCTCAGCCACTTCAGAGGGCACTTAAGAGTCGACCACATTGCCGTGGGTCTGGAGTCACATGTAGGCCGGGCCAGGTAACGACAGTAGATTTCTGTCCCTAAAGGGGCATCTAAAGGACATTAATGGGTTTTTATGGCAATTGGCAATGATTTTGTGGTTACTGTCGGACTTTTAATGAATTCCAATTTCACCATCTGGTGTGGTAGGAATCTAGCCCAGGTCTACAGAGCATTACCCTGGGTCTCTGGAATACTCGGTCAATGACAATACCACTATACCACAACCTCCTCCTAAAAGTTCAAGTATGCAGGGGTACAGATGTGCCAATGACTGTTGAACGTGAACAGCTGGTGGGAGCAACTATGACTGTCTTTGATCTGGCTAATAGCCCCCAGCAGCAAGGGAAGCATGGGCGGAAATATCTTCATACCACTTGTTGTGATTAAGTTTGGCAGCCGGGTTACAGGCTACAGCAATGCCTCCTCCGTTATTTCAAAAACATGTGGCATTGAGGTTCTGTTACTATAGTTGTGAGGATTTTCATTGTCCTATGCCACAGTGAGTCCCAGTGAGTTCCTAGGAGGCCCTGCTGAGTATGGTACCTCATGATGGCATAGATACATAGATACATAGTGTTGTTGAAGGTGACTGGCCGAGAATATACTTAAGCCCTGGATACTCAAGCACTAAGCTCAACTTGACTCTACTGGTTGCAGATAAGCGATTGAGCACACGGAGTTGGGTGTACAAGGAGATACGCACCGACTGTAGGACTTCCAGGGGCAAGTGCCCCCAAACACAGGTCGACAGTCAAGAGGAAAGAGAATAAACAGCCCAGCAGCCTGCGAAAGGTGATGCCAAGGATGGAAGTCAGTGTCCCATCCCAATCCATGGGGGTCAACTGGAGAGGATTCACTGGTGGCAACAACGAGGATTTGGGTCGCAGGGCACAGAGAGACTTTTCCAGATATGGCAACACAAGGCTCCTCCCCAGTGGGTTGGCTGAGGGTTTACAGCGGTGTGCCAGATTGTGGTTACTGGATATGGCATTTGGTGTTGCACTGTAACATTTTTTGCTCTTGCTGTCCTCAAGGCTGTGGTGCAGTGGTATTAGGAGGTAAGCCAGAGACCCAGGATAATGCCTTGGGGACCTGGGTCCGAATCCCACCATGGTGAATGGTAAAATTTGAATTAAATTGGAAGCCTAATGCTGAACATGAAACCATTGTCAATTGTTGTATCTGGTTCACTCATGTCCTTCAGGGAAGGAAATCTGCTGTCCTTACCCGGTCTGGCCTACATGTGACCGCAGACCCATCTGGTTCAATAACATCCTTTAGGGAAGGAAATCTGCTGTTCTTGCCTGGTCTGGTCTGGTCTGGCCTACAAGTGACTCCAGACCCACAGCAATGTGGCTGACTCACAAGTGGCCCATTTGGTTGTTAAGGGGCAATTAGGGATGGCAATAAATGCTGGCCTAGCCGGTGATGCTCCCATCCCACGAATGAATAATAGAACAAATGCACTGATGTACATTTTACTTCATAACCGACACATCAAATGAACATTCATGAGTAAAACTGTCCAGAATTTTCAGACAGCCAAGCTGACCCGGCTCTGTTGTTTGCGCTGTGAATCTCTTTGCTTGACTGATCCTGTGGAATTTAGTCGTATTGTACAACACCTTGCCCTGGCCCTCCGCATCGTTGCTCACAGTTGCGATCACTCCTGGAGGCAGTAGCAACATCGACCTGTGACATAAGGATTTGGATAAGGCGCTGGGCTGTAAGTGCTTTCCAACAGCTGCAACAAAGGAAGTCACATGAAGCCATCTGTTAACCAGTTTACCTTTAGTGATTCACAGTGCACACAGCTTTAAAACAGTTTACAGTGGTTGATGTTTCGTCTGCTTGGTCTTGGGTTTCCCTTCTCTCGGTGAAGCTTCTGCAGCTCAGATGCCAAGCGTGCCATGATGTCATTTTTTTGTGTTGTTTCTGTCTCCTGAGATGCAGGTAAAAGTTAGGAGGGGGTCCAATCATCTGCCATTGCTAGGCGTTAGCAACAGCCGATTGGCGCGTGTCACTCAACTTCCTTCGAACTTAAAGCAAGCCCATCCCTTCACCCACACCCTGTCCTTCCAGCCCGCTGGTTCCAGACTATGTCACGTATAGAATGAATGTCCAAACTTTCTCAAAGTCTTGCTTCTGACAGACATTCTTGCCCATCCCACTGATGTCGAGTGACAGCAAACTTTGATCAAGGATTGCTGACAGTTACTCATTTTGTTCTTACCTGTTGCTTTTGGGCTTTTAGGAACATAGAAGCCGGA
Organism: Carcharodon carcharias; assembly: GCF_017639515.1. Lineage (NCBI taxonomy): Eukaryota > Metazoa > Chordata > Chondrichthyes > Lamniformes > Lamnidae > Carcharodon > Carcharodon carcharias. The sequence goes on along the minus strand of NC_054495.1, from coordinate 7,300,746 downwards.
GTAGGCCATTCAGCCCACTGAGGCTGCTTTGCCGTTTAATAGGCTGATTATCCACTTCAATGCCATTTTTCCACAATAGGAACATAGGAATATAGAGGGAATTTTACTCTGTATCTAACCCCGTGCTGTACTTCCCTGGGAGTGTTTGATGGGGACAGTGTAGAGGGTGCTTTACTCTGTATCTAACCCCGTGCTGTACCTGTCCTGGGAGTGTTTGATGGGGACAGTGTAGAGGGAGCTTTACTCTGTATCTAACCCCGTGCTGTACCTGTCCTGGGAGTGTTTGATGGGGACAGTGTAGAGGGAGCTTTACTCTGTATCTAACCCTGTGCTGTACCTGCCCTGGGAGTGATTGATGGGGACAGTGTAGAGGGAGCTTTACTCTGTATATAATGCTGTGCTGTACCTGTCCTGGGAGTGTTTGATGGGGACAGTGTTGTAGCAATCTCTGCTTGGGCTGTCTTTTCGTTTTATGAAATTACAATGTCCAAATGATTTGAAATGTACAATGTCCTGGGCATCAATGTGAACCCTTTTTAGCTGTATTAATGTCAGTTGCATTGGGTTAACTGGGTTAACATAAAAGTTACCAACTGGGTTAATAACCTCACAGTTGAAATCCAGTTCATTTGCATAGGTCTTTGAAGGCAGTGGTCATGTTGAAACAGTAATTAGCAATGGACATTGGACCTTGGGCTTCATAAATAGAGGTATTGAGTACAAAAGCAGGGAAGTTATGCTGAACTTTTAGAAACCTCTGGTTAGACCACAACTAGAGTATTGCATCCAACTCTGGTGCCAGCTTGATGAAGCTATAATACAGAACCACATGGATTCTACACAGTGAAAGCAGCCTGCTGTAGAAAGAGCAAAGCAATCGCACAACCAACAGATCAGATTGAAGCTGTGTCATCCTGCCACCCACCCAGTCATGAATGGTGATGGGTAATCAAACAACTAAAAGGAAGCAGAGGTTCCACAAACATTCCCATCCTCAATAATGATGGAGTCCAGCATAGCAATGCAAAAGGCTGGGGCTGAAGCATTTGCACCCATCTTCAGCTGAAAGTGTCAAGTGGCTGGTCCATCTTGACTGCCTCCTGAGGTCTCCACCAACACAGTTGCCAGCCTTCAGCCAAATTGATTCACTCCAAGTGATATTAAGAAATGAAGGAGCACACTGACGACAGAAAGGACCATGAGCCCTGACAATATCCTGACTGTATTGCAAAAGACTTTGTGGCTCCAGAACCAACAGCGCCTATAGGCAGATGTTCCAGTACAGCTACCCAACAATGTGGAAAATTACCAGGGTAGGTCCTGTCCACAAAAAGCAAGCCAAACCCAATCCCGCAATGACCACCCCATCAGTCTATTCTGCATCATCAATAAAGCAAAGATGTCATCAACAGTGCTATCAAAGGGTATTTACTCACTAATAACTTAATGGGCGATGCTCGGTTCGGGATCCACCAGGATGACTCAACTCCAGACCTTACTATACCCTTGGTCCAAACTTGGTCAAAGAGTTGAACCTCAGGGGTGAGATGAGAGTGACTGCCCTTGACATCAAGGCCGCATTTGACTGACTGTGGCATCAACGAGCCCCAGCAAAATAGGAGTAATTGGGAATCGGGGGGGGCTGGCGGGGGGAACTCTCCACTGGACGGAGTCATATCTAGCACAAAAAAGATGGTTGTGGTTGTTGACTAATCATTTTGGCCCAGGACATGGCTGCAGCTCTTCCTCATGGAAGTGTCCTGGGCCCAACCACCTTTACCTGCTTCATCAATGACTTTGCTCCCACCTTCCTTCCATCATATGGTCAGAAGTGGGTGTTGTAGGGTGTTGGTTACAGCTCAGTAAATCTGAAGAAGTCTTTGAAGTCTTAAACAATGAATAAAATTACCTGGAAAAACTCAGCAGGTCTGACAGCATCTGCGGAGAGGAACAAAGTTAACGTTTCGAGTCCGTATGACTCTTCAACAGATCTAAGTAAAAATAGAAAAGAGATGAAAGATAAGCTGGTTTAAGGGAGGGTGGGACAGGTAGAGCTGGATAGAGGGCCAGTGATAGGTGGAGATAGCCAAAAGATATCATGGATAAAAGGACAAAGGGGTGTTGAAGGTGGTCTCTTTGTCCTTTTGCCTGTGATATCTTTTGACTATCTCTACCTATCACTGGCCCTCTACCCAGCTCTACCTGTCACCCCCACCGCCTCCCCCCACCCCCCACCTCCCACCCCCCCCTTAAAGCAGCTTATATTTCACCCCTTTTCTATTTTTCCTTAGTTCTGTTGAAGAGTCATACGAACTGTGTTCCTCTCCGCAGATGCTGTCAGACCTGCTGAGTTTTTCCAGGTATTTTTGTTTTTGTTTTGGATTTCCAGCATCCGCAGTTTTTTTGCTTTTATCTTTGTAGTCTTACATAGGTTAACTGTAAGTATTTATTGGCTCTTAGAATTATTCAAAAATATACAGTAAAGGGAACAAGCTATGAGCTGTCTCCATGCTTGCTGGTATACACAGCTCCATCCAACACCTGAGTGACCCTGTGTCTGGGTCATGTGCTCTCTTACATCACTGCGTGGGCATCACTCAACTCAGTCCCACATTAACCGTATGTGCACCAGACCCTTACACTTCAGTGGGGATGTTTATTGATGATGCACAGTGCCTAGTTCCATTCTCGACTCTTCAGATAATGAAGCACTCCATGCCAGAATGCAGCAAGGCCTTGACAACATTCACATTTGAGCTGATAAGTAGCAAGTAGCATTTGTGCTGCACAAGTGCCCGGTAATAATCATCTCCAACAAGAAAGAGTTAAATCAACTTGGCATCAATGGCATTTCCATCACTGAGACCCCACTATTAACAACCCGGGGTTACCATTGACCAACAACTGAACTTGACTAGCCATATAAACACTGTGGCTACAAGAGCACACTGGGAATTCTGCAGAGAGTAACTCACCACCTGTCTCCCCAAAGCCTGTCCACCATCGACAAGGCACAAGTCAGGAGTGTGATGGAATACTCTCCAGTTGCCTGGATGAGTGCAGCTCCCACAACACTCAAAAAGCTTGATACCACCCAGGACAAAGCAGCCCCGCTTGATTGGCACCACATCCACCACTTTAAACATTCATTACCACCACCATCTTGGCTGTATGGCATGGCACCTACAAAATGCACGACAGCAACTCTCCAAGGCTTTTTTGACAGATGTTTCCAAACCTGTGACCTCTACCATCTAGAAGGATAAGGGCAGTAGACACATGGGAACACCATCACCTGGAAGTTCCCCTCCAAGCCACTCACCATCCTGACTTGGAAATATATTGGCCGTTCCTTCATTGTCGCTGGGTCAAAATCCTGGAACTCCCTCCCTAACAGCACTGTGGGTGTACCTACACCACATGGACTGGCAGCAATTCAAGAAGGCAGCTCACCACCATCATGGGGACACTGGGTTAGAATACGACCAGGTTAAGTTTGGTGCCCCTTTACTAGTGCCGGCTGGTAGCGCTGATACATGGACAGTGGGTGGGGAGACTGTCAGGCTTGTTGAAGTGTCCCTTACCAGAATTAAGTGGACGACATGAAAACTGGCCACATGGGTCAACTGGTGCAGGAGGCTGATCTCTCCGGTATTGTAACAGGAGTCAGCGCCTCTAGCATGGGAGTAGCCAAGGGCTAAAACTGGGGGAGGGGTGGTGATTGTCCCTCCACTGAATATTCATTCTGCAGCATTAGCTGAATAAATGATCGTTGAAAATCCCACAACCGTCCAGCTACCAGTGTGATCGATTGATCGAGGCATCCACAATATTCAATTCTTTAGCAAAATAAACGACAGAGAGACAATGGAAAGTCAACTAAGGCTCCTTCCCCGCGGCCTGCCTCACTGAGCTGGGCAATCCCTTTCAGTGAGGTCACTCTACCCATGTTTGATTCGGTTAATACCTAACCTGGTTCATTGACCAGGGATTTCTGGCTGGTTTCTCTCTAGAACGGGAGCAGCATTGCTCTGTCAGGATGGAGAGAGTCCGGCTCACTGCCCTGGCTGTTTGGACATTTCTACTTGCTGGTGAGAGTGAATTTCTCATGTCGGTATCGGAGATTAAACAGGGAGGGAGGATAAGTTAAATACAGGATAAAGTAAACACAGAAAGTGCTGGGAAAACTCAGCGGGTCTGGCAGCAACTGTGGAGAGAGAAACAGAGTTAACGTTTCGAGGCCAATATGACTCCTTCAGAGCTAAAAAGAAGTACTGTTTAAGAGGGGGGTGGGTGAAGCAAGAAGAAGGTCCGGGCTAGGAGGGAGCTAAGGAGAAATTTGACAAAGATGCCATGGATACAGTTCACGTTCAATCCAACTTCACTAATATTACTGATTTCACAGTCTGCACCATCCTGTCTCCATCTGGTTTTCATTTAAATAAACGTATTAACACAGGTTTCTTAACTTTCCTCCCCTTGTAGTTGAATCTCAAACTCTGACCATCTCGGTGAGCGAGGGTCCTGTGCACGCAGCAGCGGGAGACCCTGTGCTCCTCACAGCCAGACCGTCCGTGGAGGTGAGGAGTGGGAGCTGGAGACACGATGGGAGGGATGTCCTAATCTGGATCGGGTCGACTGTAGACATAGCAGGTCATTACGCAGGACAGGCAGAGTTAGTCCATAACGTCTCTCTCTTGCTCAAGTCAGTGACTGTTTCACACAGTGGAGAGTACATTGTCAGCATGACCACATTCTCTAACACAGCAGCAAGTGCGAGAATCAATCTTCTTGTGTTCGGTAAGTAACAACCCTTTGTCCAAATCATAATGATATAATGAACCACGAGCTTCATGTTCACAGGTTGCGCGGAACAAGCGAACAGACTTGGTGAGTTGAGATTAAATCTGAGGGGGGTCGAATGCGGGCGGTGGAGCGACGGAACCACGCGTTTGTTGGTCAGTCTGAGCCGGCGGGGGTTTTAACTGGTCAGCTCGGGGAGGAAGGCCCTCTTACAGGGTTGGTCCCGGGGCCTTGGAGAGCTTCTCCTGCCTGCAAGGTCTTGGCGACACCTTCCTTGCCCCAGCCCTTGGTTTCAAATACAACTAGGATCCCATTGACCCAACAGGGTAATGCCCTGGGGACACGGGTTCGAACCCCACCCCAGCAGATGGTGACATTTGGATTCAATATGGTTTTTAAAAAAATCTGGAGTTAGACGTCCAATGATGATCATGAAACCATTGTTGGTTGTCGTCAAAACCCATCTGGTTCCCTAATGTCCTTTAGGGAAGGAAATCTGCCGTCCTTCGCCGGGCTGGCCTACATGTGACTCCAGACCCACAACAATGTGGTTGACTCTGAGATGCCCTCTGAGGTGGCCTAGCAAGCCACTCAGTTCCCAAGGGCAATTAGGCATGGGCAATAAATGTTAGCCCAGCCAGCGACGCCCCCATTCCCACGAACGAATTTTAAAAAGCACCGTGATCTCCTAACTTTGGCAGTCCACAGTAGCAATGCAGGGTTTGAAATTCTCTCCCCCCCCAAAAAAAAAGCTGTAGATGTCAATTCAGAATTTTAAGGCCAAGATCATTAACAGTTATGAACAAGGGTATCAAGAAATATACATAAATATTTGAAGGTGGAAGGGACAAGTTGGTAAGGCTATTGGAAAAAATCATGCAAGATCCTTGTCTTTCTAAACAGAACCAGAGAGGATAAAAGCAATGAAGATAATGCTAAACCTTTAAAGCCCACTGGAGCTACAGCAATGTGTTCAATTCTGAGCCTCACTCTTTAGAAGAGTACAGGGCAGGGTTACTACAATGGTACCAGAGATGAGGAACTTCAGTTATGAGGTGGGGCTAATGAAGCTGGATTGTTCTTCTTAGAGCAGTGGGGCTTATGGCGAGATTTAATAGAGGTGTTCAAAGTTATGATGTGTTTCCAAAAGAGAAAATAAGGTGCTTCCACTGACTGGAGGGTTGTGCTGCTGAAGAGCTGGCACAAGCATGATGGGCCAAATAGACCCCTTCCTTTCTGTGGTGTAAGATTCTGTGTGGTACTGTGAAGTTGAAACTACTGCGTAAAGATATTAAACATGTAGTATCATTGTCCTCTAATACAAGGAAGTGAAAACTCCCTTGATGGCCTCAATGGACTGAGCAAATTGAATTTGTGACTTGGTTCAATGGAATCTGTACTTCTGAGAAAGGGGACCAGCAGCCTGTTAACAACCACCACTGTAGTCTTACCTGGCAGGATAATGTCATTGATCAATGGGACAAATCTGAGATTTACCAACATAAAGCAAGCTCAGAAGGTGATAGTCAAGATAGCTTTGGAAGATGCAAAACCTACTTCACCAACCTCCTTGACTCTTTTTTTGAGAAATGGTCATGCCAAGTAGCCATGGAGGGTTAAGCGCTAAGTTGCAACCAGGCTGGTTGAAAGCTTTTGAAAAAGCTCCATGCGAAATTCTATGACATGCAGGGTCTCAGTGGTACAACTTGGAAGCTGGCTTTGCATTTGGCTGAAGCAGCAGTGTGAGGTGATGCACTGGGGCAGGACAAACAAGGCACGGGAATGCACGATAAATGGTAGGACCCTGGGAAGTACCGAGGATCAGAGGGACCTTGGTGTACATACCCACTGGCCCCTTAAGGTAGTGGGACAGGTACATAAGGTGGTTAAGAAGGCATATGGGATACTTGCCTTTATTAGCCGAGAATGTAAGAGCAGAGAGGTTATGCTGGAACTGTATAAAACGTTGGTTAGGTCACAGCTAGAGTATAGCGTGCAGTTCTGGAATCCACATTATAGGAAGGATGTAATTGCACTAGAGAGAGTGCAGAGGAGATTTACCAGGATGTTGCCTGGGCTGGAGAGTTTTAGTTATGAGGAGAGATTGGATAGACTGGGGTTATTTTTCCTGGAGCAGAGGAGGTTGAGGGGGGGCATGAATGAGGTGCAAAAAATTATGAGGGGCATAGACAGGAAGGTGCTTTTCCATTTGGTGAAGGGATCAATAGCCAGGGGGTATAGATTTAAGGTAAGGGGCAGGAGGTTTAGAGGGGATGTGAGGAAGAATTTTTTCACCCAGAGGGTGGTGGGAATCTGGAACTCTCTGCCTGAAAGGGTGGTAGAGGCAGAACCCTCAGAACATTTAAGAAGTATTTGGATGTGCATTTGTGATGCCATGGCATACAAGGCTGTGGGCCTAGTGCTTGAAAATGGGATTAGAATGGTTAGATGCTTGTTTGGCCGGCGCAGACTCGATGGGCTGAAGGGCCTTTTTCTATGCTGTAGACCTCTATGACTCTAGTTTGGGAGTTATGCTGGATTTGAGAAGAGCAGAGGAATACCCCAAGGAATTTTGTTGGAGGTCCTATTGTTTCTTATTACATAAATGTCCTTGATTCAGAAAACAGAACTTTTATTTCATTCATTCTTGGGATGTGAGTGTCATTGGCCAAGCCAGCATTCATTCCCCATCCCCAATTGCCTTGAGAAGGTGGTGACCGGTTGCCTTCTCAAACCGTTGCATTCCAGGTTCCTGGTTACACCCACAGCGTGGTTAGGGAGCAAGTTCCAGGATTTTGACTGAGCGACAGTGAAGGAGCAGTGATATATTTCCAAGTCAGGATGATGTGTGGCTTGGAGGGGAACTTGCAGGTGGTGGTGTTCCCATGTGTCTGCTATCCTTGTCCTTCTAGGTCATAGAGGACGTGGGTTTGGAAGGTGCTTTTAGAGGAGCCTTGGCGAGTTGCTGCAGTGCATGTTATATCTGGTTATATGCTTTAGCCACTGTGCACCAATGGTGAGGGGATTGAATGGAAGATTGTGGAGTGTAATGATGCAACACAGGAATCACAAGTAATGTTAAGATGTCCCTGTCCACCTTTGGCCTCTGGGTTGCAATGGGGTGGAAATGAGACAAGTATGTGTCCCCACACATGCCCATCCAGTTTCACATACCCCCCTCCATATAGGGTAAGCATTAGCAATACCTTTCAAATAACAGATGTGTGTCGGCTAACGTATTTTCCACCATTTGGCACATGGCAACACTGGATGAAGTTTATTGATTGCAGGGCCCATGCTTCAGATTTTGAAAATTTTATTTTATTTTATTGCTGTCACTGGTATCTCCTGAGGTCACCAGCAACATCACATTCTCTTCTGCTAAAGAGTCTATTTCCTCTGGCTGCAATGAGACTGAGAGGCTAGAGGACAAAGTTCCTCTTATTCTGAAGGTTCACCTTCATTTTCAGGACAGGGAGATCTGGGTTGATGATTTCAAATGGACAGAATTGTGGCTAATGCAATGATGTAAGGCCTTACCCATTGTCATCAACTATCTTTGAGGTGTGCTAGGGAAGGAGTAGGGAATAGTGAAAGTTCCAGTATGCAGAGATGGGCTTGTTAAGGACAGAATTTCCTAATGCGGAACAGAACAGCAACATGTTTAAGACCAAACTACCTTCATTACAAATTTAATAAAGCATCACAATATACTCCTCAAAATGCTGAGGGTTCTGAGCACAGGAAGTTTGGGAAAACACATGGGGCACGAATTTCAATATATTACCCACCTGTGAAAATGGCACCTGCCCATTACAGAAAATACCCCATGTCCCTTTCGCACTTGTTCAAATGGAGAATGAAAATCTATAACAGGCAGTTGATGCACAATGCCAGGTTTTACACCAGCTGCCAAGTTGAAAATCTACCCCATGACATCTCTGAATAAGAGGGGAATTTAAAAGCATATTAAGCAGTACTAGTCCAATGTGTTTTATTAAATGTTGTGCCTGAGTGATGTTGTGAGGCTGCACATGGATGGAGCTAGTTTATTGCCTTTAAAATAGAATAATTTATTTCAATATTCTGTCCAAGGTTGATGATTAATTCTTCATTTCCAATTGTATTGACAGAACCAATCTCCTCAGTATATATTACATCCAATCTCTCAAATCCAGTGAGAGAGAACGGCTCAGTTTGTCTGACCTGTAATGTCGTTGGATTTTGCACTGGAGTAACTTGGTCTTTCAATGGGAGCGTTGTCGCCAGCAACGAGAGGATAATACTTTCTTCAGAAAATGTCACGTTGACGATCATTGGCATTGAAGTATACCATATCGGTGAATACCAATGCACTGCGCACAGCCCTGTTGATGCAAAATCGAGTGAGCCCTACTTTTTGCAAATTGCTAGTGAGTACAGTGAATTCACATTATTCCTATTGAAAAATACATGTTAAATGTTGTCCGATGACAGTCAGTGAACTCCTTGGGACATTCCGACTGTGTTAAAAGCACTATATAAATGCAACTTGCTGTTGTATATTTTAATGGAACTAATCCTACTGCAGCAGGGTTACCTTGTAACATGCAATATTAGTTACATTTCTTTCCTGTGCCCTTCAACTCAAATTCTTGTACCTTGTAACTCGCTGGGTAGCACAAGCTGATGTATGTGTGGTGAGGCCAACAGAGTATTTGGGGGCCTTAGTCAATGTTGGAAACAAAATTATATCCCCTCACCAAATGAGATGTTAGGATTCAGAGAGAAACCCGGGGGGGGGGGGCGGGGGGGGTGGTGCAGAACTTTGGCCCTTGGCACGCGGGATTGGCAGGGGTGGTTGGGAGGCTGCCCACCGCCCGCGATGGGCAGTGCACCACGATTTTACGTGCGCGGGCCAATGAGGACGCTGCTGTGGAATGAGCATGAAGGGGCGGGCAGGGGGCGGTTGCTCGATGCCCGCCAGGTACCAGAGGCGGATTCGAATGCGCCTTTGGCAGCCCTTGGAACGCTGCCAGCGGAGGACGCGGAAGCCGTGACAGGGAGCGTAGCGGGTGGACACGGCATGGGGTGGGAGGGCATTCAGCCCCATGCTTCTCCGATGGGTGCCTGGTTGCTCTCCTGGAGGAGGTGACAGCGAGGAGGGAAACCCTTGTCGCCAGGGAGGAGGAAGCCCCCCCCCCCCCCCACCAGTGCTACCTCACGAAAAAGGCTTGGGAGGAGGTGGCATCCAGGGTCAGCAGCCACGTTGTGGTGAGGCGCCCGTGGGCGCAGTGCCAGAATCGCTCCAATGATCCCCTGTGATCGGGAAGGGTGGGTACCATGTTGCCGCGGGTCACCTTGCAGAGCAGTTCAGAGCTGCCCATCCCCTCCCCACTGTGGACCTCAGAGGTGTTAGCGCGTAAGGTGAAACGATTCCGGCACTGCACCCATGTGTGCCTCACCGCATCGTGGCTGCTGACCCTGGATGCCACGTCCTCCCAGGCCTATTTGGCACACAGGCTGCCTGTCATCTCTACGGGCTCCTCTCAGGGGGCTATGGATGAGGGTAGAGGCTCTTCTGCCCCTCTGCCGGTGCCCGTGGCCTCCGGTGAGTCTGCGGCGACTGGGGAGGTGCCAGCCGTGGCACAGGCCGCTCCCTCCCAGGCAGGGCCATCACAGGCTCCATGGGCCAGAGGACGCCTGCCCAAGTCCTTAAGGCCAACAGCACACCAGGGATGAGCAGGCTGTCTCCAATGCTGGTGCCAGTGAGGGTAGGGCACCTAGACGTAGCACCCACATGTGAAAACTTAAAGCACCTTAATCACAACATCCCCTGATCACGGGCAATATTTGTTGCCCACGTTTGTCCGCTCAGTGTTTACTGGTGTGATGGAAAACACCCGTCAATGCTAATTTGCAGAATGTTTGCCAGGCACCAGTTAATCAAATGTGTTTTTGTGCAACTGGCCTAAGGGTGCATCATTTGTTCTGTAGATGCAGGGTAAGCTATGATGTTATGATGGACGTGCTTCTCTTTAAACTTTATTGAAATGGCACATAGTGTATGTTGTTGACCAAGTAACTGGTCCTGTCAGGGATCGAGTATGGAGCCTGCAGCCCTGGCATGTGCTGGTGGCTCTTATTTGGTAGGCTAGCTGAAGGAGCATTAGATCAAAGCTTCCCTGAGTGTCCCTGCCTCCCTGGAGGTTGCCCAGATCAGTATCTATCCCCTCAATGTTCTCCTGACTGTGCTCGTCCTTGGACTCACTACTGGACATATCATCTGTTTCCTGTGCAGCTGAGTCAAGATCTTCTTTGTCCACTGCGTCCCCCACTTTCCAGTGTCAGATTGTGGAGAGTGCAGAATGCAACCACTAACAGTAACACACGATCTGGGGGTTCTGCAGTGCACCCCCTGAATGGTCCAGGCATCGGAAGCGCATCAATGGTCCTATGTACCACTGCCCTTGTGGAGGCGTGGCTCCTATTGTACTGCTGTTCAGCTTCTGTTCTTGGATGATGGAGAGGCGTCATGAGCCACCTTCTGAGGGGATAGCCCTTGTCACCCAGCAGCTATCCATCCAGCCAGGCTGGAGCACTGAAGAGCCTCAGCACATGGGAGTGTCCGAGGATTTAAGCATCATGGGAGCTGCCTGGGTACCTTGCACAGACTTGTAGAATCAGCACCCTGTGGTCACACACTATCTGCACGTTCATGGAGTGGAAGCCCTTCCTGTTGATGAAGGCACCGGGCTCACCTACTGGGGCCTTGATGCCCACATGTGTGCAGCCTATTGCTCCCTGGATGTGGGGAAAGCCAGGAAATGCTGCAAAGCCTCTGGCTTGCTCTGTATGGCTGGCCTTGCCTGTACGGTAGTGAATGAAAGTCAATATACGCCTGAACAAAGCGTCCGTTACCAGCTAGACACAACTGTGCCAGCTGATTGGGAGACTCCACACAGATCACTCACTGATCCCTGGAAGGAGCCGGAGGCATAGAAATTGAGGGCCACCGTGATCTTCAGAGCCACTGGAATGGGGTGTCCACCCACACAGTTGGAGCTGATCTCAGGGCTGATCCTCTGACAAATGGAGGTCACTGTCTCCCTTGAGAGGTGGAGCCTCCTTCGACATTGCACCTCAGACTTATTGAGATAGCTGCTTCGCCACCTGTAAACCCTGGCAGCAGGACAGTGGCATCTTCTGTGGCCCCTGCTGCCTTGGACTTCCTGTTGGCCCTGTGTCCCTTGTGCCTGTGCCTCTCCTCCCACAGGTCGCTCCCCTGGAGGCTGAATAGGGGCACCTGGCCTCCTCCTCCTTCTGCCCCTCTCTTCCACCTCAGAGGAGGTGCATCCAGCAGAGATGACAATCCCCATTCCCAGGGTAAGGGAACGCTGCCTGATACCTGAAAGGCCCCAAGTGGTATGAATCCTCCAGGGGCCTGGAAAACAACACTGAGCCCTGAACTGAAGCCTCTTATTTCTGTCAATGCAGCTCTGAAGTGAAATGAAGAAGCCCTGTTCACACAAGCAGCCAGCAGCAAGTTATATCCTAAACTACAAACTACTCGCATTTACAATCCCACTGACCCCTCTTATCCTGCCCGTGGGTGAGGATTTTGAAATTGTGGCCTTCCCGCCTGCCCATTTAGCCCGTGCGATGACTTGAAAATCGCATGGACCACCTACAGTCAGAGACAATTGGTGTCTCAAGGGCCTTAACTGGCAACTTAATTTATGGTGGGCATGCCTCCATCTTCATCGCACACCCACCTAGCGAAATGCTGCAAGAGTGCGTGTTGACATTGGCACGCTCAACCAACGTCAAAGCACTTCATTTTACACTCGGGCTTGTCAGGCGTGTGCCCATGTGCCAAGGTAAAAGTTCTAGCCCAGGGGTATGGCAGAGAACAAGAGCGAGTTGGAGGCAAATCAGAAACAGAGAGAAATAAGTGAGGGAAGTGTTATGGCACAGCTGATGGCAAATGCTGAGTTGTTCAAATCCCAAAGGGAAACTCAAAACAACTGCCACAACTTGTTTTGCGATTTGTATCAGTTTCGAGATACATGCCCTGAATTCAATAGTAATAAGACCATCGAGTCTTATAGGTTTTTACAAAACTAGATTAAACATTTATTAATAAGAGAAATTATTTTAAATGCATACATAGATCTACAAATTACTACTGTGAAAACTTCTAAATCCCCTAATCAATCTAACTCACAGTTAGACTTTTGTTAAGGCAACAGTAAGACACACAGATTTTAAAAGACCACGGCAAAGAAACACGATACCTGAACAAGTCAAATTCAAAGTGAGTTTTTTTTTAAACTTCAGTTTGTTGTAGACAGCAGCTTGAGGCATAGATACTGAAGGCTTTTCACACTTGTTTGATCGTAAAAATGCCTACTCTTACACACAGCCTTCACTCCTTCATACATATTTTGCCCTTTGGATACAAATTTCCATTTTTCACTATGTCTTTGAACTTTACCTCCCTGATCATAAAAACTGAGCATAGTACCCATTTTACCAGTAATCTTTGGGAAAAATAAACACACTGTTCCTGAACTTCACCTGGCTAGATGACACATTTCATCCCTCCTTTGAAAACAATATAGGCTAGACTGGTTCATTTAAAAATGCAAATGTCCTTTTACACCTTACATTCTAAACTTCCCCCATGTTTACATCAAAACCTTCAGACCAGCTGCCTCTAATCCAATTAAGTCTCTCTCACACACACACACACACACACACACACACACACACACACACACACACACACACACACACACACACATATAGACACAGGTACCACTATTTTATAATAAATTCCAATAATATTATTAGAATTGTTATATCTTCCGGAAAGACGAAAGATCCAGTTGAGTGAGAGAGGGAAAAAAAAGACAAATAAAGCAATTAACACATTTTAAAATGTGTCTTTTTAAAATCTGTACAATTTTACCACCTGATGGAATGAGATTCAACAGGCACAGTTGTTCTGTTTTTGGTCCAGAGGTCGATTGGCACTGAATTAACAATTTAAAAAAAAATGTGTCCATGGGATATGGGCATCCCTGGCTAGGCCAGCATTTATTGCCCATCCCTAATTTTTCAGAATCAACCACATTGTCCGGGGTCATATGAAGGCCAGACCAGGTAAGGATGGCAGATTCCCTTCGCTAAAAGGCACTCGTGAACCAGATGGGTTCACCTTGTTACGAAGGCTACTTAGCCCTCTTAATCACAAGACTTAACTTTCTGTGGTGACTTTAATTGGCGATTAAGGTACAAATCTTGCATGGACTTCAAAACAATAGGGAGTAAAAGGGCAAGGTGCTATCTGTGCAAAGCAAACAGTTTGGTGGAGTGAATTGTTGACCAGTGAGTTCTGGGAATTTGCAAGTATTGCTTAATCACTGAATTTGCTGACTGAATGATGCATTAATAATGGTGCGTGTCAACACGCTGCCATTTTTCCTGCAAGGGTTGACCCATTATTTTGCAATAATGATAAATTGGCCCTGAGAAATACCCATGGTTAATTTTTGTTTAGCTATGTGTGATGGTGACAGAACTTAATGGGCCACTTCAGAAAGTTATTCCATAGCACTGTGTATTGCCCAAAATCCATGGCCAGATCATTGTTTACATTCAAGATTTCCATTTGACCGACTGCATTGCTCAATGTTGGCATCAAACTGTGATGGCCTCATGGTTGACTTAAAGCTACGTCCAAAAGTAGCAGAAGTTTGAACAGGAAGCACAAACAAGCACCAGCTAGTCACTGATATGACTCTGTACATATGTACCAAACAACATCAAGTGACTCCATCTGAAATAATATAAATGTGTTGGAAACTGTTGAATTTCCTTGTTTAACTGCAATCAGCCTGACCTCCGATGGTACAAGGAAATAATTTCCTAGATCATTGCATACCAATTCATTGAGGAATAGGTACTTATCTACCATTTCAAACCCGACCATCATTAAATGAGCAAGGTTTCCACCAACAGCAACAACACTCATGACCAGATAATCTGTTTCAGAGATGGAGGGATAAATGTTAGTTCATAAGGATACTAGGAATACCACCCTGCTATTCTTCGAATAGTGCCATGGGATCTTTTGCATCCACCTGAGAGGGCAGGCAGGACCTGAGTTTTATGTCCTTTTGTTTTGGAACTTAGCGTTTCTGACAAGGCAGCGCTCCTTCGGTACCACACTGATGTGGCATTACGTGCTCAGTTTGTTGGAATGGAATTTGATTCTGTGACTTTCTGACTCAGAAAGCAGCCTGTTATCAGCTTCTCTAAAAGTGCACATTATCCTCTTGACCGTGCGGTTGGTGAAGGTGAAAATGTTATTTGTGAGGGAAGAGTTCTCTTAGCTATGAAAGAACCATTTGAGATGAACTAATTTATTATCCGACCAGAGAGTTAAACACATCTCTCCTTATTTAAGGAAAGGTATAAATGCATTAGAAGCAGCTCATTAGACTAATTTATTAGACTAATACCTAAAATGGGTGGGTTGTCTTATGAGGAACGGTTGGACAGGTTAGGCTTGTATCCACTGGAGTTTAGAAGAGTAAGAGGCGACTTGATTGAAACATAAAAGATCCTGGGGGGTCTTTAATAGGGTCAATGTGGAGAGGATGTTTCCTTTAGTGGGAGGATGTAGTAAGATGGGCCACTGTTTAAAAATAAACGGTAGCCCGTTTAGGACAGGGAACATTTTTAAGGCAGAGGTAGGCAGATTCTCAATTAACAAGGGGGTGAAAGGTTATCGGGGGCAAGCGGGAATGTGGAGCTGAGGTTACAATCAGATCAGCTGTGATCTCATTGAATGGAACAGGCTCGAAGGGCTGAGTGGCCTACTCCTGCCCCTAATTCATATGCTCGTGCATTTATGTTATTATTAAAAAGAGCTCTTGTGAGTCCACTAGGAGAATCATAATACGTGAACTTCTTTTACAGGTACTTCTGATCAGATCTATACCAGGGTTAGCATGGTAAAATTGGTCATAATTCTGGCTATACTCGTACCATTTCTGCTGACGTAAGTAACCCTAGTGTGCATCACTTTACCCTGCCCGATTTAACCGTGCTATCCACTTAAAGAAAAGTGAGCAGCGATTTCAAATAAATGCATCATGCTTGTGCATAATTATTTTCAACAAAATAAGTGACAGCCATTCGCGGACTCATTCGTCAGGACAATGTCTTGACCAATCAGGGTCAAGTTGCCTGGCTTAAATTTCAAACAATGCTTGGCAGTTAACTGTCAGGCACCATCTGTGGTGCATTCTCCATGGCAACGCAACTTGTCAACCAATCATCACTATCTTCACATGCAGTATAAATTGTTGTTTTCCCCCTTATATTGGTGCGCTTGTGAGTGTCCTGATGAGTGCAAGACGAAAATCTTCGACATGTCTCTTTTTTCAGCAGTGCTTATGTTCAACCTTTTAAAGTAGGAAAGATAGTTAAGCTGCATTACTCTGTTCTTTTTTCAGATGCTGTGTAACCCTTGCCAGGATCAGGATACACTGTTGTGATCATCAATGTTCCTGCTACTTCCTCAGCAGGCAAGACTCAAGCTTTTTTTCCAGAATATGGCTGTAGATTTTCAAACCTGTCACCTGAGTGTGGGCACTGTGGGTCGACTGCAAGTTGGAGAGACAACACCATTTTTCATTAGAATTTCCTGAACTGGTGATTGTCCCCAAAGGAGCGTGATTTTATGTTTCTGGGTCGTACTGAATTGACTTGAGTTTTTTTTCCCCTTCTATTGACTTTTGACGTGAGGGACACTTGGAAGGGTTGTATAATGGGTGGTTAATTCTACACCGTCCAAATTAGTCCCAGTGAGTTTCTTTCCCTTGGGACAAGCTGACAACCTACTAAGCTTTTCCATCACAGGTTTGGTGCAATGAAATGTCACCATCAGCCAAATTTAAGTTACACCCCTGTAAACATATTGGGCAGAATTTTGCCGTCGGTGAGCAGGAGGTGGGGCCCGCTCGCCGACGTGTAAAATAACATGGGATGATGTCAGGCGGAACCCCCGACCTCACCCTGCCCCTTTTAAATTTTCAGGAAGGCGGGGGCTCAGCAAAATCAGCTACGGACCCGCCGACCTGTCAATGGCCACATGAGGGGACATGTAAGGGATTTTTCTTTTCTCTATTTTTAATAGTTTTAGACGATCTCCCTGAGGCTGCACTTAGCCTCAGGGAGATGTGCGCTCTTTTGTGCGCAGGAGCGAAAGAGCACACTCTCGATTTTAGGGACTCCTCCCCCCCGCCCGCACAGGGAGCGCATAGCGCCTCCTGGCGGACGTCACACTGGGAGGGCTTTAATTGGCCCGCCCACATAAAATGGCGGTGCGGCCCCGATCGCTGGCGGCAATTGGCTCTGTGCCCACTAGGGTCAGGCCCGCCCGCCTGACAGGCAGAAAATTCAGCCCATAGATAATTTAGCTGCACCTCGCACACAAAGCTGTCATAAAGATTGGGATCACAATCCAGCAGGTAATTTGGAAAGCTAAAAGAATGTTATTGTTTATTGCGAAGGGAGTTGAATACAAAAGTAGGGAGGTTACGCTTCAGTTGGTACAGGGCATTGTTGAGACCACATCTGGAGTAAAGTGTACAGCTTTGGTCTCCTTATTTAAGGAAGAATGTAAATGTGTTGGAGGCAGTTCAGAGAAGAGTTACTAGATTAATATCTGGCTCGGGCGCATTGTCTTATGAGGGAAGGTTGGACAGGCTAGGCCTGTGTCCACAGGAGTTCAGAAGACTAAGAGGTGACTTGTTTGAAACACATAATATCCTGAGGGGTCTTGACAGGTTAGATGTGAAGAGGATGTTTCTGCTTGTGGAAGAATCCAGAACGAGGCGGTCACAGCTTAAAAATAAGGGGTCGCTCATTTAGGGCAGAGTTGAGGAGAACGTTTTTTTCTCTCAAAGGGTCGTGAGTCTTTGGAACTCTCTTCCTGAAAAGATGGTGGGAGCAGAGTCTTTGAATATTCTTAAGTCAGAGGTCGATAGATTCTTAATAAATAAGGGGTGAAAGGTTATCGGGGGTAGGCGAGAATGTGGGGTTAAGGTTATAAACAGATCAGCCATGATCTTATTGAACAGCAGAGCAGGCTTGAGGGGCCAAGTGGCCTCCTCCTGCTCCTAATGTGTATGTTTGTATGTATGTTCATTGCCCAGAGCTCACACAGATTACAGGTTTCCATAAATTAGCAACAAAAGGATGTCACTCTGAATGTTAAGTGCTGGGCCTAAGATATCTGAAAAACTAATTTGCATTGAATGTAAAGCACAGAAATGGACCATTCGGCCCGACTAGCCCATGCCAGTATTTATGTTCCACAGTACCTTCCTCACAATCTTTTACATCTCAGCCGAACATCACAATCTCCTGTACTTATCTAAAATCCTCTTAAAGACATTCTCCTGCCCAAGTTGATCCTAAACTATCCTGTCATGTCTTCCTCCCTGTTCCATCAGTGATTTTGATTTATGGAATTGTGGTGAAACATTTTGCAAGTTTCCCTTTTTTTTTGCTCCACCCCCAGACTCTTCTCGACTGTCACGTTGATGAATCTTTGGTGAAACACACTTGGGGTCCTGTGTGCACTTCTGGCCTCCACATTACAAGTGGGACATAGGGGCAAGGGAGAAAATACAAAAATAATTCACAAGGATTATACAAGAACTGGAGACGATGAGGGGACTTTTATGGTCATGTCACGGAGGGGGTTGTGGGGGGGTGCAGGGCTGTGAAATGCAGCGAGCGGTCCAAAAGCCCATTGACTTTGGTGGGACCGGAAAATCCCGCTGGTGGGAGGGGCCATAAAATTCTGACTTATCTCCATCATGGAAGACTAAACAACTGGGGCTCTTTACTCTGGAAAAGAGAAGCCCCTTGTAATGGCAGCCCTAAAATTATTAAGGGGTTTGGAGTTTCTGCTCGTGGAGGAGTCCAGTGATAGGGATCAAAAATATGATGTAATCAAGAAGTAGGGAACTCAAGAGGAATTCCTTCATCCAGGGAATGGTGGGAATGTGGAACTCAGTGCCGCTTGAGGAGCAGCCAAGGCGAATAAGGGCAAGTTAAATAAGGTATTTGAGGCAGAACGTAATGGAAAGTTATGCCAATGGGTTTGATGACAGAGGGCTGGAGAGGACTCGTGTGGACCGTGAACACTGGCACAGAGCAATTGGGCCGAGTGGTCTTTTTCTGTACTGATAATTCTATGCAATATGCAAACATAAAATTGCTAACATCGAGTTAACCCTGAATTTCCCTGGTTTCCCCTGGTCCCCTGAATTTCCCCAGCATCTTAGTAATCTGATTCCTTGTCAAAACATGGACTGATCCTAAATTAGATAGATTTTTTTTATTGTGGGCTGTTCCAGAACTACTTGTAGGGGTCAGGGAAAACAGTTCTTCTGGACGTCACATTGACGTCAACTACCTCTGACTAAATACAACAACCCCTCCTCCCCTCCGCCTCTAAGATATGACTCCCTCCCTCATTGGCTGTTGGGCAACCAAGATTGTCTACTTCAGTGTAAACACCTTTAGAAATGGGTATTTACATGGTCCAATACTACGCCAGAATAGAACAATAATTCCTGTGCTGTTAAACTTTGTCATCAAATTTGATTAGTAGACAATTCGTTTTTAATGTATATGATCTGTACTAACAAAACAAGAGGTGTTGTGAAATTTATATTGCTGCCCCAACAGGTACATCTTCTATTACTGGGTGTCATGCTGCAATAGAGATGCTTTGGAGAACATCTGCGACAACCAGGAGACTGGGTAAGAGGTGCCTCCCGTACGAAACAAGGGCATTCCACCTTTGAAAATAGAGCTGGTTCATAGTGCCAGTTTAAAATGCTAGCAAAGAGATTATTCTGTCCACATCAGTGTGACACTAGCAAGGGAACTCTTGAGGTATGGCATGAGCTGACCCCACCCCCTGAGCAAGCACAGTGAGATTTCCTGGAGGGCTGAATATCTTTTCTTTTAATAGTTTTGCTTATTTTCATATGGCCTGGTGCTGCGTATCTCATTTCCCATATTTTAGGCTGCTCAGGATGGACCTTTGCTACAGAGGCAGCCAGCTCGAATCGGCAAGTTTTCCAACTCACTGATTAAAGGCCTGCAGATACCGTGACCTTCCCTCCCAGGAGGAGGGTGTGGGATAGAGTCAGGTCTGATGACCCCTGAAACAGAGCGTAGGTGGCCCCAGGGGTGGCGTGGGCTTGTTAGAAGGCCCATCTCAGCTCTCTAAGTTGTGTTGTAAGATTTAAGGCCCTCTAGCCATCACCTTGAATCCCTTCACCCCCCAATCCACTCCCCATAGTCCCGTACACCCTCCATTCCAACTCATGCTCCTCCATCCATCCACCATGGCCCCTTATACCCTCCATGCCAAAACAATGCCAACTCACCCAGTATTCACCATGGGCAGACCTCAGGAGCCATGTGGAGATTAAATCAAGTAACGTTCTAAAACTCATTATACAGACTTGAGATATTAAAACATACCATTCATGAAAGCCCATTCAAAGCTTTTAAATCTCAAGTGTCTAATCTCTGAGAGAAACAAACACACTTCTGTTCATACACCACATCAAAAGCAGCTACTGGATTCATTTAATAAGCTGTCAATCAAACTATGAAGTCAGAACCTCCTACTGACATAATTGTAGCTTTTGAAAGTCAGCCAGCAGTTCATAAAGATCTATTAGGAAAATGTCAACAAACAACTATTGGAACTGCTCAAACAGATGCTACACCACCTGGTCTAACAATCAAAGCAGCCTAGCAGATGATTTTTTTTTTACTAACTGACAGCTGTAACCAGTTTTTTTTACAGTTGGGGCATTTGATAAACTTCAGATCATGACAGTTAAACAGACCTGATCCACCCTATAAACTATAAGAGCTAACGTCTACTCTATAAATTCGTGACTCTCACATTGCAGGTTAGGGGCATTGCAACAGCCAAGATGGGGTCTGTTTGTACTCAGCATTGAGTTCACGTGGCCCTGCTGTGTTTGGGTTTCCCTCCTGTGCGAATCACGGCCCACCCCTCTCCCCTACCTGCAAAGATGGGATCTGTCAGGAATGGGGGCGAGACTTGCGCATCCAGATCCCGCCCACCATTTCTAAAGGTCTGTGGAATCACTCCAATCCATGATAATATGGCCCCTTATCTGTTAGACCCCCTCTGTCTCCCTCCACCACCATACTTCTTTTTTGATCCTGATACCCCTGCGAATTTGCCCTCATTATCACATCACTCTTCTCACTATTTCTGCAGTTGCAGTTTGGTCATGAGTGCAATCTTCGACATCTGCCCATATCCACCCCGGTTACTCCATTCCTCCCTTTGAAACTTCCTCTTTAAATCCTCCTCCAGTTCTTCAATTGTCTTTCATTCTGCACTTCAAAATTTTAATTAAACCAAGTGTCATGTTTATTTGTTTACTCCTGTCTGTATCACAGATGCATAATTTCAAAGTAAGGAAATTGCCTGGGATACAAGGGGAGGCAACAGCCAGTATGAAATGAATTTTTGATCATCACGCAATATTAACTTGTTGCTTTTAGCAGGAATTATAGAAAGACTAGCGGCACAGAATGCAACTGGTCAACCCATTGTGTCCATGCCTTCCTGTTCAACTTGTCAAAATTCCCGTATGCAGAATGTCAGGTTGTTTGTTTCTCTTATTTTGCAGCAACCTTGCAGGCACATGGATAGCATGCTGCTCCAGCAGATCGAAGAAAGAGTGTGACTCACCGTGCCTGGAGGAACCCAGGTAACAGCCTCATCACAGAGAAAATCATTACAATGTGAAGGGAAGGGAGAATTGCATGTGTGTATGAGTGTGTGTGTGTGTGTGTGTGTGTGCGCGTGTGTGTGTGCATGTGTGTGTGTGCATGTGTGTGCGTGTGTGTGTGTGTGCATGTGTGTGCGTGTGTGTATGCATGTGTGTCTGCATGTGCATGTATGCATGCGCATGTGTATGTGTGCATGCATGCATGCACGTCTGTGTGTGTGTGTCTGTGTGTGCGTGTGTGTGCATGTGTGTGTGCATGTGTGTGCGTATGCATGTGTGTGTGTATGTGCTTGTGCATGTCTGCTTGTATACATGCGCATGTGTATGTGTGCATGCATGTGTGTGTGTGTGTGTGTGTGTGTGTGTGCATTTGTATGTGTCTGCAGAGATTCTGTATTCTGAATATTCCCATCCTACATTCTATTTTACCACTCTTCAATGTTTTCGCCCATCCATATAAATTTATTTATATGATAGAAGCAAAATATGCAGGTGCTGGAGACCTGAACTAAGAGAATAAAAAGCTGGAAGCACTCAACAGGATGTGCAGCATCTGTGGACTAACGTCGCACAGTTAACAAATGAGAGTTCCAACGAATGGGCATCAACTTAAAGCATTAACTCTGGGGTTGGAGGGGAGGTTTCCGGCCCCAACTCCAGTGGGCATTGTCGTGGGCAGGATGGGAAAATTTGCAGAGCAGTTAAAAGTCCCACCCGGGACGAGGCACGTCAGTGTCGTGGCCAGAAAAATCCTGCCCTCTGTCCCTCTTTCCACAGCTGCTGCGCGACAAGCTGAGAGTTCCCAGCATTTTTTGTTTCTGTTTCATTTTACATCATGCATTTTCGCATTTCATGCCCACTTGATGCCCTCACAGGTGTCACTCGCCATGTGCGAACTGCAAATTATGCTGACGGTAGTTTTTGATCATCGGGAGAGGTTTATCCAACTATTCTTTGATAAATTTATTGCTTAATTGATATTTTTCCCTTGGGGCCTAATCCACACTCTCACTATTCGATTTCTTTCCAAGATTGGAATGGCTGCTTTCAATTCGCAGGGGATGGAACCCATCACTTGATTCATGTTGTTAATAGCCTTGCGTTCACTGGATTGTGTCTGTGAATGATCAGCAGTCAATCCAGATCCTGTCCCAGCCTTGTTCCTGGGCGTGTCCTTTTACTCAGGTGGATTTGCCGTCTCTTGTTCGCACATGAGTGAGCTGGATAATTTACATTTTCAAATGATTCGCTTAATTAGTCTGGATATTTTTGCATGCTGTTTGTCTCCTTCACGTCTGTCCTATGGCCACATTCTGGAGCGCATGTTGTAATATTGCAAGCGTTCTACTTCATACACATTATGTTCGCGGTTAGAGGACTGGTACTGTGCACTGACCCATCCATTCATACGCAGGAGCCTGAGTGGCCTTTCGGTATCATGCTGCAGTGGTGTGTTACGAAGCAAGAGCAAACTGCAGGATGAAACGAAACCAGAGTAAGTCCTAACTTTGGAGCAGAAATGTGGAATTTGATTTAGTTTGAATTGCAAGAAGCACAACTGAACCCAAAGCCCGTGCAGTAGACTCGCCCGCAGGAAGTGACTTTCCTGTCCATACGCCTTCTTTTGTTGCATGTTCAAGTGAGAAAGGGTGTTTGCACATAAGGTCTGAGCCAGTGTGTCTAGTCCACATGAAATTCATGCCCGGTTGGTTGTTTTGCCAATTATTATAAAATGTGTCCTCCCCTTGCCAACCTTCCTGCCACTAGAAACACTATCAAAACTCTTCATCATTTCAAACATCATGGTTAAATCTCCCCTTAACCTATCTCTGCTCTAAGGAGAAGAACCCCAGCTCCTCCAGTCTCTCCACATGACTAAAGCCTCTCATCCCTGGTACCACGCTAATAAAATCTCATCTGCACCATCTCCAAGGCCTTGGACACCCTCTTAAAGTGTGGCAATCTGAATTTGACACAATACTCTAGCTGAGGTCTAATCAATGGTGTGTAAAGAGCTTTAACGGCTTCCTTGATTGTGTATTGTATGATCCTAATTATAAAGCCAGGGGACCTGTACGCATTTCTCACAGCCTTATTGATTTCTCTTACCGCCTTCAAAAATTTCTTTGCGTGTACATCCAGGCCTCGCTTTTTCCAGCTTCCCCCTTAAGTCTGTACCATTTAGCCTGTTGTGCCTCTGCCCACTTTAGTTCCTTATCAATTGAATCACTTCACACTACCCTGTGTTAAAATTGAACCTGTTAAGTGTCTTCCCCTTTCACTAGTCTCTCCATGTCCTGCCAAGGTTTCCTACTGTCCTTCTCAATGTTTCCTACATTTCTAAGTTTCACCTGGAAACCTTGAAACTATCCCTCCTATTCCAAGTCCAGGCTATTAATTCACATCAAAAGAGATGTGATCCTAATACTGACAGCTGGGGCACACCAGTGTATACTTCCCCTCATATGCTTTGATAAAAGTCTTTTGAGAATCCACATACACAAATTCAATTCTACTATCTCATCAACCCTCTTTATTACTTAGTTTAAGAGCCCGATCAAGTTTGTCAGGCACAATTAACCAACACCAATTTGTTAAAGGCAGTCTTAATCAACTCATTTTCTTACAAGTGGCCATCAACTTTGTTCCACATCATGATCTGTTGTAGCTCCCAGCCACTGACCTTGGGCTGACCAGCATGTAATAAAAAAAGTTGCATTTATATAGCACCTTTCACAATTTCAAGAAGTCCCAAAGCATTTTACAGCCAATGAAGTACATTTTGTTATGGTCCCAGCTGATGTTACTACTGAACAAGCCTGATCCCAGGATGGAATCCAGCTTGATAGATCCTAACTTTTATTTTTTGTTTAGATATGTGGAGAGGGGCTACTGAACAGAGTCACAGGAGTCAGCTGATGAACCTTTAAAAAAAATAAACATTTATTGGACAAGAAAAGATGAACTATGTTACAATACTCCTTCACCCACAACTATACCTTTACAAATAAAGATAGATTTGTAAGGATAACACGAGTTACAAAAGCTATCTTATACTTTAATGTTCACAGTAACTACACAGTCCATGTAACCCAATAAGCGACCTGTGGTCAGACACACCACACTCTGAAACCAAGTGACAGATGCCACTCCAAAGAGATGTTTTGATGCTATGAATCTCTCACCAATTTCTCCGAGACACTTGTCACACTGTGAGTCAAAACCAGTCTCACCAAACTCCGTCTTTCAGATGAAGGTTTCCAATCTCCGCTCTCCAAGAATTGCTTTGGAATTTTCTCCCAAACCAATGCTTTCTCTCAGGCACCTTCTGCAAGGGTCCACCTCCAGGAATTCAAACTCATCTTCTGATATCCCTCTCCCCTGGGTCACCACATGCATTCAAGCTTTGCTCCACTCTCTCTCACTGATTCAACCATCAACAGTACATCACTCCTTCACATGCCAATACCACAGAGTTACAGACATTCAGCCATCTCTTTGGACCTTCTGGCCTCTCACTTTAAATCTGCTTCCTGCAGCTTTTCTTCCTTTTGTCTTGAAGCTTGGAGACTTCCTTTGCTCCTCACTCTTAACTTCCCTTAACAGGACCGTTTCTGGGTTCCTGTCCTTCCTTTGATGAGAAGGTCTTCTTGGGGCTTTCTCCTGTTCCACTCTCCTGGATTTTGCGGACTTTCTCCTTTAGTTTGGAATCTGCTATCTATCCCTTTTCATGTCCTGCTTGTCCTGGCACCTTCCTCCAACTGCACTCAAAATGCTGTGTGTGTGTATATGTTCTGTGTGTGTGTGTATGTGTGTTCTGTGTTCGTGTTCTGTGTCTGTGTGTTATGTGTATGTGTGTTCTTTGCTTGTGTCTGTGTGTGTGTTCTGTGTGTGTTTGTGGGTTCTGTGTGTGTGTGTGTGGGTTCTGTGTGTGTGTGTGGGTTCTGTGTGTGTGGGGGTTCTGTGTGTGTGGGTTCTGTGTGTGTGTGTGTGTGTGTGTGTGTGTGTTTGTGCCTAGACCCCTGTTGCTAGGCAACAGCACAGTTTTTTCTACTCTTGTGTTTGTTTTAACTTCTCTTCAAGAGTTGTAAACCTCACTAGAAATGCAGGTTATGCAAACAGAGCTTTCAACCTGCTGTCTCCAATCAAAAATCAAACTAGGTCCCAGGTTTCACCTTTTAACCCACAAATAGAAAAAAAATATAAACTAAACTTAAACTTAAAGACATACCTTATTCCTAACACCCGAATACACATATAATTTACTTAAACTATCTCTATTTCCTAACAATTGGAAGTGTTGGGTGGGATTTTCTGCACCCACCTGCCCACCGCTGGGACCTTCCGGTCCCACCGCAAGTCAATGGATTTCTGGCTGGGGTGTTGCCTCACCCGCGGTGGGTCTCGCCCGGGACAGAGCCAGAAAATCCCGGCCGCTGTCACAGTTACACTATCGGAGACATCACAGCCAATTTGACCACAGCAAGGCCCCACCAACAGTAATGAGATAATGATCAAATAATCTGTTTCAGCTACGTTGGTTTGAGGGTGCGTAGTGATTCTTCTTTTGGTACCTTTCTCCCGTCTCTGTGTAATCTGCAAGGATGATGTCGGAACTGTGTAGCTATCAGGAAAGGCTGAACAAGCCGAGTGTTTTCTGTAGCAAAGAGAAGGCGGAGGAGTGACCTGATAGAGATATTTATTAATTACCAAGAGGTTTGATAAGGTGGACGTAGAGAAGATGCTTCCGTCTGTGGAGAAAATCAAGACTAGTGGGTTATAAATATTAGCGAGTCACTGATAAATCCATGAAGGAATTCAGGAGAAATTTCTTTACCCAAAGTGGTGAGACTGCAGAACCTGTTGAGGGCAACAGCTTAAATGCATTTCAGAGGAAGCTAGATAAGTACGTGAGAGATAAAGGGATAGAAGGATGGTGTGGGATGAAGAAGGGTGGGAGGAAGCTCCTCTGGATCAGCATAGACCAGATGGGCCGAATGGCCTGTTTCTATGCTGTAAGTTCTATGCAATTCTATGTATGTTTACTTTCTCCCACCTTCCTATTTTGAAAAGGGGCGTAACATTTGCAGCCTCTGGCTCCATTCCCATCTCCATGAGAGTTAACAGATTGCGGGCACCTTTAGTTGAGTTTCCTAGGATGCATACGAGCCAGGTGGGGGTGTCATTTTTACATTCAGTGCTGCCAGCCTTAGGAAGGACGTTATTGCCAAAGAAGGGAGCGCAATGACGGTTCACCAGACTCGTTCCCGGGATGGTGGGATTGTCTTATGAAGAGAGATTGGGGGAATTGGGCCTGTATTCTCTAGAGTTTTGAAGAATGAGAGGTGATCTCATTGACACCTACAAAATGCTTAGAGGGATCGACAGGATAGATGCAGGTAAGGTGTTCCCCCTGGCTGGGGAGCCTAGAACCAGGGGACACAATTTCAAAATAAGGAGGAAGCCACTTAGGACCGAGGTGAGGAGAAATTTTGTTTCCTCAGAGGGTTGTGAATCCTTGGCATTCTCTACCCCAGAGCCCCATGGAAGCTCAGTCATCAGGTGTGTTTAAAGCAGAGATTGACAGATCTCTAAATTCCAATGACATAAAGGGATATGGGAATAGTGTGGGGACAAAAGGCATTGAAGTGGATGATCAGCTATGATTGCAATGAATGGTGGAGCAGGTTTGATGGGCTGAATGGCCAACTGCTCCTATGTCCCTATGTTCCTAACCTTCATACCTACTCTTTATTTATTTTTATCCTATCCAATTGCCCTGCTACTTCCTACTTCCTCTTTTTTAAGGCAGAGGCTAAGTACTCATTTAGAACCTCAGCCATACCCCTCTGTCCCAAAAGAAGATTAGCTTTTGCCCCTATTTGGTGGCACCTTCCTTTGACTCTCCTTTTACTCATTATCTGTTTTACGTGTACATAAAAGAGTTCAGTGTTCCGTTTTATGTTACCTGTTAACCTTTCCTCTTATCCTTCCCGAACTCTTCCCATTCCGGTTTTCAGTTCTTCCTCTGCTTGACTCTCTGCT
This sequence comes from Carcharodon carcharias, assembly GCF_017639515.1. Classification (NCBI taxonomy): domain Eukaryota; kingdom Metazoa; phylum Chordata; class Chondrichthyes; order Lamniformes; family Lamnidae; genus Carcharodon; species Carcharodon carcharias. Next base: position 7,273,036 of record NC_054495.1, on the reverse strand, counting down.
GTGTCCCAAACCTTGACATTTGCCATAAGCCTCCTTTCATCCTGAAATGACCAGCTGGTGGCTTTTATCTTCCAGGGCCCATGGTGGCATCTTGCTCTCCTGCTGTGGCGGCCGGTCACCGGCTGAATCGGAGAGGAAAAGGTAAAGGTTAAGATTCTGCGGGAATGGAGGCCTGTTTGCTCATTTCTGTGCAACTTCTCAGTTCTTGTGCTGGACAGGCTGGCTAACGGCAGCTGGAGAACTTGCACCATCAAGTCCGCTCTTCCCTCTGGCATCTGTGTGGGTGCCATGTACCAAAACAGTCCATTCCTTGGGACTAGATTTTCACTTTGTGATTCTGCGGTATTTTCTCTAGGTACATTTTGGCTGGGGCACAAAATGGGCAGTAACGGCTGGGTAACCCATGATACCATTGACCCAAATTTTCGATGAAGAAATTGAAATGAAAATGGGCAGGGCGTGTGATGGGCAGCTGATCCACTGCCCACTTGTTCTACGTTTCATACGATCATACGAAATAGAAGCAGAAGTAGGCCATTCGGCCCCTCCACCATTCATTAAGATCGTGGCTGATCTGTTTGGGTTTCGAATCCCACATTCCCATCTACACCCCCTGATAACCTTTGATCCCCTTGCTTAACAAGAATCTGTCCACCTCCACCTTAAAATACTCATTGGCCCCTCCTCCACCTCCTTCTGAGGGAGAGAGTCCCAAATTCACACAACCCTCTGAGAGAAAAAAATTTAGCCTCATCACTGTCCTAGAAGGGCAACAGTTAATTTTAAAACAGTGCCCCCTAGTTCTGAACTCACTCGCAAGAGGGTGGGTTTCAAAATAATTCTTCACGTCCACCTTCTTTCCACATCCACATTGTCAATACCATTCAGGCTCTTATATACTCCAATTAAGTCACCCCTCATTCTTCTCAACTCCAGTGGAAGCAAGCCCAGTCTGTCTAACCTTTCCTCATAAGACAACCCACTCATTCCAGGTACCAATCTAGTAAACCTCCTTTGAACCACCTCCAATGCATTTACATTATTCTATAAATAAGGAGACCAAAACTGCACACAGTATTCAAGATGCAGTCTCACCAATGCCCTGTATAACTGAAGCATAACATCCTTACTTTTATGTTCAATCCCTCTCGTGATAAAGGATAGTATTCCATTAGCCTTCTTAATTACTTGCCGTGCCTGCATACTCACGATTTGCCACTCATGCACTAGAACACCTAGGTCCCTCTGCAGCTCATAATTCTGTAGCCGTTCTCCATTTAAGTAATACTCTGCTTTTTTATTCTTGGCGCCAAAGTAAGCAAGTTCACATTTTCCCACATTATACTCCATCTGCCATATTTTGGCCCACTCACTCAACCTATCTATACCCGCCTGCAAGCCCCTTATGTCTTCTTCACAACATACTTTCCTACCTGCCCTTGTGCCATCTGCAAATTTAGCTACCATGCCCGAGTTGGATTTCACTGTACTGTATGTGGGGTTGGGGTAGATTTTCACTCTTCAGCCTAGATGTAAAGCTGGCGTTTATGAAAGATGTGCACACACCCATTATCAATGGAAATAAAAATTAGGGGATTTTCGAGTTTTTTACTCAAAATGAAGTCCTTTAAGCAGCCTCCATCGCCACATCAAGTGACCGAATGTTTTCTGGATTGACTGAGGAAGTCCAGCTGTGCAGTTTTATCTAACTATAGCCCAGTTAGCAGCCTGGCCCTGACACTACGTAGCATGTTATAGAACCTCTTTTAGAGGTAAACCATTTTACACACGTAATGAGCAAGTGTATATCTGGTGAATCTTCATAAGGCTGAGGTCTACAGACATGAATAGGAAACCCAGGCTGAGTTCTGTTGATATTTGGTAACTTGTTGAAAGTAATTCTCATTTTCCTGCTGGACCCAGAAGCCAAAGGGTGATGAGTAATACTTGGAGTCTTTAATTTGCTGGAAGCAGGATAATAGAGAATATTTCATGGTTGTTTTTTTGTATGAAGGGATTGGCTCTGTTACAGAGTACTTTTCCACAAGTGCACTTTCTTTCTCCCACCATCACATTTCTGTTATTTCTTTTCCTTTATAGGTGCTAGCTTCTGTATTTATAAACATTTCTGTTTTTGGTTCACACTAGTCTCAAAATTTAATTCCATACACATTTATGATCATTCCCTCAATCTATTAAAATTGAACTGCTCTAAGTTACTTCCGCCTTTTTTTACCTTTAGTAATAATTGCCACTGGGGTTGGTTAGCCTTAGAAGCCAAATGGATAATATCCCTCTATAAGAAGTATGGAGTGCCTGTGACTGAATACACAGCTACCAGTGGTGAGGTGAAGTGAGGTGGATGGTGCACAAAACAGGCAGGTTTAGTGTTAAATGTGGCCGAGCCATTGAACTGTAATGGTGATGGTTGGGGGTTTCCTGGCCAAGCCTGGTCTTGTCACTTTGCCCTCAGAGATACAACCGCAGCAACAGGTCACCGGACAAAGATCGTGGGCAGAATTTTACCCTTGGCGGACTGGCTCAGCAGGCACGGGAGGGAGTGGTCTGGGAGTCGATTTCACACTGCGCTGCGATTTCACACTGGCGGGACAATTAAGGCCCACCCAGTGTGAAACACGAGCAGCAGCGCTCAGCGTTGCCTGTGTGGGGGTGGGGAGTGGGGTCGGAGGCGGCGGGGGAGTGGGGGATGAGGAGGGCGAGCAGGACAGGTGGGGCGAGAGGGAAACTCCATGCATGTACACGAGTGAGCGCTTCATAATCTCCCTGAGGCGCAGAGCTGCCATGCTCCCTCGGGTGACTCTGTCTCATGAGCGGGGACATGCTATTAATTCAATTGCAAAACTTTTATTGTATTTTTATTTGCTTTTGCGAACCTCATCTCTCCCACTCGACCTTTTCGCCTGCCCGCCAACCGTTAGGAAACATTTAGCTTCACTGATTATTTAATGGCCTTAACAGGCCTTTTAATCGTTGGCAGATGTGCTGCCGACTCTGATAGTCGAACTATCGCGCAACTGCGCGTTGATGTTGACATGCTCGGCCAATGTCAACACGCCTCAATTTCCGCTTGAGCGGGTCAGGTGTGCACCCACCCGCCGAGCGAAAATTTCTGCCTCATGTGTCGGGATTCTGGCCAAATTTCCCTAGGCCTATCCCTATCCCAGAAGCCCTCAGGCCCGTCATCCTCCCTTTGCTGCCCTAACCTAGAGAAGAAAGGGAACAATCTTACTAAATGGCGCAGCAGGCTCGAGGGGCTGAATGGCCTACTCCTGCTTCTGAATTATAAAAGATAAAATACTGCAGATGCTGGAAATCTGAAATAAAAACAGAAAATGGGGGGTGGAGGACTCAGCAGTTCCAACAGCATCTGTGGAGAGAGAAACAGAGTTAACCCTTCGAGTCCGGATGACCCTCCTTCCGGAGAGAAGTTTAGAAATGTGATGAAAGTTATACTGTTTAAGGCAGGTGGAGCAGGTGAAGCTTGAACAAGGCCAGCGATAGGTGGAGGCTAAGGAGAGATTGACAAAGATGTCATGGACAAAAAGACAAAGGGACTGTTAAATGGTATTGCCTTTGTGTCCATGACATCTTTGTCAATCTCTCCTGAGCCCCCACCTATTGCTGGCCTTGTTCAAGCTTCACCTGCTTCACCCCCCCACCCCCTTAAACAATATAAATTTCATCACATTTCTGATTCTCTTTAGCTCTGAAGAAGGGTCATACAGACTCGAAATGATAACTCTGTTTCTCTCTCCTCAGATGCTGTCAGACTGAGTTTTTCCAGCATTTTCTGTTCTTACTCTGCTCCTTGTTCGTATGTTTGTATGTACATTGGAAACATGGACCCGTTCCTGTTCTGTGGTTCAATTGCTCACTGGATTAATTCACTTGCTATTGGACCAGCAATAGAAGTATCTTAGATGCATTTGACATGAACGACACTTGACAATTAAGCATCCTCTACAAAAGATACGCAGATCAGTTTCATAATATCCCGCTTACCTGAGGAATTTGATCAAGTGAAGACATCTGGATAGAAGGTGGTGTAGTGGTATTGACACTGGACTGGTATTCCAGAGACCTAGGTTAATGCTGTGGGGACCCAGGTTGAAATCCCACCATGACAGATGGTGGAATTTGAATTCAATATCTGGCATTAAATGTCTAATGATGGCCATGAAACCTTTGTCATTTGTCATAAAAACCCATCTGGTTCGCTAATGTTCTTTAAGGAAGGAAATCTGCTGTCCTTACCTGACTTGGCCTACATGTGACTCCAGACCCACAGCAATGTGGTTGACTCTTAAACATGCCCCCCCAAGCCAGGGCAATTAGGGATGAGCAATAAATGCTCACCAGTAATGCCCATATCCCAGAAGCAAATAAAAAAGCAAATTCTAAACATGGATTGTTAAATACTCATTTTAAATGGCTAACTGTTGCATTTTGAACATCTATGACTACATTACAAAGCTAGCTCCCCTTGTCTTTTTACCGAAACTTGTGCTTTCCCCGTAGGCATTGCTGGATGTCTTGCTGCAGAACTGGATTAAAGAGAAATGTTGAAGCTAGGTGAGTGGTCACTAACGTTAAAAACAGAAAATGCTAGAAATACTCTGCAGGTCAGACAGCATTTGTGGAGAGAAACAGCGTTAATTAACGTTTCAGCTTGGTGACCCCTCAGCAGTGGATACTAATGCCCAAGAGCAATGTTTATGAGTTCGCATTGAAGGTTAAGATCAAAGTGTGTGAGACTATTAACTGAGTTTCTTCTGAAATTCTTCTGAGCATAAACTATTCATTTTAACTATAATGCTACTGCAGTTAAAAAAAAGGGGATTTTTGTGTACTTTCAGTTGCTTATTACTAAAATCTGAACTTTTAGTTGTTGAACATACATACGAATTAGGATCAGGAGGAGGCCACTCGGCCCCTCGAGCCTGCCAAGCCATTCAATAAGATCGTGGCTGATCTGATTATAATCTCAACTCACAATCCCGCCTAACCTCGATAACCTTACACCCCCTTGTTAATCAAGAATCTATCTAGCTCTGCCTTAAGAATATTCAAAGGCTCTGCTTCCACTGCCTTTAGAGGAAGAGAGTTCCAAAGACTCACAGCCCTCGGAGAGAAAGATTTTCCCCTCATCTCTGTCCTAAATAGGAGCCCCCTTATTTTTAACCAGTGAACCCTGGTTCCAAATTCTTCCACAAGAGGAAACAACTTCTCCAAATTGATCCTGTCAAGGCCTCTCAGGATCTTATATGTTTAATCAAGTCACCTATTACTCTTCTAAACTCCAGTGGATACAAGCCCAACCTGTCTAACCATTCCTCATAAGACAACCCACCCATGCCAGGTATTAGTGTACTAACCTTCTCTGAACTGCTTCCAATGCATTTGCACCCTTCCTTAAATAAGGAGACTAGTACTGTACATAATACTCCAGATGTGGTCTCACCAATTCCCTGTATAACTGAAGCATAATCTCCCTACTTTTGTATTCCATTCCCTTTGCAATAAATGATAACATTCTATTAGCTTTCCTAATTACTGCTGTACCTGCACACTGGCCTTTTGTGATTCATGCACTAGGGCACCCAGATCCCTCTGCATCTCAGAACTCTGCCATCTCTCGCCATTTAGATAATATGCTTCATTTTTATACTTCCTGCCAAATTGAACGATTCCACATTTTCACACATTATACTCCATTTGCCAGATCTTTGCCCACTCAATTAACCTGTCTATATTCTTTTGTATCCCTCTCTGTCCTCTTCACACTTTACTATCTTACATATCTTTGTGTCATCAGCAAATTTAGCAACCATTACTTCAAGTCATTTTTATAAATTGTAAAGAGTTGAGACCCCAGCACTGATCCTTGTGGCACACCATTTGTTACAATTTGCTAACCAGAAAAAGACCCATTCATGCCTGCCCCCCCTTTCCTGTTAGCTCGCCAATCTTCTCTCCGTGCCAGTATGTCACCCCCTACACCATGAGTTTCACTTTATCGCAATAATCTTTGATATGGCACTTTATCAAATGTCTCATGGAAATCTAAATACAGTACATCTACCCGTTCCCCTTTATCCACATCATATGTTACTTCTTCAAAAAACCCCATTAAATTGGTTAAACATGATTTCCCTTTGATTACATCCAGTTATGATTTCGGGCTATGTGTGACATTTCTTGCTTTCAGGTTTTTAAAAACTACTGCCATTTAATTCATTGTCGCATTGATCCTATTTAAATTACAGTTTGCCTATCTGTATTTTGGGATGCTTGATGTTAATGTTCCAATAAATGTTACTTATTTCAGGAGTGCAATCACCCGATGATTAATTTCTCTGTATTTTGTTTTTATTTGTTCATGGGATGTGGGTGTTGCTGTCAAAGTTAATATTTGTTGCCCATCCCAAATTGACCTTGAGAAGATAGTGGTGAGTGGCCTCCTTGAATCACTGCTTTCCACATGGTGGATAGCTGGAGTACTGTGTCCAGTTCTGGGCCTCATACTTGAGGAAGGATGTGAAGGCATTGGAGAGAGTACAGAGGAGATTCACAAGAATGATTCCAGGATGAAGGACTGTAGCTATGGGGATAGATTGGAGAAGCTGGGACTATTTCCCTTGGAGAAAAGAATACTGAAAGGAGACTTGATGGGGTTATTCAAGATCCTGAGGAGTATGAACAGGGTAAGTAGTGAGAAACTGCTCCCACGCGAGGGAGCAGATTCAAAATAATTGGCAAAAGGAGTAAAAGTGATGTGAGGAAAAGTTCTTTCACCCAGCGAGTAGTTGGATTCTGGAACAATCTTCCTGAGAGAGTGGTGGAGGCCGGTTTGATTGAAGTATTTAAAGAGGAATTGGATTGCTATCTGAAAAGAAAGAATTTGCCAGGTTACAGGGATAAGGCAGGGGAGGGGGACTAAATAGAATGCTCGTTCAGAGAGTCAGTGCAGACTCAATGGGCCGAAGGCCTCCTTCTGCTCTGTCAAAGCTCTGTGATTCGGCAATTCTGCACTGTATGTTCAAGGATAATATTCAAGGATAATTAAAAAAAAATGAAATCCAAGACGTTAACCAACATTGAGATTCAATACTTTTTTTTTGCTTATAGCGATTACTGCGGATTATGGATGTCATGTTGTGACTGTGGATCACAGAAGGATGAGCAAATACAGGAGCACAATGAAATCAGGTGAAGACTTCCCTCCCAATCCTCCCTCTGGCTGAGTGTTGCAGCTTGCTATACATGAACAACAGGACTTGGAATTTAGTGAAGTCTGATTCCTCCCTTTGGAACTCTCTTCCCCTTTGAGCGATGGAGACAGGGTCATTGAATATATTTTAAGGCAGAGGTAGATAGATTCTTGACTAACAAGGGAGTCAAAGAGTATTGGGGGTAGGCAGAATATGGAATTGAGGCCATAGTTAGATCACAATCATAGTGGACTCAAGGGGCTGACAATGGCCTACTCCCGATTAGTATGCCTATTCTAGCCTGGAGAGAATTTGCTCTTTTTTCCCCAATGGAACTGCAGTATTCTGTATCATATTTTCATTATCAACTGTCAACCTACCTTTAGTTTTTCTTTATTCATTCATGGGAGGAGGGCGTCGCTGGCAAGGCCAGCACTTGTTGCCCAATCCTAATTGCCCTTGCACCGAGTGGCTTGCCACACCATTGCAGAGGGTAGTTAAGAGTCAACCACATTGCTGTGGGTCCGGAGTCACATGTAGGCCAGACCAGACCAAGTAAGGACAGCAGATTTCCTTCTCTAAGGGGCATGAGTGAACCAGATGGATTTTTGCAACAATTGACAATAGCTTCATGGTCACCATTACCATGACTATCTTTTCTACTTCAGATTATTGCTTGAATTAAAATACCACCAGGGTGGCTGGTGGGATTTGAACCCTCATCCACAGGACATTAGCCTGGGTTTCTGGATTACTAGCCCAGTGACGTTACCCATACGCTACTGTCTCTCTTTTTTGTTTGGTTTTGCTAGAGTTGATAGTTGCGTTTCTAACCTCTGTTGTCAGCTCCACAGGTTCCCTGCCAGTGTTTCTGTCTTCATTAAAACAAAAGCAAAATATTGTGTTCAGCGGCTGTAAACGTTAATTCTCTTTCTCTCTCTGTAGATGCTGCCCAGAGTGCTAATTATTTTCTGTTTTGCGTCTGCTCTCTCTGTTGATTTATCTATTTTGTCACCCACGTGGTTTGCCTCTTCACTGCTAACTCTCCTTTTTCAGCTATAATCATGTTACTTTCCTGTCATTCTCTGTTTGTTTCTTTCTCTTTGTCTCTCTCGCTCTCACTCCCAATCTGCCTTTCATTTTGTCCCTTTTCTCCGCTCTCTCCTGTTCTCTGTAATTGAAGATTAATGTTCAATGAATTGGATAAAATTTGTGTACAGACCCACCTGTGAATGCTCTCTGTTTTTATATTGTGCATTTTAACATTTGTTGCCCTGCATAAGTATGTCAGTGTCCTAAATGTAATAAGGCTGTTGGGACAGGAAGAGTGGGAGTAAAGTTGATACATTTTAAAATTCTTAATCTTTTGTTGCAGAGAGCTTTGCGATTTCTGGATAGCATGCTGCAACAAAGGGTCACAGGAGTCCATAGAAATATATACTAACCCCATAACCAGGTGAAAACTTTATCTTTGGATGATCAAAGCCTACCTAAATCAGCAAAGGAGCTGAATCTCAATGATCACACTTAAGTTAGGTAGTTAAGTACACGCTGTCAGTTTATGGATCCATGAACATTGCATTAAGAATTTGTTTTCGGGACATAGCAGTATGATGGTGCCAGTTGTTCACTTTGGTAGGAAGAATAAAAAAGCAGAGGCTGGGATTTTCTGGCCCTGTTGGGGGGGTCGGGACCCACCGCGGGCGAGGTTGCGCCCCAGCCAGAAGTCCATTGACTTGCGGCAGGGCCGGGAGATACCGAAGTGGAAAATCCCGGCCAGAGTGCGACTTAAACAGAGAACGGGCTGCAAAATCCTGAGGTGCAGAGGGATTGGGTGTTCTAGTGCATGAGTCACAAAAAGTTAGCATTTAGGTACAGCAAGTAATTAAGAGGGCTAATGGAAGGCTATCCTTTAGTATGGGAGGGATTGAACATATAAGTAAGGATGTTACACTTCAGTTATACAGGGCATTGGTGAGACCACATCTCGAATACTGTGTACAGTTTCGTTCCCTTCATTTAAGGAAGGATGTAAATGCATTGGAGGGGGTTCAGAGGCAGTTTACTAGATTGATACCTGGAATGACTGGGTCATCTTATGAGGAAAGGTTGGACAGACTGGGCTTGTTTTCACTGGGGTTTAGAGGAGTGAGGGGTGACTTGATTGAAGGACAGTAAAGTCCCACCATTCCAGCAAAACCTTGGAAACAGCAAAATCACAAATGGGGAACATATCTTTAAACAGGGCTCAATTAGATACGTTCCAGTTGCACAAGGGCAGTACTGGACTCTCCTGTAAAACTGTGGGGTGCAGTACCTGTACAGGACAGAAGGGGGGGAAACTCTGAGCAATAAATTGGTAAAGATTCAAAATTGAATAGAGTCATTATTGCAGCTCTGGACCCAGCAGCTCGGACATTTGTGCGTTAATCCCTTTGTTCGGACTGCACTTCAGCTGAAACCATTCTAGTCTCTGCTACATCATGGCTGCCATCCCCCTGGGGAAAGAAGAGAGAGAGAGAGAGAAAGAGAAGGAACCAGGGATAAACAAACATTGCTCATATGATGGGTGATGCTGTGTACAAAGTCCAAAGCGTGGGTAAGTGAAAACGTGAACAGGGAAGTTGCAAATGGTGGGACTTTACTGCATATAAAACCCTGAATGGCATGGACATGTTGGAAGCAGAAAGGATGTTTCCTCTTGTGGGTGAATCCATAACTTTGGAGCACTGTGTTAAAATTAGGGGATTCCCTTTTAGGACAGAGATGAGGATAATTTTTTTTCTCTCAGAGGGTTGTGCGAACTCTCTGCTTCAGAAGGCAATGGAGGCAGGGTCACTGAATATTTTTAATTTAAGCAGCAGTAGAAAGATCTTGTTAGGCAAGGGAATCAAAGGTTATCGGGGGTAGATGGGAATGTGGAATTCAAAACGCAAGCAGATCACCTGTGATCTTCTTGAATGGCGGAGCAGATTTGAGGGGCCAGATGGCCTACTTCTGCCCCTATTTCGTATGTTTGTATAAGATGTTTTGTACTTAGATGCTTAGGACATGGCTGGGTGCATACAAACTAAATGGTCACCCCATTTTGGTTCACTTTTGAGACTGTTTTCCATTTATATGTATACCAGTTACCTCTGTCTGTCTATTTTATGGCATGATTCTTATGACTCAATCACAAAATATAGTCTAACTTTCTCAGTCATTCAAATAAAAGTCTTTTGAGCTTGCTAAGCCGCTAGTCAGAGTGAAAGTGTTAAGGCCATCCAGTAACAGATTGAAAATGCACTCTTTCAAATTCATGAATCCTTCTGCTTTTATTTAGCATCACAGGACAGTGGAGTCATTTCAGTTGGACATCAACAGCCAGTGGTAAGTAAAAACGTGTGATAATCATGCAACAGCAGCGAGCAACTGATGTCCTTGAAGGTTTATTTAAATCCAGGGTCCTGATCCAGAGGTCTGAGGATCTCCTAGGCGTCTGTGAAAAGCTTTCAAGGGGATCCACCAGTTGTTCCCTGTCTCCACCACCCAGACAATTTAACGTTGAATTAATGCTGATCACCAAAGGTTACGCTATCCAGGGCACCAAGTCTTACCTTCCAGCCCCAAGTTGCTGACCAACACCACATTTTATCCCCTGGCCCTGTACAGGGCCTGAGAAACCATGGTCATCAGTCTCACTTATGCTGTTGGGAAGAAGGTGGCCAGTCTTACTGGGCATGTTTTGCTCAGCTTATCACTAACGGACAAGTGGAAAAGTGAGCGCTGGTGAGCCCCACTGGCCTCGCCAACACACAATCAGCTCCAATGACACTTTATCAACCTTACTGACAGAGTTACGCTGAAGTGAATAGGCTACCATCCTCAATTGGTCGAAGGGTCATGAGGACTCGAAACGTCAACTCTTTTCTTCTCCGCCGACGCTGCCAGACCTGCTGAGTTTTTCCAGGTAATGCTGTTTTTGTTTTACCATCCTCAATGACAGTTTACTAACTTCAGTATAACGGTATCAACCTTGGCAATAGTCTGTCCTTGGCCTGCTGCATTGTTCCAGTGAAGCTCAACACAAACTGGAGGAACAGCACCTCATCTTCCAATTAGGCACTTTACAGCCTTCTGGACTGAATATTGAGTTCAACAACCAGGCAATGAACTCTCTCCTCCATCCTCACCCCCTTTTCAATCCCCATTTTTCTAATAATTATTATATCTTTTATAATATATTTTTCTTTTCCCACCTATTTTTATTATTATTTTTAAATTTATTTCCATCCATTGTTTTATATCCATCTTTTAGCCTGTTTCGATCTCTTCCCCCACCCCCAACCCCCATTAGGGCCATCTGTCACTTGCTCATCCTGCTTTCTCCTCTTAATGTCACCATTAGCACTTCCGTTAGCCAGTATCACCACCATCAACACCCCTTCAACCTTTTGTTTATGACATCTTTTGCAATCTCCCCTTTGCCTCCATCTTTCACTGGCCCTCTATCCAGCTTCACCTGTACCACCCCCTTAAATAGTATAAATTTCACCACATTTCTACTTCTCTTTAGTTCTGAAGAAGAGTCATACGGACTCGAAACGTTAACTCTGTCGTTCCCTCCACAGATGCTGTCAGATTTGCTGAGTTTTTCCAGCAATTTTTGTTTTTGTTAGCAATAGCCTACTAACTTAGGCCCAATGGAGCAAGGGTGAACGTTGAGCATGACATGTGCTTGTGCTGCCGAAGATATTTCCAGGTCTGGAAAAGATGATTGCTCAGCGTCAGCAACAAGTTGTGCAACAAGTAAAGAAAACAAGAATAATATGAAATATGAATGACTTAATTGTATAATTTAATATAGAAAAATGCCTGTGTTACAGGGGTGAAGTGGAATGTTTGTAACATGGGAGGAGATTCTAAGGATAGCCCTGATTTATTTGCTGTTTGCATACGTAAAATATTGCATATTTATTCTGTTCTCCTCTTGAGCATAACGGTAAAATGAGAATGCAATTATAATTGCTTACACTGCGCTTTACTGTAATGCCCTGAAGATGCGTTTTTGCACTAATTAATGAACACGATTAAATCAATACCCAATTATATGCTTGGGAAATAGCAACATTTGGATAGAAAGGGAATAATGCAGCAAAGTTAAAGCTTGGCCATTTTTGGTTAAAAATGAAACCACTTCCCTTTATACACAGGCCCTGCTGCAGGAGATCAAGCACCAAGAGAAATTAGTAAGGAGAGTCCAGTGGCGAAATGCAAGTACAGTTTTAATCATACTTACAAAGTTTTGAATTGACCACCTTCTTTAGCTTTGATCAGAATTTCCTTCAAGCATACAAGTGAGCTTACAAACTGTAAAGTAACAAATTGAGTTATCATAATTCCAGTGACACCAAGTTCCAGTTCACAGTAACTCCTGTCACTTGTGCTTGAGTTATACTGATGTTACTGGGCCCCCGCTAAGGCTGGGAAGGTGTCACTGGAGTTGACAGAGTGCTGACAAGACTGATGGTGATGACGGCCACATCAGTCCTTGCTTTTCCTCTTACCCATTACTTAACAGCCAAGCGAGACTAGATGGCCCAATGAGACAAGACAGCACCCCCTTAAGAGCATGGTCAGCAGAAATAGCACTGCATTGAGCTGATTTGGGTAAAATGTACATTATCTTTAAATCAAAGCCTAATTTCATTTGATAAAATAATGGTTGAAACTTGTGTGGTGGAAAGAACTGGTCAAATGGTTACCATCTTAAGGGTTGTACAGATAATGAACAGTTGGTTACTATTGATCCTGTTAGCCTTAGTGACATTCCCTCTTCTGATTCAGAAAGCTGCAGGTTCATGCCCCACTCTATATATGCCAGCCCATAATCTAGGCTGCCACTCCAATGCAGCACTGAGGGAGTGCTGCACTGTCTAAGGAGCTGTTAAACTCCGTTGTCTTGTTTGGACCTTAAATGCCTCACTGCACCATTGGATGGCACGCAGGGAAATTCTCACGGTGCTCTGGTCAATATTTAGAGTCACAGAGCCATAGAGTTATACAGGCCCTTTGGCCCATTGTTTCTGTGCTGGCCATCAAGCAACTATCCTAATCCCATTTTCCAGCACTTGGCCCATAGCCTTATATGTGATGGCGCTTCAAATGCCCATCTAAATATTTCTTAAATGCTGTAAGGGTTCCTGCCTCTACCACCCCCTCAGGCAGTGTGTTCCAGATCCCAACCACCCTCTGGGTGAAAACATTTTTCTTCAAATTCCCCTAAACCCCCTGCTCCTTACTTTAAATCAATGCCCCCAGTTATTGATTATGCTCCCTAAGTCAACAATGCCCAGAGTTGGCCATTGATCCTTTGTTTCTCTCTCTCCTTTTTCTGGGTGAATCACATCTACTGGAATGACCGTGACACATCAGCAGATCAGTAAAGAAGTCACAATCGTGGAATTGCCGAAACATTCCTTAGGAATGATATTCTTTGATAGCTTCAGGGTACTTATGACATCTTTTTATATTATAGCACTTGTGTTTTTAGCTCCAATTTAAACCCTTGTCTTTTACTGCAGCAACTGCAAAGGAATTCCCAACGTATGCAGCAGTTAATAAGAAGAAAAGGATGGAAATTGGTATGTACAACCATTTTTTAATTTCTGGGCAAGTGCATAGACCTTGAAATTACTCTGTGCTGCCACAGAGGTAGGATTGCATAATGTGTTTTACAGCTACTGTAATGGAGAGATTAACTTATTTCAATATTATTGCCTAGCCCTTATGTTACAACAGAGGCCAAAGGAGTTAAATCCACATTACCTTTGGGGATCACAGAGTACTTACACATAACTCTCTCTCAGGAGATTAAGTGCATGGTTTAGAGGGCATTCAATACTCACCCGGGATAATCTAAAGCCTTGGTATCCATCTCTCCCTTTGGCCCAGTGAGTGAACCCCCAAGGTGTGGCACTTAGTCCTAATACTTAGAAAGACCCTGATTTGTTCCTCATCTACGCTGCCCTAGCTGTGCCCGCACAAGTTCATCCTCCCTCTTTATTATCGTGTCGTGCCTCCCACGGAGTGCGACTCCCTGCTGAAATCAGAGCAGTTTGGGCTGTGGGGCATCACCTTCCAGAATAATCCGATAAATTTCATTGCTGAGGCCCGCATGTGGAGAGCAACCATTTGACCATGTGCTGCAGGACATCGCAAACAAGGGAGGAGAAAGCATGGATTGATATATTGCTGGAAATTTCAGACAAAAATAATCGATGCCCGGCTAATTGGTGCCAAGGACTCCAACGGTTGAAGAAATGCCACTGCCCGTGGTTTTAAATGAACTGGTGTTAGGAGTGTTTCCATCTGCACCTCAGGTGGCAGCTTTGCATTGGACACAACAATTGCAGCATGGTTGAAGACATAATTCCGGGTGGTACGAGAGGTGGAGCAAACACTGACATGTCATGCAGACTATGGGTTTCTCCTGTTTATTGGAAAAGTTAATATGCTGATGTCATTATCTGGGTCATGGGCTTCTTGTTGGGGATGGGGATGTGGGAACCAACAGTTCTTGCCTGTGGTCTTGCATTACCTCAATGTAACTGGCATGGAGTGTTAGCTGTGACCTATACTATATTCTGGGCCTCTCTATCAGATCTTGCATGTATCCTGAATTGAACACTTATTGCAATTTAGCTTCACTCTCAGGTTCCCAGTCTTGCCATAACCTGAGAGAAAATAGGTAAATCTGGAATTTAAAATGTAATTTGACTGGTACCCAACACCTTGCATCAGACCTGAGCTCTGCAGCCCTGCCACACCCAGTGGCAAATGGTGGTGGGCAATGTGGCATCTTCACTGAGGGAAGGGGGGCTGCATAAATGTCCCCATCCTCAATGATGGGGATGCCCAGCACATCAGTGCAAAAGACAAGACTGAAGCATTTGCAACTTCAGTCAAAAGTGCCGAGTGGATGATCCATCTCGACCTCCTCCTGAGGTCCCCAGCATC
This sequence comes from Carcharodon carcharias, assembly GCF_017639515.1. NCBI lineage: Eukaryota > Metazoa > Chordata > Chondrichthyes > Lamniformes > Lamnidae > Carcharodon > Carcharodon carcharias. The sequence continues at coordinate 7,257,803 of NC_054495.1, read as the reverse complement.
ATAGATGCCAGCTTTTATCCAAATTGATTCACTCTACGTGATGTCAAGAAATGGCTGAAGCCACTGGATACTGCAAAGGCTGTGGGGCCCTGGCAACATTCCAGTAACAGTACCGAAGACTTGTGCTCCAGGACTTGCTAAGCCCCCAGCCATGCTCTTCCAGTACAGCAACAACACTGGTGCATATGCAGCTATGTGGAAAGTTGTCCAGGTAAGTCCTGTACACAAAAAACAGGACAAATCCAACCCAGCCAATTACCGCCCCATCAGTCTACTCTCAATCATCAGCAAAGTGATGAAAGGGGTTGTTGACAGTGCTCTCAAGCAGCATTTACTCAGCAATAACCTGCTCACTTATGCTCCGTTTAATTTCCGTCAGAGCCACTCCGATCCTGACATCATTACGGCCTTAGTCCAAAAATGGACAAAAGAGCTGAACTCCTGAGGTGAGGTGAGAGTGACTGCTCTTGACATCAAGGCAGCATTTGACCGAGTGTGGCATCAAGGAGCCCCAGCAAAACTGAAGCCAATGGGAATCAGGGAAAAAACCCTCCAGTGGTTGGAGTTATACCGAGCACAAAGGAAGATGGTTGTGGTTGTTGGAGGTCAATCATTTCGGTCCCAGGATATTGCTGCAGAAGTTCCTCAGGGTGGTGTCCTAGGCCCAACCATCTTCAGCTGCTTCATCAATGACCTTCCTTTCATCATGAGGTCAGATGTGGGGATGTTGGCTGATGATTGTACAATGTTCAGCACCATTCACGACTCCTCAGATACTGAAACTGTCTGTGCCCATACGCGTCAATATCTGGACAATATCCAGGCTTGGGCTGACAAGTGGCAAGTAACATTTTGCTACACAAGTGCCGTCTTCAACAAGAAAGAATCTAATCATCGCCCCTTGACATTCAATGGCGTTACCACCACTGGATCCCCCACTATCCACATCCTGGCGGTTACCATTGACCAGAAACTGAACTGGACTAGCCATTTAAATACTGTGGCGACAGGAGCAGGTCAGAGGCTGGGAATTCTTCAGCAAGTAACTCACCTCCTGACTCCCCAAAGCCTGTCCACCATTTACATGGCACAAGTCAGGAGTGTGATGGAACACTCTCCACTTGCCTGGATGTGTTTGGCTCCAACAATGCTCAAGAAGATTGACACCATTCAGGACAAAGCAGCCCACTTGATTGACATCCTATCCACCAGCTTAAACAGTCATTCTTCCACCACTGACGAATAGTGGCAGCAGTGTGTACCATCTACAAGGTGCACTGCTGCAACTCACCAAGCCTCCTTCCACAGCACCTTCCAAACCCACGACCGCTACCATCTAGAAGGACAAGGGCAGCAGACACATGGGGAACACCACCACCTGTAAGTTTCCCTCCAAGTCACTCACCATCCTGACTTGGAAATATATCGGCCGTTCCTTCACTGTCACTGAGTCAAAATCCTGGAACTCCCACCCCTAACAGTGCTGTGGGTGTACCTACACCACATGGACTGCAGCGGTTCAAGGAGGCAGCTCACCACCACCTTCTCAAGGGGCAATTAGGGATGGGCAATAAATGCTGCAATTGTAGTGTTAATTCAAGATGTGTTCCTCATCACAATAACCCATAGGCTGTAAAAGTGTGCGGTCATGCGCTTTGGTAGCAAAAAATCAAAAGGCAGACTATTATTTAAATAGAGAGAGACTCCAAAAAATGCAGCACAGAGGGATCTGGGTTCTTAAGCATGAAACACAAAACGTTGACATGCAGATGTGGCAAATAATTAAGAAGGGAAATGGAATTGGTATTGCTAGGCGGTTGGAGTTTAAAAATAGGGTAGTCTTGTTACAACTGTACAGGGTGTTGGTGAGGCCACATCTGGAGTGCTGTGTACAGTTTTGGTCCCCGTATTTAAGAAAGGATATACTGGCATTGGAGACAGTTGAAAAGAGATTCACGAGGCTAATTCCTGGGATAAAGGGGCTGACTTATCAAGAACGGCTAAACAGGCCTTTATTCAATTGAGTTTAGAGGAATGATGGGTGATCTTATTGAAACGTTCACGATTCTTGACAGGGTAGATATTGAGAAGATGTTTCCACTAGTGGGGGAATCTGGAACCAGGGAACATAGTTACAGAATAAAGGAACACTCATTTAAAACTGAGATACGAAGGAATTTCTTCTCTTGGAGGGTAGTGAATGTCTGGAATTCTCTACCCCAGAGAGTTCTCTACCCCTGAAAGTGTTCAAAGAGGAGGTAGATAGATTTTTGAAATATTGGGGAGTTGAGGGCTATGAGGAGCTGGCACGAAAGAGGAGCTGAGGCCTGGGGCAGATCAGCTATGATCTTATTGAATGGTGGGGCAGGTTTGAGGGACTGAATGGCCTACTCCTCCTCCTACTTATTATGTTCTTATGGGAGTCCATAGTCTGCTCACCACATGACACAGCGGGAAGTACAATGGATTTGACACAACAGGGAGTGCAACTCCAATGTGGTGTCAAACCATATTTAAAAGGTGCTTGAAGGTCCCTTTGACCTTCTGGATTCTTGTTAAGCCCTGTGCATTGACCCAGGCCCTGTCCAGAACTGATTGAAATGTTCATAGAGTGGGTGTACTGCTGCTTGAACTCTCTTCAGTTCGGATCTTCTTACAAGAAGATATGGGGCGGAATTTTACACCAGTGGGATTTTAGAGTCCCGCCGAGGTCAATGGAGTTTAGAATAGCTTGCCGCATTTTATGGACCTCTCCCTGCTGTGATTTCGACCCATGGAAAAGCTGAGGCAAGTGCGATAAAGATTTACAAGGGTGACGCCTGAATTGAAAGGGTTACCTTTCCAGAAGAGGCCTGGGGCCTTTTCCCCAGAAAAGGATAAAATGATTGATGACCTGATAGAAACCTTACAAAATGTGAAAAGAGCTGCCTTTGAAGAGGGGGCATGTGGTGGCATGGTGGTATTGGCACTGAGCTGGTATTCTAGAGACCCAGGGTAACGTTCTGGGGACTGGGGTTTGAATCCCACCATGGCAGATGGAATTCAATAAAAACCTGAAATTAAAGGTCTAGTGAGGATCATGAAACCATTGTTGTAAAAACCCATCTGGGTCAAGCATGCCCTTTAGGGAAGGAAATCTTCCATCCTTACCTGGTCTGGCCTACATGTGACTCCAGACCCACAAGCAATGGGGTTGACCCTTAAAGGGCAAATTAGGAGTGGATAATAAATGCTGGCCTAGCCAGTGAGGCCCACATCCCATGAACAAATAAAAAAAAAAGTAGAAATGATGTTTCCATGTGTTATGGAGTGCAAAACAGGGGCCTTAGAATTAAGGTAGCTGCTAATAAACCTACAAAAGTATTCGGAAGAAGCTTCTTTTCCAGGGGAGTAGTTAGAATGTTGAACTCATTAGCACAGGGAGGCGAATACCTTAGACGATTTTAAGGGGAAGCTGGACAAGTCCATGAGGGAGAAATGAATAGAAAGTAATTTCGATAGGATGAGATGAAGTAAAGTGGGAGGAGACTTAGTGGATCACAAGCACTGGCACAGGCCTGAATAGTCTATTGCTAAGCTGTAAAATTCTATGGGTGGGAGATAAAGAGACAAACACGGACATTAAGCTTTCCTGAATATTAAGTAATAACGGTTAAGTAATACGGCTGGAATTTTGTTTACAGTTCTGGTCACTATATTACAGGAAGGACATAACTGCTCTGGAGAGAGTACAGAGGAGATTTATAGGAAAGTTGCCAGGGCTGGAAAATTGCAGCGATGAGGAGAGATTGGATAGGCTGGGGTTGTTCTCCTAAGAACAGAGGAGGCTGAGGGGTGACCCAATTGAGGTGTACAAAATTATGAGGGGCCTAGATAGAGTAGACAGGAAAGACTTATTTCCCCTCGCTGAGGGGTCAATTACCAGGGGGCATAGATTTAAGGTGATTGGTAGAAGGATTAGAGGGGACATGAGGAAAATCTGGGTGGTGAGCATCTGGGATTCACTGCCTAAGTTGGTGGTTGAGGCTGAAATGCTCAACTCATTTAAAAGGTACCTGGATCTGCATCTGAAGCACTGTAACCTGAAAGGCTACGGACCAGGTGCTAGAAAGTGGGATTAAAATGAACGGCTAGTTTCTGTTTCTTGGCTGGCGCAGACATGATGGCCTCTTTATGCACCTAACTGTTCTATGGTTCTAAGATTCTATAGTTATGTTTGAAGGCTAAAAAGCCCGGCCTGTCGCCTAATTGTTTGATCTTAATTTTGTAGAAACGGTTAACCATGGAAAAAATCCATCAGTTGCAAAGGTAGGGACTTACAAACTTTTAATTGTTTTACTGTGTACATTTTAAATTAAAAATAACACTGTCTACAATGCACACAATAAAAATTATACCAGTTGTCTGTGTCTGTAAGTTCCACATCCCTAATCAATAACGTACTATCACTGAACATAGGAACTAAAGCCAACCACATGTACTGTCCTTTTTTATATGATTTCCTATTTCTGACTCACAAGCCATGTGCTGTGAAGCTAGGATGTCCTCATGTTTATGGGATAGAGTTCAAATTACTCTGACCTATTATGGTGCGAAGTCCTTGGCTGCACATAAACAGAAAACGATTTGGACTGTGTTATAACTGATGTAGTTGGTAAATCCCCAAAGGAAACTTTAAACAACCGCCATAACCTATCATCTTAAGTGCTATGTTTGAGATGCGACTCTAAATTCAGGAATCAGACTACCAGCTCTCGAGGCTTTACATTAAATTAAATGAAACATTTTATTAATTTACACAGGTTAAAATATATATGCACATGGCTATAAATTTCGACTATCATAACTTATAACAAATTTCCAAACTTATCTCCATTATGGCAACAGCAACCCATAGACTTAACCAGACACCAGGCAAAGCATTTTCACCTTATAAATTCAAAATGAGGTTCTTTTCACTTTGGTTCCTATGGTGACCGTTGGAGGCTTATAGCTGCTTTTTATCTCACATTGCCTCAGCTCTACATTCGCAAAATTGTTGAAGTTATACCTAGCACCGCTCATTGAATGTAAATTCTCATTGTTCACCAGCCCCTTCGAACAATATTTTTTTTTGCAAAAATATACTTTATTCATAAATCTTCAAAAACATTTTGAACTATTTCAAAATCACCATTACAAAAATACAATCAAGTTCAACTTTAACAACATGAATCACAAGGTGTATCTGTACAAACAATGAATATTACAATCATTTGCAGACATATATTTTGAGCTGTATATCCGAGGGGCTCTACACAGTTCCCAGTTCCTCGGTGCACTGTGGCAGAAAGGTCTTAGACAGCGACCCTTCCCCATTGCGCCTTTGCAGCGGCTGCCCCAAGCTTTAGTGCATCCCTCAGCACGTAGTCCTGGACCTTGGAATGTGCCAGTCTGCAACACTCGGTCAGGGACAACTCTTTGCGCTGGAAGACCAACAAGTTTCAGGCAGACCAAAGAGCGTGTTTCACCGAGTTGACGATCCTCCAGCTGCAGTTGATTTTTGTCTCGGTGCGTGTCCCTGGGAACAGCCCGTAGAGCACAGAGTCCTGTGTCACAGAACTGCTCGGGACGAACCTTGACAGAAACCACTGCATCTCTCTCCAGACTTTCTTTGCAAAGGCTCAATCCACAAGGAGGTGAACAACGGTTTCTTCCCCACCACAGCCACCTCGAGGGCAAAGTGCAGAGGGGGTGAGACTCCTGGCATGTAGAAAGGATCTGACGGGGAGGGCCTTTCTCACCACCAGCCAAGCTACGTCTTGGTGCTTGTTCGAAAGTTCTGGTGATGAGGCATTCTGCCAAATGACTTTGTCAGTCTGCTCAGGGAACCATCCCACAGGATCCACCCTCTCCTTTTCCCTCAGGGCCTTTAAGAAGTTATGTGCCGACCACTGCCTGATGGACTTGTGGTCAAGTGTGTTTCTCTGCATAAATTTTCCCACGAGGGACAGGTGGTATGGCATAGTCTAACTACTTGGAGCATTCCGCGGCATCGTGGCCAGACCCATCCTTCGTAACACTGGGGACAGGTAGAACCTCAACATGTAGTGACACTTGGTGTTTGCGTACTGAGGGTTTACGCACCGCTTGATGCAGCCGCACACAAAGGTGGTCATCAGTATGAGGGCGATGTTGAGCATGTTTTTACCCCCTTTATCTAGAGGCTTGTACATCGGGTCCCTGCGGACAGGATCCATTTTCGACCTCCAGATAAAGCGGAAGATGGCTTGGCTGATCGCCATCACACAGGAGTGTGGAATGGGCCAGACCTGCAGCAACAGCGAGAGTGCCTCATACCTGATGACCAGGTTCTTACCCACAATGGAGAGGGACCATCGCTCCCACATGCCCAGTTTCCTTTTCATCATAGACACTCGCTCCTTCCAGTTTCTAACGCATGCCCTGGTCCCTCCGAACCATATCCCCAGCACCTTCAGGCCGTCAGCCCTGACAGTGAAGGGGACAAAGGATCGGTCAGCCCAGTTCCCAAAGAACATGGCCTCGCTCTTCCCACGATTTACCTTGGCTCCCGAGGCCAGTTCAAACTGGTCGCAGATGTGGATCAGGCTGTGCACCGACAGCGGATCTGAGCAGAAGACGACGACATCGTCCATGTACAGGAAGGCTTTGATCTGAGTGCCTCCACTATCTGGGATCGTCACTCCTCTTATGACAGACTAAAATTCCAGTGTAAATCTAGGCTCCACCTTAGTGTGTGGCACACCATCTTTAATTTGTTAGCAAGACTTTGCTCTGGACGTTTCCAACAATCTGGTTTTGATCAGCAGTTGTATAACATACAGGAAACTGTAGTGAGGCTTAATATAAGACCAATAATGTGCTTAACTACAGTAAAAGACAATTTAGTATGTAGCCATTCTGTATATCTGACATCATTCCAATTATGTTGGCACCCTGCCTAATGTTCAATGTCCGGTAACCAGGGATAAGATGGATGGGGAGGAGCAGAGGTCTCAGTGAGGAATGGGGTTAAGTGACTCCCACAGCTACATTGACTACAACTCCTCACACCCTGCTTCCTGTAAGGACTCCATCCCATTCTCTCAGTTCCTTCGCCTACGTCGCATCTATTCCGATGATACCACTTTCCAAAACAGTGCTTCTATCGTGTCTTCCCTCTTGGGCACTCCTTCTGTAGTTAAGCACAGTATTGGTCTTATACTTAGCCTCATTACAGTTTGCCCTATGTCCTGCAACTGCTGATCAAAGCCAGATTGTTGGAAATGTCCAGAACAAAGTCTCCTTCTTCCTTGACCGAGGTTTCCCACCCATGGTGGTTGACAGGGCCCTCAACCGTGTCCTGCGCCTCTGCCCTCACACCTTCCTCTCCCTCCCAGAACCATGATAGGGTCCCCCTTGTCCTCACTTTTCACCCCACCAGCCTCCATATCCTCTGCCATTTCTGCCAACTCCAGCACGATGCCACCACGAAAAACATCTTCCCTTCACCCCCCCCCCCCGCCCCCGGCGGCATTCCGTAGGGATCATTCCCTCCGGGACACCCTTGTCCACTCCTCCGTCACCCCCTACACCTCAACCCCCTCCCACGGCACCTTCCCATGCAATTGCAGATGGTGCAACACCTGCCCCTTTACTTCCCCCCTCCTCTCCATCCAAGGGCCCAAACACTCCTCTCAGGTGAAGCAGCGCTTCACTTGCACTTCCCTCAATTTAGTCTACTGCATTCGCTGCTCCCAATGCGGTCTCCTCTACATTGGAGAGACCAAATGCAGACTTTTGGTCTGTCTGCAAGCATGACCCAGACCTCCCTGTCGCTTGCCATTTCAACACCCCACCCTGCTCTCATGCCCACATGTCTGTCCTTGGCCTGCTGCAATGTTCCAGTGAAGCTCAACGCAAACTGGAGGAACAGCACCTCATCTTCCGACTGGGCACTTTACAGCCTTCTGGACTTATTCAGTTCAACAATTTCAGGTCATGAACTCTGTCCTCCATCCTCACCCCTTTTTGATTCCCTTTTTCAAATATTTATTTTTTAATTTTTATATATACATGTTTTTCCCATCTAGTTCTATTATTATTTTTTAAATTTATTTCCATTTGTTGTTTTATCCCCACCTTTTAGCCTATTTTGATCCTTGCTCCCACACCGTCCCCTCCCCCCACCCCACCCCCACTAGGGCCATCTGTCATTAGCTCATCCTGCTTTCTCCTCTTAATGTCACCATTAGCACCTCCTTTAGCCAGTATCACCAGCATCAACACCCCTTTTGTTTATGACACCTTTTGCAACCTCTCCTTTGCCTCCACCTATCGCTGGCCTTCTATCCAGCTTCACCTGTCCCACCACCCACCCCCACCTCCCACCCCCCTTAAACAGTAAATAAAGTCACCTGGACTCAAAACGTTAACTCTGTCTTTCTCCCCACAGGTGCAGTCAGACCTGCTGAGATTTTCCAGTTTTGTCTTTGTTTCAGATTTCCAGCATCTTTAGCATTTTGCTTTTATCTTGGGGCTAAGTGAAGTGCCTGGACACACAAGACAGAACAAACACTGATAGGCTTAATCCAGGCCGGCTTATATTATGCGGCACAGGTTGAAATAACAATGTCAGCCAAATTTTGGATTTAATTTGTTGTGCCTTTTATAATGGCCCAATATAATGTTAATCTCTTTGTTTTTCAGCCAAGTGAACATGCCAGCCACCATTCAGATCCACAACATCCAGACACTCGCTCCAACATCCCCAGTGTAGCTTCTTCCAAAAGTGCAGTGGCCTCTGCCTCTCTGAAGTTGTAACCACCAGGACATGTTTGCCAGTCATTATTAGTGCTTTTTCTCTGTTATACTTTTTCACTTCTGAGTTTGTGCAATACTCCATCACAACGAAATGCTCTTGACTTTGATGCGTGAATGTCACTGGTATTCATTCATTAGCCTCTGCCACATCCTTGCCCTAACTATGAAAGCACATCTCTCTGTGGTTTTGATCCTATCCCTACTCAGACTCTCTCCAAGCTTATTCTGTCTGTGGCCCATCTCTTGCTCTCTTGGTCCTACCCCCACTAAACTGCTGACCATCCAACTTCTCTTCCTGTCTCTAACGCTCAGTAACATTGTAACCAGTTCCTCCTCCCTTGCTGCTGACCCCTGACTTTTAAGTGGGTGGTTACCAGCCACTTCTGCAGCAATCCTATCCTTGACCCCTCCACCTTAAAGTCCACCCAATCCCTAACTACCCCATTCCTCCCAAATCTTTGAATGTGTTGCCCCCCTCCCAACTCCGTGCCCACCCATCTTTGTTGCAACTTGAGTTTGAATCCTTTTAATCAGCCAGTGTGCTGAAATGACTCTAATCAGAGGCAAATGACTTCCTTTGTGTCTCTGTATATGTGTGTGTGATCATTGCAGCACTCCCCATACCATCCTGCCCCACGACTCTCCTCATCCTTCTCAATGCTTTACAGTTTTTCACGCAATTGGCAACAGCATCCAGCTCCAACACCTATCCTCTATGGTGTTACTGAATGTGTTCGCCCTTGCCTGGCTCCACCCTTACCCCTGAGGTCATAGCCAGAAAATCTCATGTGGCGGCTTCTCCTCCCGATTACCTCAGGAGCCCCATCAGGATCTATCCCCGCCTTGGTGCACTCTTATTTCTTATACGTCGTCTGTCGGTGGTATCATCTCACCTCAGGTTCCACATGTACACTGACAGCACTCAGCTCTACCTCAGCCGCTCTGAATCCCTCCACCTCTGTGTCTGCATGTTGAGCTGCAATTTCCTCCACTTAAATATTGGGAAGACTGAAGCCATTGCCTTCTGAGCTCGCCATAAAGTCTATCCCTCACCCTGCCCCTCCCACCCAGCCAAACCCTACTGATTCCATCCTCCTCCCTAGACTCAGGTCTCAGGGTGAAGCAGACTGTTTGCAACCTCTCGTGTCCTACTTGACCCTGAACTCAGCTTCCAGCCCCAGTACCCTGCAGTACAAAGACTTCCACTTCTGTAATATAGCCTGCGCCTGCCTCTTCAACAGCCAATCTACAGCTGGAACCTTCAACTATTCTCATACAACCTCCAGACTTGAGCATTCCCAGCCTCGCAAGCTCACCATCAACGCCACCCACTAACCCATTTTCCACTTCCCACAAACCTTTTGTGAGAATAGATGTTACTTTTTTTAAAAAGTTTTGCAGAATATTGTGTTAATCTGTAAAGAAGACTGGGTGTCTGTGTGTGATTTTAATTAAGCTGAGCAACAGTTTGATAGGAGAGGTTGTCTGGGGGTTTGGAAACATGAAAAGGATAGAGATGTTAAGTTGAGGCACAAGTGAAAAGGCTAGATCCAACATTTGCATTTTTAGATAAGTTGGGAGGTTGTTTGAATATCAAAGGGGAGTCAGAGGTAACAAGAAAAATGTTTGCATCTTGCAGGAGTTCAGAGGTAAACAAGCAGTGGAGATATGATACTTCACTGATCCAAAAGCAAAGACAAGATGGAAATATGAAATATCTTATATTTGGAAGGGTTTGAGTTTCAAAGTGGTGTGTGAGAAAACTGGGAATGAGATGAAAAGGAAAAAAGGTATGTTAGAGTTACTGTGGAGAGCTGGATGTCTATTGAGCTGGATTGCTGTTAAGCTGGAGATGGCTGAAGCTGTTTGAGCTGGTGAGGTCGCTGGAGCTCTGTGCTGGAAGAGGAATGAAATTTGAATCACCTATCCACTCAAGCCAGAAAAGTCTTGGGCTGCAGCAAGCAGATTTATTCTGGAGTGAATGCCACCATAAAATAGAAGTGGGTAAAGATCATATGGTACAGCTTAATCAAAGCTATAGCAGTTTGCCTTGTGTAATATTACTGGATTTCTTTCATATTTATGCATGTATAGGGAAGCTGTTTACTTGTGGGTTTGCCCAAGTAGAGAGATTTTTGCGGAATGTTTTGTAAGACTGACCTTAATTATGTAACTGTAATCTTGTGTGCTTAAGTTTTCTTTTACTTATTTTGTTAATAAAACTTATACTTTTGAATTTTAAAAACCAAAACGTGTCGTGGACCTCTTACTGCTGAGATTGGTACGTTGGCTTCTCGTTGTCCGAATACAAAAAAAGCTTCTTTTTTTGCCAAGTTTCCCTCTAGGAGTTGGTTTGAGCAGCAATTAACACCGGCTGTGGTCATAACACTGACCGCACCCTAAGTTATGTGCCCTATATCCTAACCTGTACCCAAGTCCTGTTCACTCATCAGCCCTGTACTGGCTTACATAGGCTCTTGGTTAATCAACGCCTCGATTTTAAAATTCTCATCCTTGTGTTCAAATCTCTCCCTGCTCTCATAGCTCCCTACCTGTGACCTCATCTAACCCTCTCTCTGTTCCTCCAACTCTGGCCCCTTGAGCATACCCTTTGACTCATCAGTGGCTGCCTTGACCTCAGGAAATTAAGAACAAAATCTAGTCCATTGTCTAGAACCAAAACTTGGGAATTTGGTCTCTAAACCTTGCTGTATCCCTATCTCTCTAAAGCCCTCTAACTCTTCCTTTATGATCCTCCTTAAGAAGACCTATCTGATTTTAAGTCTTTATTTACTCCCCTTCAACGTTTCCTCCTTTAACTTTGCATCAGGTTTTATTTTTGGTCTAATTGTTGCACTTGAGGAAGGAAATTTGGCCAGAGCCCCAGGAGACCTCCCTGCACTTCCCTCCATTGCTGCTGCGGACCTTTAAAGAGTCTGACTTTAACGTTGAAATCCAGAGTATGGTTGATTGACCTGGGCTGTGTGCCCCCCAGTGCTGCACTGAATTGTCTACGAAGGTTATTAGCCCCTGGCCTGAATGGGCACCCACACACCTCACCAGGTTCTCTCAGCTGATAGATTGGGTTACAGCAATGTTCTGTCAACTGTTCATCCCGACTGGACAATAATCTGTGTTTTTGTCCCACGCCCTATTTATACCTATGCCTGTGTGTGCTTATGTCTATTCCTTCTTAACTGGTTTGACCTAATCTCAAAAACTAACAGGAAAAATGGGGGATTTAACTTTAAAATGAAAACTAGCACATTCAGTGAAAGTTACATTTCAAATAAACAATGGACAATGTTGTTACATGCTGTGTTCCACCCGTTTGAACCATATTCAAAAGAAAACTTGGAACTCAGTGCCGCTGGTAAAGCTGGCTTTCATTCCCCTTGGCTTAGTGCCATTAAGAAGGTGGTGATGGGTCTTCCTGAATGGCTGGCGTCCACAGGCTGAAAGTGCTTTCCGGATTTCGATCTGCCGGCTCAGTGAAACTTGGAGAAAGATACACTTTCTAATCCAGTACAGTGATGTCAAAGCAGAAATCCACACAAAAATAGTGATTTGGTAGTGCAGAACTTGATAATTACTGAAAAAAGAGACACGTCGAAATTTTTCATCTTGCACTCATCAGGACACTTCGCAAGGGGAAAACAACAATTTATACTGTATGAGGAGAGAGTGCTGATCGGCAAGTGGATGCAGATTGGTAGAGGCATTGCCATAGAGGCACCATCACTGGTGCATTCTCCTGCTTGGCAGTTAACTGTCAGTTACCATCACTGTTGCAATCTCCCTGGCAATGCTTCAACAATCAGAGTCCATCTGCCAACTAATCAGCACTCTCTTGTCATGCAGTATAAGTTCCTTTTTTTCCCCTTATATCAGTATTCTTGCAAAGTGCCCTGATGAGTACAAGATGGAAAGCTTAGACATGTCTCTTTTTTCAGCACTACACACAACGCCGGGTTAAGAGGTTCAGGCCCAGGATGTGTGTGTGTGTTCGTTAATGATCTGTCTTAAGAGGTTTGCTCTGTGCTTGAAAGGGGTCATACAACAGCTTTCTGAATAGTTATTCCCCACTGTCGGGCTTCACATCCAACAGAAAGCTGTAACCATGAGCACGTAACAGACAAACTGGAACTCAATATTTGTACCTTAGCAGTGCTGCAGTGAAATAGAATACCCTAATTCATCCTGCTTTCTGAGGATATAACTCCTACGTTCAGATAGATTTTTTTTTCCCCTTCTCATTATGTCCTGATGTGATTCACATTAGGCCACCTATGCACATGAAAATGGAACAAAAACTAGCCCATTTTTTAACCCTTTGGGCAGGTTCCTCCCACAATCGGTGCCTTTACACCCCCCATGCACATGTCATGTTCTCTCGATTCTTTCGCCAAGTTCCCATGCATCTTTGTGACCTGCACCCAAATGCAGTGCTAATGGGTTACACTTCCTGCAACATCAACATCAGCCTCTTGGACCTAAGTTCACATTCAGCCTGAGTGGGGTGGAGGGGGAGGGATGGTGGGCAGGAGACCTCTCCCTCCATCGACCAAAGTGGCCCTGCTAGAAGCTTGGGCAAGCTCACAGCAGAAGAAAAAAACCCTGCATTTCAAATCAAAAGGAAGCCATGCATTCACATGGCATCTTTCACAGCCTCGGGAAGCCCCAAAGCAGTTTACGACCAATCATGTCCCTTTTGTTACTTATTGGCCCACAGACCTTTAGCGAGATACTTGGCATGGGGGCTGCGGCTCTTGGGAATGTCCCTGCTACACTGAGCTCAAACACTTCCTGGTTTGTGAGCCAGATCACATCTTGTTCACAATAAACTGGCTTGTGTTCTTTGGTTAATGCCTAGCCCATGACAAAGTCAATGTCGGACATTCAGTGACAGTAACAGTGAAGACCCCTGACTCGAGATGGAGGTGAAAAGTGTGAAGTCAAAGCTTCCTTGTTTGTTTACCACTCCAATCAGGTTAGTGTGTTGGAGGGAAGTGTTGCGGAAAGCAATAAAGCAGGAAGGCAAATTCCCCATACGTCAATGACCATGAGGTTATGACAGAGCAAATGCTCTTCTGCATTTTCGTTTTCCTGATACATCCTACCAGAGAGACTCTTTCCTCTCATGTAGGGATAATGTCCACTTTCTCCTTCCATTCCTCATTGAATTAAACTGGCCGTTCAATTAGAAACAATGCTATCAGTTGCTTTATCGTTATCATTTCTTTTTCATTCTTTCACGGAATGTGAGAGCCTCTGGCGAGACCAGCATCTGTTCCCAATTCCTTCCTGCCCTTGAGAGGGTGGCGGTGAGTTGTGTTCTTGAACCGCTGCAGTCCATCTGGTGTAGGGCACACTCACAAGGCTGTTAGGAAGAGAATTCCACATTTTTTGACCCAGTGACATAAAAAGAATGGTAATTTGGTTTCAGTATGTAGTGTAGGATGGTGTGTGGCTTGGAGGGGAACTTGGAAGGAAGCAGTAGTGTCCACATTTGTTTGCTGTCCTTGCCCTCATGGGTGGTAAAGATCGCGGATTTGAAAGGTGACGTTGATGGAGATTTGGCAAGTCGTTACAGTGCATCTTGTACTTGATACACACTGCTGCCACTGTGCGTCAATAGTGGAGGGAGTAAATGTTTAAGGTGGTGGATATGTTGCTGATCACAAGGACTGCTTTGTCCTGGATGGTGTTGAGCTTCTTGAGTGTTGTTGGATCTGCACTCATCCAAAACCTTGAGAGTATTCCATCACACTCCTGACTTGTGCCTTGTGCATGATGGACAAGCTTGGGGAGTCAGGAGGCAAGTTACTCACCTTGGAAATCGCAGTCCCTGACCTACCCTTGTAGCCACAGTATTCACAGTCCAGTTCAGTTTCTGGTCAATGGTAACCCCCAGAATGTTAATAGTGGGGTATTCAGTGGTGGTAATACTGTTGAATGTCAAGGGCAGATGGTAAGATTCTCTCTTGTTGTAAGTGGTCTTTGCCCATTGTGTGGCATGAATGTTACCTTACATTTATCAGCCTAAGCTTGAATGTTGGCCAGTTCTGTTCTGCTCTCTAGATAACCCTTTACCATAGGGGCCGAGTTTGCATTACAGTCACTTTGTGACTCTGTGTAGTTTTAACAAGAGAAAAAATGGGTGTATTTTGCTGGATGCTGACACGGGTATGTTAACTATGCTGGGCAGCTCCCACTATCTGCCTTCTCCCTGTTTATAATGCAATTTTTAATTATTTCTCAACTGCTCTCACGAACATCTCTAATACCGGAGTCTTTCTACATCAATATTGTGACTCACAGTTTTCTTCAGTTCCTTTCAGTGAGGTAATACTGACTTAGACTCCTGGCCATGTTTGCTTGAGTTAATATTTAATCTGGTTCATTGACCAGGGATTTCTAGCTGGTTTAACTCGCCAACGGGACCAGCATTGCTCTGTCAGGATGGAGAGGGTCCGGCTCACTGCCCTGGTTGTTTGGACATTTCTACTTGCTGGTGAGAGTGGATTTCTCATGTTGGTGTTGGGGATTAAACAGGGAGGGAGGATAAGTTAAACAGAGCTTCACTCATGTTATTAATATTGATACTAATTTCACAGACACCTTCCTGTCTCCATCCAATTTTAATTTAAACAAATTGGTTGGATATTCACAAAGGTGTCTTAACTTTTTTGCCTTTTCTAGTTGAATCTCAAACTCTGACCATCTTGGTGAGCGAGGGTCCTGTGCACGCAGCAGCGGGAGACCCTGTGCTCCTCTCAGCCAGACCGTCCGTGGAGGTGAGGAGTGGGAGCTGGAGACACAATGGGAGGGATGTCCTAAACTGGATTGGGTCGACTGTAGATATAACAGGTCATTACACAGGACAGGCAGAGTTAGTCCATAATGTCTCTCTCTTGCTCAAGAGAGTGACTGTTTCACACAGTGGAGAGTACATTGTCGCCATGACCACATTCTCTAACACAGCAGCAAGTGCGAGAATCAATCTTCTTGTGTTCCGGTAAGTAACAGCTATATTTTGTTTGTCCAAATCACGAGGAAACGATTAACCATAAACTCCATGATCACAGGCTGTGTGGAAGAAGTGAATTCTTGGTGGGTCAAAGTAGTTTACATCAACGATGGGCAACCTGGGCTCGTGAGTGGGCCGCATGAATGGCCCTCCTTCATCTCAGTGAGCCGCAAGGTTGTAATCGGGCATGTGCGCTAACCATGACCCCATGAATAAGATGTTTAGTACACGCCAAACATTTCACAGCGAGTTATAGAAAATGCTTAATCATTCACGTGAGAGGAATGGCGTTTTTCATAAAGTCTCTTAATGTCGTATTTTTTTTGGAACTGGTATCACCTCATTGCAAATTAAGCAAAGCTCTGTCCAACAACAAAATAAACCAGCTCCCAGCTCTCTCTTACCATCCTGCCCTCATCACCGGCTTTCCTCTTTTTGGCTACTTCTTCTTCCTCTGTACTTTTTGATTTTGTCCTTGATGCTCCTTCTTCATCACGCTACTTGGACACAAAGCGATCCGTTATATAATTAGGGGCAAATTAAATTACCGGCAAAAGTAACATTAAAAAAACGCAACCTCCCATGTCCATGGGTGTTGTAACCAAGATGGTCTCCCGGCCGAGGATAATTTTGCTAGCTGTGCTTGCGTACCTAGAGTTTGCGGGGTGTGCTCGTTGAACTGAAGTAGCGCTTTGATTGGATGCAGAGGGAGCGCTTGGCTCTCACACTCAATGTTGTTCGCAATCAGCACGCCCTTCGCTTCACGTGCCCTTGCATTGCTTGCGTATCGCTTTAGTAATACCACGTGGACAGGAACCAGCTGAATTTGACAACCCTGCACGTGGGCATTGTGTCAACAAAATGTCTCTCACCCAGAGGTCTGATGGGCCACATGCGGCCTGTGGGACAGAAGTTGCGCACCGCTGATTTACATCATGAATTTAGCAGGTCGGATTCTGACGGGGGGCGGGGGCAGGGGCGCGACTGATAACGCGCGTGTTGGTCCAAGTGTGGAGCAGAGTCCAAACGGAAATGGGATCAATGCCTCAGAATAAATGCTGGGCTAATGGGAAAAGGTAGGTGGGGTAGTGGAGTAATCTTACAAATTGCTGAGCGGGTAAAGGGCCATTTCATGCTCCAAGGTAGAGCAAATGTGATTTACACACTTACCTCTGATATCTCCCAAAGATCTATCTTTGGCCTCTTCCTATTTCTCATCGAGATGCTAACTCACAGGTTGAGGGAGTGGGTAATAAGGCAGACAGTATCCTAGGCTTTATTAGTAGGGACCGAGGGTACAAGAGCAGGGAGGGTGTGTTGAATTGGTATAAGACACAGGTTGAGAGAGCTGGTAATAAAGCAGACAGTATCCTGGGTTTTATTAATAGGGACCGAGAGTACAAGAGCAGGAAGGGTGTGTTGAATTGGTATAAGACACAGGTTGAGAGAGCTGGTAATAAAGCAGACAGTATCCTGGGCTTTATTAATAGGGACAGAGAGTACAAGAGCAGGGAGGGTGTGTTGAGCTGGTATAAGACCCAGGTTGAGAGAGCTGGTAATAAAGCAGACAGTATCCTGGGCTTTATTAATAGGGACAGAGAGTACAAGAGCAGGGAGGGTGTGTTGATCAGGTATAAGACACAGGTTGAGAGGGCTGGTAATAAAGCAGACAGTATCCTGGGCTTTATTAATAGGGGCAGAGAGTACAAGAGCAGAGAGGGTGTGTGGGGCTGGTATAAGACACATGTTGAGAGAGCTGGTAATAAAGCAGACAGTATCCTGGGCTTTATTAATAGGGGCAAAAAGTAGAAGAGCAGGGAGGGTATGTTGAGCTGGTATAAGACAGGTTGAGAGAACGGGTAATAATCTTACAAATTGCTGAGCAGGTAAAGGGCCATTTCATGCTCCAAGGTAGAGCAAATGTGATTTAAGTTCAAGCGAGGCCCCACATGACACTGAAGCACAATGCATTGAGACTCATTTGAGGGGACTTTGCCACTACTCTGTGCCTGAGGCTCAGTTTGTAACTTAACACCAGGCCGAGTGGTGCCAGAGAGCAGAAGGACTGCAAATGTTACACCCTGGTCAAAGAAAAGAAGGACAGATAAAGCTCGTAAACTACAGTTCAACATCAGTCGTAGCAAAACTACTAGAGCCCATTGTCAATGACAAAAATGAATTTTAACTTGGAGAAACATGTTATAATAAGACACAACCAGAAAGGGTTTTCTTAGGGCAAATAATGCCCAACCAACTCGATTGAGGTATTTGACGATGTAACGGAGAGATTTGATGAAGGTGGTGGCAGATGGGGTACATTTGGACTTGCACAAGGCGTTTAATAAAGTATCATAGCAGAGACATATTCGAAAAATAAAAGCACATGAGTTTAAATGGGCAGTGGTAACTTGGGTATGTTGGTTAAGGGATATGAAGTTGAGATTAGTGGTAACTGGATGTTTTTTGTTTTGACTGGAGAGATACATGATGTATTTCCCAGGCTCACTATTAGGGTCGTTGTCTCTCTGGGTCTATATAAATGACCTGCTATGGGGATTACAATTTTGAAGTTTACGAATGTTTACAAAACTTGGCAATAGAGTCAAGAGGGTAGCAGCAGGTTTGAGGCGGATTTGGATAATGGGCTGAAATGGACAGATACATGCCAGATGCAGTGTAGTGTGAATAAATATGTTTGATACAATTTGAGATGGACATCATAGGGAGGAAGTATAACCTGAATGGCTGTATTTTTGGTGCAAGTACAGATGAGCTTGGGGTGCGTATTCACATTACATAAAACACGGCAGGGCAAGTTTCTAAGGTGGTTAAGGAAGCATATGTGATACTTAGCTTTGTGAAAAGGGGCACTGAATAGATAAGAACAAATAAACCATGCTAAACTTCTACAAATCACCCATTCGGACTCAACTGGTATATTGTGTACAATTCTAGACATCATTTTTAGGAAGAATATCAAGAGCTTTCAGTGTGTTGAGAGGAAGTTCACAAGAATGCTACCAGGGATGAGAGGTTTTTAATTATGCAGAGAGATTGGAGAAGGTGGGACTTGTTTTAACTCTGAGGAGAGAAGGCAAAGGGAGACCTAATAGAGGTTTTCAAAATCTTGAGGTGTTTTGATAGAGCTTGGAATGAAGCAGAGTTTTTGAATATCTTTTAAGGCAGAGGGAGATAGATTACTGATAAAGCAAGGGGGTGAAAGGTTATCGAAAGTAGGCAGGAATGTGGAGTTGAGGTTATAATCAGACCAGCCATGATCTTATTGAATAGTGGAGCAGGCTTGAAGGGCTGAGTGGCCTACTTCTGCTCTTAATTCGTGTGTTTGTATGTTGGTGTAATGGGCTGAAAGGTCTCATTCTGTGTTGTAAGATTCAATGATGCAGCACAAACCTGAGAGGTACCAAACATGCAATGCAAAATCTTAGTTTTGATACCCAATGGTGTGGATTTGCTTGTTGGTCTTAAAGTACTCAGATTTCATACCCTTCTGTGTTGTATTATATTATCAGAGCTCAACTATGAATTAGCAAATGAGTCTAATGGGATCGTTATTTCCAAGTAACAGCCAGCTAGATATTAACTGGATATTGACTGGGTAGTGCAAGAAAATGGCGTTGAATGACAGGGTAGGTCCGAGGACCCAAACAGCCTTCTCCTGCTCCTATTTCTTATATTCCTATGTTCCAACACTGTAGCTTTGCCTCCATACCTGTTAACATAATGTCATTGGTCATTGCGAACAAAGTTGCGAATTACCTACACGAATGTAGCTTGGAAGTGATAGTCAAGGTAGCTTCAGACAGTGCAGAACCTGCTAATAATTCTTACGTGAGCAGAATTATGGCTAATGTGATAGCATAAAGCCATTTAAAGCAAAATGGGGAGAGAGAATGCTCAATAGTCTTCAGCTACTATAGTACTAGTATATAATAGTACTAGTCCAATGTGTTTTATTAAATGTTGTGCCTGAGTGATGTTGTGAGGCTCCACATGGATGGAGCTAGTTTATTGCCTTTAAAATAGAATAATTTATTTCAATATTCTGTCCAGAGTTGATGATTAATTCCTCATTTCCAATTGTATTGACAGAACCAATCTCCTCAGTATATATTACATCCAATGTTTCAAATCCAGTGCAAGAGAAAGGCTCAGTTTGTCTGACCTGTAATGTAGTTGGATTTTGCACTGGAATAACTTGGTCTTTCAATGGGAGCGTTGTCGCCAGCAACGAGAGGATAATACTTTCTTCAGAAAATGTCACATTGACGATCATTGGTGCTGAAGTATACCATACCGGTGAATACCAATGCACTGTGCACAGTCCTGTTGATGCAAAATCGAGCGAGCCCTACTTTTTGCAAATTGCTAGTGAGTACAGTGAATTCACATTATTCCTATTGAACAGCATCCACGGTATTTTGCTTTTATCTTAGTGTTTAATTCACTGCCACTTCTCTTCCAGGAATGTCTTTCTTGAAGAAGTACTGGTCTTCTCTCCGCCTGTTTCACTCTGTTCACCTTCATTGCTTTCCATTTCCCTCCTGCTCTTTGACAAGGCATTTACCAAAACTCGCTTCCACAGCCATATTTCCTTCCTTAATGACTGCCTCTGTCTACCACTACCATTAACGCTCCCTTTGTCTTGTGTCCATGACATCTTCTTCAACCTCTCCTTAGCTGTCACCTATCCCGGACCTTCTATCTTGCTCCACCTGCTCCACCCCCCTCTTAAACAGTGTTAAGCCCATCACATTTCTACTTTTCTTTAGCTCTGAAGAAGAGTTATGTGGACTCGAAACGTTAACTCTGTTTCTCTCTCCATAGACACTGCCAGAGCTATTACATTTTTTGAGGAGTTTCAGTCTTCATTTCAGATTTCCAGCATCCACAGTATTTTGCTTTCATACATACTAAATGTTGCCTGATTACAGTCTGTGAACTCTAGGGGACATTTTACTATGTTAAAGGCCCTATATAAATAATAATGTGCTATTGTATATTTTACTGGAACACATCTTGCTTCAGCATGTAAATAGCTTAGAAAGAGATAGTCAAATTAGCTTCAGAAACTGCAGAACTTGCATCACCAACCTCCTTGACCTTATTTTAAAGAAATTGACATACAAAGTTGACATTTGTAAGATCATTGATAAAACACAACTGGACTTGTCAAAGTTTTGATAAAGCTCCAGAAGAAAAGAATCACAGAATTACAAGATCACAGAATTGTTATGGTGCAGAAGGAGGCCATTCAGCCCATCATGTCTGCACCAGCTCTCCAAATGAGCATTATGATTAGTGCCACTCCTCAACCTTTTCCCGGTATCCTTGCACATTGTTTCTATTCAAATAATCATCTGTTGCCCTCTTGAATGCCTCAGTTGAACTTGCCTCCACCACATTTCCAGGCAGTGCATTCCAGACCCGAACCACTCGCTGTGTGAAAAAGTATTTTTCTCACATCACATTTGCTTCTTTTGCAAATCACTTTAAATCCATGCCCTCTCATTCTTGATCCCTTGAGATGCAGAAGCAGTTTCTCCCTATCTACTCTATCGAGACCCCTTATGATTTTGAACATCTCTATCCAATCTCCTCTTAGCTTTCTCCTCTCTGAGGGGAACAGTCCCAACTTTTCCAATCTATCTTCATAACTGAAGTTTCTCATCCCTGGAACCATTCTTGTAAACCTCTTCTGCATTCTCTTCAATGTGTTCCCATCTTTCCTATAATGTGGCACCCAGAACTGTGCACAATACTCCAGCTGAGGTCTAACTATTGTCTTATATAAGCTGAGCATAACCTCCTTGCTCTTGCACTCTATGCCCCTATTGATAAAGCCCAGGATACTGTATGCTTTATTAACTGCTCTCTCCACTAGTCCTGCCACCTTCAATGACCTATGTACATATACACCCAGGTGCCTCTGCTCCAGCACCCCCTTAAGAATTGTACCCCTTCTTTTATATTGTCTCTCCATGTTCTTCCTATCAAAATTCGTCACCTCACTTCTCCACATTGAACTTCATCTGCCACCTATCTGCCCACTCCACCACTTCTCTATGTCCTTTTGAAGTTCTACACTGTCCGCCTCACAGTATACAATGCTTCCAAGTTTCGTATCATCTGCAACTTTGAAATTGCCCCCTGAACACCAAGCTCTAGATCATTAATATATATCAGGAAGGCTGCTACATCAGCTGAAGCCTATGGTACCCAGTATAAAATTTGGAAGGTGAGTTAGGTTTCTTCTCTCTACCATTCAACTCGGATTCTCGCACCGTAGCTTGCTGGAAGTGTGAGCTGATGGTGGCCTGGTGAGGCTAAACAGGTACCTGGGATCAGATACCTGGTGTACCTGACAGTTTATCCCATAAACCATTGAGGCTTGAGATTCAGAAGGAAACCAATGAATGATTGAAAAGGGGAGGTGAATTGGACTGAAATCAGGCACACTGAGGGAGAGAGAAAAATATGAGGGGGAAAATAAGATGCTATAAAGCATCTAAAAAAAACAGAGATGATTGGGAAACATATAAGATCCTGAGGGGTCTAGACAGAGTAGATATGGAGAGGATGTTTCCTCTTGTGGGAGAATCTAGAGCTAGGAGTCACTGTTTTAAAATAAGTGGTCACTCATTTAAAACAGAGAAGAGGCGAAATTTATTCACTCAGAGGGTCGGGGGTCTTTGGAAGTCTCTTCCTGCAAAGGAGTTGGAATATTTTTAAGGCAGAGGTGGATAGATTCTTGGTAAGCAAGGGGGTGATAGGTTATCGGGGGTTGGTTGGATGTATATTGAAGGTCACTATCAGATCAGCCGTGATCTTATTAAAAGGCAGAGTAGGCTCGATGGGCTGATTGGCCTACTCCTGCTCCTTGTTTGTATATGTTCATAGGGCAATTTTAGAGCTTTGGTAGTTATATTGCAACCAGTGTAATGTCAAGAAAAGTGTGTTTCTAGTGATGAGAGAGTAAAATAGAAAATACCAGAGGAACCCATAAGAAAATATTAACAGTTCCATAAAGGGAATGCAAATAAAACTTGCAACTAGCAGAAAAGCCAATAGTGAAATATTTTATTAATTTATTAAGAGCAAGAGGCTGAGAATTCTGCAGACAGTAACTCACCTCCTGACTCCCTAAAGCCTGTCCACCATCTACAAGGCACAATTCAGGAGTGCGATGGAATACTCTCCCCTTGCCTGGATGAGCGTAGCTCCAACAACACTCAAGAAGCTCAACACCGTCCAGGACAAAGCAGCCCGCTTGATTGGCACCCCATCCACAAACATTCACTCCCTCCACCACCAATGCACAGTAGCAGCTGCCAGGAAAAATATAATAATTTTCATAATATCATTTTGATTTATTGTAAAATTGGGTTAATAGTGAGATTTGGATTAGGTTCTGTGTGTGTTTGTGTGCTTTCTGGTGGTTGGGGGGGGGAGGGGGGGGATGGGGTGTGGGTGGGGGTTGGATTTAATTGAATTGGAGACATCTGGTCTGCAGCTTTTGAATTATCAAAAGGGAAGGTAGGTTTGAAATGCTAAATATGTAAACATGGCAGAAGTTTTACAATGTGAGGTGTGAGGAAGATTTGCATTTTTAGATAAATTAGGTTAGTTTAAATTTCAAAGAGATGGTAAGATGTTATACCTAGTCATAAGAAGCTAAGCCAAACAGTGTGTTTATTTTCCCCATAGTTTATTGATAGTATGAGTACTATGAAAGGTGTATATTATGAGAAAAGTAAAGCTGCAAAGAGATATTGGAACAATAGGATTTGCATTAAAAAGGGGAAAACATGCATAAAGGAGATGAGGTTATACGTAAGGGAGAAGCCATCCTAAGATCTAACACAAGTGTAAAAAGCCTCCAGCCTCTATGCATTCGGGAACTGAGAAAACTCCCTTTGAATTCTCTTGTCAGAGTGTTGTGTTGCTTTGCTTGGACCTTTTTAAATCTATTTGTTTTTTTGCCATTGCCTTAACGTAGTTAACTGGGCGTCAGATTAATTAGGGGAGTTAGCAATTAGTATAGTAGTAATGTGTAGATCTTTGTATGTACTTAAAATCTTTTCTTCTAATAGTGAATGTTTAATTTAGTTTTGTAAAAAACCTCTATGTCTCGGCCGACTTATTACTACTGAATTGAAAGCATGCATCTCCAAATAAAGTACAAAGTGCAAAATGGTTGTGGCACCTGTTTCATGTTTCCCTCTGGAATTTGAACAGCTCAGCATTTACCATCTGCTGTGCCAAAACACAGCAGTGTGTACCGTCTACAAGATGCACTGTAACAACTTGCCAAGCCTCCTTCAACAGCACCTTCCAAACCCACAACCTCTAACACCTAGAAGGACAAGGGCAGCAGATGCATGGGAACACCATCACCTGCAAGTTCCCCTCCTAGCCACTCACCATCCTGACTTGGAACTATATGGCTGTTCCTTTACTGTCGCTGGGTTAAAATCCTGGAACTCCCTCCCTAAGGGCAATTAGGAAGGGGCAAAAAAAAATGCTGGCCTATCCAGCGATGCCCATGTCCCTTGAAAGAATTTTTAAAAAGAGTGACTAAAGAAGATAAGGGCTCTGTAAAGACAGGCACAAGTAACACTGTAATAGAGGACAAGTTAACAATGGATTTCCTGAACAAATGCTTTCTTTATGCATTTACTAAGCAGAGTAAGAGCATAATGTCCATGTTAGAAACAAAACTAAAACACAAAAGGAAATTATTGTACTCAATATTAGTTTAACAATGGTGATGGGGAAAATAATAGGGCTTATCAGAGATAAACTTGCAGGCCCTAATGATTACCAGGTTGGGTACAAAGACAAGAAGGTGATCAAATTGAATAGCGTTTGTTACAGAAGTCCAAAACTCTCTTTGTCAGGGAAATGTGCCATTGCTTTGCAAAATGGCTATAGTCACTCCACTTTTTCAAGAACAGTGGGACATAGGCAGATTAAGAGAGTGGGCAAAACTATGGCAAATAGACTTTAATATAGGCAAGTGTGGAGTCATTCCAGTTTGAACTACATAGAGATAAATCGGATTTATTTTCCAAATGATAAACTAAGAATTGTATAAATGCAAATAGATGTGGAAGGCCCAGTAGCCTTGGCCAAACACCTTCTGGAGTACTGCCTTCAGTTCTTGGCACTGCACAACATATGTATCGACCTTAAAGAGGTGCAGCAGTGATTCACCAGAATGCTAGAGCTTAAATTATGAGGACTGGTTATGTTAACATGACGGGTATTCCCTTGAGTATAGAAGATTGATCTTGGATCTGTATGATTCACATTGAATGTGCAGGTTATCACAATTATATTGAAGCACCTCCGGGTGCAACATCATCTATGCAGACTGCTTAAATACCTTTGCACTTGCTGTCACGGCCATTCTGAAATGTTCCTTTGATTGTATTGAAGCACCTCAGGGTGCAACATGATCCGTGTAGAAAACTTGAATATTATTGCACTACTGTGATGGCCATTTTGAAATGTTTTGCAATGTTCTTTCAGATATTTTACGAATAAAGTGTATATTTGCAAATGAAAAGAGTATAGAAGATTGAGGTATGAGCCATCAAATTGTTCATCTGCCTTGGTGAATTTTTTTTTATGGTTATAAAGATGAGCTGTTTCCTCTGATGGGGGGTGGGAGGGGGTTCAGGACAAGGGGAGGTGACACATTGTCAGATTGGAGTTAGACCCACCCAGAAGTTAAGACAGGAAGGACCTCTTCACACAAAGGCTAGTGGGGATCGGAAACTCGCTCAACCAACAAGCGGAAAGTACTGGGGTTCAATAGTTATTTTCAAAAGTAAGAATGACAAACTTAGGTTGGCAAGCGATCTGAGAGAAAGGCGGGTAAACGGAGTTGAGTTACAGACCAGACATACCCTCATTCAGTGACTCAATTTGTGACCCTACTACAATTTGGGAAGCCCGGCTCCAATTTAATGAAGGAACAGGCTCAAGGGGCTGAATGGGCCACTCCTGTTCCTGTACCCCTGAGTTTAATACGGGACTAAACACAACTCCTGGTCACAATGGATCACCCTGAGCGGTAGCTGGTGGAAACTGTCATCTCGTCGTCAATGTTGGACAGTCCAGTTCAAAGTAAGCAAGGAGGATAATCAGCACATCAATTTACGTGGGCCTAATGCCATTGTACGTTTTGTAGGCTCCACTCCAGATGCTGAAAGCTGCAATAGCGACAAATGGACAGCAACTGTGGGAGTTTTGGGAGCTATCTCAGCTGCAGCTCTGATCACTGTCATCATTTTAGCCTTCAAAGTCCGGGAAATGGCACAAAACGAAGCATCAGGTGAGTTAGCTGTGCAATATAAATGCTTTGTTCTCTCTGAGCATCGGGCACCTACTGATACTGATTGTGTCATCACTATCATCAGCCGGAGAGATCTTCAGGGAGGAAGGTGTTCATCTGTTAGATAGTTAAGTTCATCTATCAGCTAGATACCCCTGTGCCTGGGAAGTCTGTAAGCATGCTTACGAAAGTTTCCTTTGTTTAGTAGTTCTGGGGAACAGTTTCCAATTGAAAATGTTTCAAGAGTTTCACTCATAAAGAGAGGGGATATTGCTGGTAATTTTCTACCTGTAAGCAGTCCACTACAGCGACCATAGCAATGGTTGTATAAATTATCAGAGAGCTCTACCTGGCCAATACACTTACCAGGCTGCTACAGGTAAGCTTAGGTTTTGTCCTCCGTGTTCATACAACAGGACTCTTTAATGTGTTGTCAACTCCCCGAGCCTCCTTAGACAGTTCCTTCCAAACCCGCGACCTCTACCATCTTGAAGGACAAAGGCAGCAGACACATGAGAACACCACCACATGGAAGATCCCCTCCAAGCCACTCACCATCCTGACTTGGAAATATATCGGCCGTTCCTTCACTGTCGCTGGATCAAAACCCTGGAATTCCCTCCCTAACAGCACTGTGGGTGTACCTACACCACAAAGACTGCAGCGGTTCAGGAAGGCAGCTCATCATCACCTTCTCAAGGGGCAACTAGGGATGGGCAATAAATGCTGGCCCAGCCAGCGACACCCACATCCCATGAATGAATAAAAGCAAAACGACTGATCATCCCTATTTGAACCATCAAATTCAAAAGGAGAATTTATTTTGCACCAAACTTGGAGCACATTCATAATCTGCTGATATAAATCACAAATCCCAGGCTTCACAAAACAAAGGAAGTTTTATTCCTAAACTGTCAAACTTCCTACTGAGTTCAATTGTTACCAGTTGAATTGTTTTGTTTTGTGCAATGGCACATAACTTATACTCTGCTTGGTCTCATTTCGATTTCTTTAGCCTGCATTGGCTACACTTGGTTAATGCTTAAATAACATTTGGGACGGTGGCCAAATTGGATGATAGTCTTTTTTTGCACTCTTTCTAAAACAATACCTACTGAACAGAGTTCAATCAGAACAGTTGGCACAGGACCGTTCTATGCTGACGTGCACAATGTTATTTTGCAACTTTCACTGTTGAAACAAACGTGCGTCAGAGTCACAGGATGGCAGAACGGCTTCAGCACTGATGGAGGCCATTCGGCCCAACATGTCTGCGCCTGCTCTGCAAAAGAGCAATTCACCTCGTGCTACTCCCTTGCCTTCTCCCCGTATCCCTGCACGCGCTTCCTTTTCAGATGATCGCCCAATTCACTTTTTGAAAGCCGCAATTGAACCAGTTTTCGTCACACTCCCAGGCAATGCATTCCAGATCCCAATCGCTCGCCGCGGAGAGGTTTTTCCTTGTGTTGCGTTCCTTCCTTTTGCCGGCTGCCTTAAAGCGGTTGTCCCTGGTTTGTGATCCTTCCGCCAGTGGGAACAGTTTCTCTCCTCTATCTATTCTGCCCAGGCCCCTCGTGATGATTTACAACACTCTTCTCAAATCTGAAGATAATGTCTCGAGCATTTTTTGTGTGTTTGATGCAATTTCAGAGCACTTTACTCTTGCTACCGTAAGCGATACACTCAACACTATGTCACCATATGAAAACTGGATGCCTTCGGTAAACGGAGAGGTAAGCACTTGTGTTAATCCTATTGTTCTTTGTATCTGTTGAACAAGGAAGTTTACAACTGCACTGTTGGCATCCCCAAAAAAATAATAAAATTAGAACTGAGGAAAAACTGTTTCCAATGGTAACGAAGGTCAGGCCAGACATTTTTCTTTTGCAAAAATATACTTTATTTATTAAATACCTGAAAGAACATTACAAAGCATTTCAAAATGGCCATCACAGAAAGTGCAATTATATTTAAGTATTCTACCTAGATCACGTTGCACCCTGAGGTGCTCCAAGACAATCAGAGGAACCTGACAGACATTTCAAAAAGGTCAATACAGACAGTCAGACAGTGCAATGGTATTTGTCTCTATCGATCATGTTGCACTCTGAGATACTTCAAAATAATTGTGATACATGCAATGTTTGCCGCATGCATTCAATGTGAGTCATACAGCCCGAGGAGGGTCTATACAATTCCCAGGCCTTCGGTGCACCATGGCAGGAAGGTCTTAGACAGCGACCTTTCCCCTTTGGGCCTTTGCGGCAGCCACCCCAAGCTTTAGTGTGTCCCTCAGCACGTAGTCCTGGACCTTGGAATGTGCCAGGCTGCAATACTCGGTCAGGGATAACTCTTTGCGCTGGAAGACCAACAAGTTTCAAGACCAACAGACAGATTCCAAATACTTGGAAAAAGAATCAGAGGATAGATTATTATTCCTTTAGACAGCTAAATTGTTATTGCCTGGAATGGAGTCCCTGAAATGGTAGCCGAGGCAGATTGAGTGACACCCTTCAAAAGGGATTTGGGTATATACTTGGAAGTAAAAGAGATGGGGGGGGGGAGCAGTGGGACTGAGGGTGGGAGTGGGACTAATAGGATATCTCTTTCAAAGAGCCAGCACAGGCACCGTGGGCAGATTGGCCTCCTCTTGTACTGTAAGATCCTATGAATTGTTGAAGTCTGAATGATGCGGCAGCGGTGCCCAGTCTGCTTACCTTAGTTGGCCTCCATTTTCATTTCATCCCTTCAGCCATCGGAAGCGGCAGAGATAGATCTTTGCACATTGCTTCTGAAAGTTAGCGGAGACGATGGCCGGAATCGTACCGGATTTGCACTAAGTGCGGTAGCGGGCGGGTCAAACGATGTTTCACCCGCTGGCCGTAATGGCGGGTTTTCATGCTGAATCATCCCAAACCCGCCGCATTAATTAATCATTCCCGGGAAACACGGCAGTTCCATGGTGGGCGGGCTCTCATTCACCCACCACGCCATCACCTCACCGCTTCATCACGCTGAAGCACAGCTGCACACACATGACTACTGCAGGGAAGATGTCCATGAAAGGCAAAAAGACTGCAGCCCCCCAGGTTTAGTGACATGTCAATGGAACGCCTTTTGGACAGTATGAAGGCCTGCCACAATGTCCTCTATCCTCGCTCTGGCCACAGGAGGCATGACCAACCAGGCTTGGTAGGCAATGCCAGTGGTGGTCAGCGCCAGTGCTGCACAGGAGAGGTTGGCCTCCAATACAGATAGAAGGTGAATGATCTCATCCGTGCAGCCAGGGTATGACAACCATCTCATCACTCTAACCTCACACACTCACAAGCCCATCTCACATTCACTGGTATCTCCAGCGGGCTGGTCTGATAATGATAGGCTGGTGTATTACAATGAGGTTCCCCACATCCAATGGAGGACAACGCAGCCCACCATCGGCAGGCTGAGCGGACGATCGCGAACTAGTTTCACGCCATTGTGAAACCGATCGCGCATGTTGTCTGCTCTGAACATACCCGACACCAACGGGCATGGAAAATCCCAGCCGATGAGTGTTTTTGACGCCTCCATGACATGCATCCCAGGGGGCAGGGAAAGGCTGGTGTGCAAAACGTGCCTAAGCGGCGATACCATTGGGTGGGGGCAGCCGTTGGATAGGGTAAGTGGCAGAAAAACATGTGAACCATGGAAAAGCAGCCAAGCGAGAGGTAGGACAGGTTAAATTCAGCAATAGGAAAGCATAGTCACATGGTGCCTGAATCATTCCAGGTTATCCATTCTTCCACTGGAGCCAACTTGAATCCATCCCAGGCGGATGGGATTGAACATCAGTTTTCCTGTTATAACGGCACAGAAGGAGGCACAGGGGGAGGTGGTGTAGTGGCATTGTCACTGGACTAGTATTCCAGAGACCCAGAGTAATGCTCTGGCGGACCCCAGTTCAAATCCCACCATGTCAGATGGTGAAATTTAAATTCAATAGTAATCTGAATGATTATGAAACCATTGCCAGTTGATGTCAAAGCCCATCTGGTTCACTAGGAGAAGGGAATCTGGCCTCCATGTGACTCCATTCAACTAATAAACCTGGAATATAAAATTAGTCTCAGTAATGGTGACCATGCCAACTATAATTGATTTGTAAAAACCCAATTCTAGTTAACTTAATGCCCTTTAAGAGAAATCTGGCCTACATGTGACTGTAGGCCTATTGCACTGTGAGCAAGCCACTCAGATCAAGGGCAAATAGTGATGGGCAGCAAAGGCTGGCAACACCCACATCCACAAAAGAATAAAGGGGATAAAAAGAGTCTTGTACACCTCGATCAAGTCTCCCCACCACCCCCAATTTCCTTTGCTCCAAGGAGAACAATTCCTTTATCTGGGAAAAGTGTTGTTAGCTTCAGTTTGTTTATTCATTGATGGATGTGGGCCTCACTGTCTCAGCCAACATTTTTTGCCCATCCCCAATTGCCCTTGTCCAGAGGACATTTTTTTTTAAGAGTCAACCACATTGCTGTGGATCTGGAGTCACATGTAGGCCAGACCAGGTAAGGACAGCAGATGTCCTTAGATGACATTAGCACTGAACCCGATGTTGTGGATCAAAATCAAGTGAAAAAGGAAATTCGGGCGGTTTCTATAACAGGCAGCAGATTTGCACAGCCAGTTGTACACCCAGCACCAATTCAAATTTCTGTCCTTTCAATTTCTAAAATCCCTTTGTCTGCTTTTTGAGCTCAGGCGGCAATTAGATTGAAAACCTACGCTGTTCGCACGCAATGTAATCCAGACATCCATAAAGCCAGTTGTATGCTATTTTTAAATAGCTCTTAACCCTATTTAGAACATTCCCAGAGGGAAAATTAAACATCCAGTATCTTTGAACCGAGACTGTGACGACCCAAGAGTGCAAAGCTATGGCCTAATGCTGCAGGCATCACCACTTGTTCGAATACATGTTTGCAAGGTCTTATCATGAACAGTGCAGATATTCCTCATCCAGGGCTGGTGGTTAGTCCCCTCCAATTTTCCTGAACCTGTTCATGGTGGAGATGCAACAGCGACAGGCAGACGGACAGGAAGATCTCCCTAATGTGGCCAATCCTCTGGTTTGGTGCTTTCCAAAGAGTAGCAGAGTTCAAAAGGGATTGTTCACTGCACTGATTGTTCACCTCCATCCATTTCACTCGATGGGACGTTAGTATCTTGGATACAAATAGTCGTTTGGTAACCCAGAACTTGAGTATTGCTGGAAAAATGGATATGTTGAAGCTTTTCGACTTGCACTCATCAGACACTTTGCACGAACACCAATATAAGGGTAAAACAACAATTTATACTGTATGAGAAGACAGTGCTGATTGGCTGGCAAGTAGACTGTGATTGATCGAGGCATTGCCATGGAGAATGCACCAGTGATTGTGACTGACAGTCAACTGCCAAGCATTGTTTGAAATTTAAACCAGACAGCTTGGCCCTGATTGGTTAAGGCATTACCCTAAGGAATGAGTCACTTATTTTGTTTAGCTGAAACAGGTGTAATGTGTGTGCATGTTCTTTCCGTCTGCAAAGAACAGGGCCCCGTGCATTAATATATGTAGCTTCTCAGCAAACGCAAATGCACCACACTATGAGTCTGAATGACAATCTTAAATTGGCTGCCAGTGTAATTCTTTGCAATCTGAGCACACGCCTCTACCGACCAGAGTCCACTTGCCAACTAATCAGCACTCTCTTCCCATGCAGTACAAATAGTTCTTTCCCCTGATATTGGTATTCTTACAAAGTGTCCTGATGAGTGCAAGACGAAAAGCTTTGGCGTGTCTCCTTCTTCAGCAATATGTTGGATACCTGTGGATTTTGGGGCTGGAAGCCCCCTACACTGGAAGCCCTTTCATTTCAGCATTAATGTTCTGAATGTTTAAAGTGTAAAATCAAAGTTCCCAAGAGATATAGCTGAAAATATTGCACCCTTTGTTACTTTTTCTTTTGCAATATTTATATATCTTTACAGAACAAGTGCAGAAATCAGGACCAGATCGATTCAAACTACATGGTACGTTTCTGCTTACTTCATTCATTTCAGATGCCTTTATGGGTGAAACCAATAGAAATGGATTTTTTTGACTCTCTTCCCAAAGGCCCTGCAGTTCAACAACGTGTCCGTTTACGAGCAGCTTGACAGGTACGTTCATTTTCATGGCCCCCAAATAATTGAATAAAATGACATTTAAATAGTTGCTCGACAGCGCAGAGCTTGAGTGTTGCCGGAGAGAGAGACATGCTGTTGAAGCTTTGCGTCTTGCACTCACCAGGACAGATTCATGGGAATGACAAATGTAAAGGGGACAACAATTCATAGTTGTTGACAATGTATTTTGGGATTCTTGTGAAGGGTGCTATATAAATGCAAGCTTTTCTTCTTTCATCTGTCAGCTGAACTCAGTTGGAAGGGACGGCTGCAGTTGCCTGGCCACACAAGGCGCAAAAGCCTATTCTAGGCTGCTAGATTTGAAATTCACCGGGAAGGCACAGCATTGAAATAGTGTCCCTTGATGTCTACAATTACCAGCCAACCCTAGCTCTGCCTGAAACTACTCTGCCACAGTGGAAACAGACAACCTGGGGATATGGGCGCATCTTCCTGGTGTCCCATCAGCTAATGGGGTCAGGATCAGAGTTATACTGTCAGTACTCTGTTCTAGCCAAACTGAGGGTTAGCACTGCTCACTGCTGTTCATCATGTTGGAGTTGCATAGAACCTTGGTGAGGCCACAGCTGGAGTACTGTGTGCAGTTCTGGTCGCCACATTATTGGAAGGATGTGATTGCACTGGAGGGGTTGCAGAGGAGATTCACCAGGATGTTGCCTGGGATGAAACATTTAAGTTATGAAGAGAGGCTCGATAAACTTGGGTTGTTTTTGTTGGAGCAGAGAAGACTGAGGGGCGACCTGATTGAGGTGTACAAGATTTTGAGGGGCATGGACAGGGTGGATAGGGAGCAGCTGTTCCCCTTAGTTGAAGGGTCAGTCACAAGGGGGCATAAGTTCAAGGTGAGGGGCAGGAGTTTTAGGGGGGATGTGAGGAAAAATGTTTTTGCCCAGAGGGTGGTGAGGGTCTAGAATGTGCTGCCTGGGAGGGTGGTGGAGGCGGGTTGCCTCGCATCCTTTAAAAAGTACCTGGATGAGCACTTGGTACATCATAACATTCAAGGCTATGGGCCAAGTGCTGGTAAATGGGATTAGGTAGGTAAGTCAGGAGTTTCTCACATGTCAGTGCAGACTCAATGGGCCAAAGGGCCTCTTCTGCACTATGTGATTCTGTGATTCTGCTTCAAGTTTTAAAAGATGTTGCTGAAGGCGTTCCTAACAGAGCATTTGAAATTGAATCACCATGATTATTTAATAAAATGATCATGCACCTATAGTAATATTTTTATTTACCCCTGATGTTTAAATGCCACTTGTATTATTTCATTTTCTAGGTTGTAAATGGGTTGCTAAAAGATCGTGTGTGATTGGTTGCTCAGATGAAAATCTCCAGAACCCGACCTCTGCTGAAGGATTAAACAGAACTCCCAGCGGCCAAGGAGGTGATGGCGTAGTGGTATTGTCAGTGGACTAGTAATCTAGGGATCCAAGGTAATGGTCTGGGGACTGGGGTTTGAATGCTGCCACAGCAGATGGTAGAATTTGAATATATCAATAAAAATCTGCAATTAAAAGTCTAATGATGACCATGAAACCATTGTCGATTGTTGTAAAAACCCATCTGGTTCAATAATGTCCCTTAGGGGAGGAGATCTGCCATCCTTACCTGGTCTGTCCTACATGTGACTCCAGACCCATAGCAATGTGGTTGCCTCACATCCTTTAAAAAGTACCTGGATGAGCACTTGGCACCTCATAACATTGAAGGCTATGGGCCAAATGCTGGTAAATGAGGTTAGGTAGGTAGCTCAGGTGCTTCTCACATGTCGGTGCAGACTTGATGGGCCGAAGGGCCTCTTCTGGATTCTATGATTCTTAAATGCCCTCTGGACAAGGGCAATTTGGGATGAGCAACAAATGCTGGCCTAGCCAGTGACGCCCACGTTCCACAAATGAATTTAAAGAAAGATGCGATGGGCTGAGTGACCCTCCTACTGCACTTTACGAGTTCTGTGATACCCATCATTTAGAGTGCTTGAGAGCTACCACAGAACGCCTGCTCACACCCAGGGGCAAATCTTCGGGATGGTTAGCTGTTAAAATTCCTGAAAAAGCCCTTCTTTGAGCTCGTATGTAAACCAATCTAAAACCAGCCCAGCGGGCGTAAGCATCCTTCCTTCCACACAAAGCGATTTGCTCTTTCCATTTCTCATTTGCTGGAATGGAGGGAAGGTTTTGGATTAGCAGGTGGATTGTGAACCTGTTGAAAAAGCGTTTCTAAAACCCTGTCTGTAACCAGCAAGTCCTGGAGTGGCACTTGAGCCCACAATTTCCAGTTGGGAGGGAGAGATGCTAACCACTAAACCACAAGGTCAACTCAGCAAAGGGAGTTTAAAGGGAATCAGAAATCTGTCATCACTCTCCTGTTACTACTGCATCGAGGATTGGGAATGCACTTTGCTGTTAAAGTTTTGTTTTAATGTAAAAGAAAAATACTGTGGATGCTGAAATAAAAACAGAAAATGCTGGAAAAACTCAGCAGGTCTGGCAGAGTCTGTGGAAAGAGCAGCAGATTTAACATTTCGAGTCTGTATGACTGTTCTTCAGCGCATTTTTCCCAAGGTGTTTCTACCAGACCAGTTACAATCATTATTTATCCATAATTAACATTCACTCCTTAACATTTTTATTTACCCCTAGCCTATAATTGCTGTTCGTTATTATTCCATTTTTTCGGGCTTAAGCAAATTTCTGAAAAAGGACCCTCTTGATATAGGTTTAAGGTGATTGGTAGACAGATTATAGGGGACATGAGGAAAATCTTTTGCACCCAGAGGGTGAATTGAGGCTGAAATGCTCAATTCCTTTAAAAGGTACCTGGATCTGCATCTGAAGTGCTGGAACCTGCAAAGCTATGGACCAGGTGCTGGAAAATGGGATTAAAATGAGCGGCTAGTCTCTTTTTTTCTCTTTTGTTGGCCAGCGCAGATATGATGGGCTGAATGGCCTCTTTCTGCACTGTAACTTTTCTATGGTTCCACGATCATTCTGCTTAAATTCTCCAGAACTGGAGTTTCTGACTGCACTAACCGATATTTATTCTTAAACTTTCCAAACTTATCTAAACTCTCATTTATATTAAAAGCTACGGACAATAGCGTACACTATGTAAACAATGATGCAGCACATATAATTTCCACTCAAGAAAGCTGGGTTCCTATCCAGTCTGCACTGAGCCTCCAAGGCCCTCTGAATAGTGAGAAATACAAAGACTTACCACCCTATGAGTGAAGAAATCTCCCCTCATCTCAGTCCTAAATGGCCTGCCCCTTATTCTGAGACTGTACCCCCAGTCCTAGAAACGCCCCCCAACCAGGGGAAACATCCTCCCTGCACCTGCCCTGTTAGAAGTCTGTATGTTTGAATGGGATCACCTCTCATTCTTATAAACTCCAGAGAATAAAGGCCCGGCCTTTTTAAAAATACAATTCCAAACTTTCATTTATTCATCGCTTCTGCTGCACACTCGGTGCTCTAATCTCTCTGTGCTATAGTAACTTGGGGATATAGAAAGCAGGTGGATAAACCATTGAGGGGCGAATAGGGCCTTAAACAATGATGCACTACATGCAACACCTATATCAAAAAGAGGGCTGACTGGGGCCTGGTTTAGCACCTAATCTGAAAGATTGCATCTCCGACAGCCCGGCACTCCCTCAGCGCTGCACTGGGGTTTCAGAGCCGCTTTTATGTTAAAGGTATACAGTGGCTTTTTGGGAACCCTTGTCCTCGCAGTCTTGAGGCAGAAGTGCTGCTACTGTCCCACTCTTGACCACCAGAGGGTGTCAGCAATCTGCTCCGTTGAAAGGGGAGCAGCAATTCAAAGTGAAACCAATGCAAAATAAATCAATTGGGCGTGACGGCAAGCGACAGTTTGAATAAAGATGCTTCCTTAATATTCACTCCTGTGAGAGTTCAAGTCATTGCATAAAAAACGAGTGAAAATTGTGTTGCCAATGTACCCAGAACGGAAAAATAATAAAGACTGTGAAATAAAGACACTGGTCCAAACTGGTCTTGCATAGTTTAAAATGGAACAAACTGGGAAATAAGAGTACTGGCCCAAACTGGTCTTGTATAGCTTAAAATGGAGCACTTTGGGAAATAGGAGTACTAGCCCAAACTGGTCTTGTATTGCTTAAAATGGAACAAACTGGGAAACAAGAGTACAAGTCCAAACTGGTCTCGTATAGCTTATAATGGAACAAACTGGGAAATAAGAGTACCAGTCTAAACTGGTCTTGTTTAGCTTAAAATGGAGCACTCTGGGAAATAAGAGTACTAGTCTAAACTGGTCTTGTATAGCTTAAGGTGGAACACTAGTAAAAACTGGAGAATAAAGATACTGGTCCAAACTGGTCTTGTATAGCTTAAAATGGAGCGAACTGGGAAATAAGAGTACTGGCCCAAACTGGTCTAGTTTAGCTTAAAATGGAGCGAACTGGGAAATAAGAGTACTGCTCCAAACTGGTCTTGTATAGCTTAAAATGGAGCACTCTGGGAAATAAGAGTACTAGTCCAAACTGGTCTTGTATAGCTTAAGATGGAGCACTCTGGGAAATAAGAGTACTGGCCCAAACTGGTCTAGTTTAGCTTAAAATGGAGCGAACTGGGAAATAAGAGTACTGGTCCAAACTGGTCTTGTATAGCTTAAAATGGAGCACTCTGGGAAATAAGAGTACTAGTCCAAACTGGTCTTGTATAGCTTAAGATGGAGCACTCTGGGAAATAAGAGTACTGGTCCAAACTGGTCTTGTATAGCTTAAAATGGAGCACACTGGGAAATAAGAGTACTGGTCCAAACTATTAGAGATTAGAAATGTACTTAAATTTGTCTCAGTTTTATTCTCCGTGCTTTACAAAATTCAAAGAGTTGCCACCTCTAAGCCAGTGTAGGGGTGGGTTAGCTCTGTTGGCTACAGTGTGTTGCAGGATGGGACCACTGTGGGGGTTTAATCCCCCTACTGGTTGCGGTAGTTCATGAGGAGCTGCCCCCTAGCCTTGCCCCATGCTCGATGTGGAGTGGTGCCCCTCAAGCTATCTAGCCAATTGTCTTTCCCCTATGGATTGTGGCTAATTAATCTTACCTCTGAGTCAACGGATTTCGTTCTGGCTAAACGGGAACATCTGGGTGGGCTATGGGTTGACATCCGGTCAGCGTGGATTCTGCCCTCTTCATCATATGAGTTGGGTGAGCCTATTAAACTCTCCCACTGCATGGAACTAACATTTTATTGGCATGCATGACAACACCTCACTCGTCTGAACAAGAGTCAAGCAGACTCGAAATTTTAACTCTGTTTCTCTCTCCACAGATGCTGCCAGACCTATTGAGTTTTCCCAGCATTTTCTGTTTTTATTTCAGATTTCCAGCATCCGCAGTATTTTTCTTTTATAATATCTCACTCAACTTTTGACATTTATAAACCCTGCAAAGGATTATTAATCTTTCTTACTGCTCATGCCTCCAGGGGTCAACTTTAGGAATTTTAAAATGGCAACCAACTTTAAAATGACAATCAAGCTGCTAATGCATGAAAATTACTGCAATTTGATGAGGCACTGGATTACTGACTTGCCATGTTCTTTGATGTTATATTCTGTAAGAACTGTAATATGTATTAACAGTATATCTATATGCATCATTCTCCCCTCTCTATGGAGCTGACACTAAGATTTGGGGGTAAAAACTAAATGTCCTGGCAGGTTACATTGAACCAGTGGTAGTACATAGTCCAGCTGTTGTTTTATTCATTCATGGGACATGAACGTCACTGGCTAGGCCAGCATTTATTGCCCATCCCTACTTGCCCCATGAAAAGATGATGATGAGCTGTCTTCTTAAACCACTGCAGTCCATGCAGTGTAGGTACACCCACAGTGCTGTTAGGGAGGGAGTTCCAGGATTTGACCCAGTGACAATGAAGGAATGGCCGATATATTTCCAAGTCAGGATAGTGGGTCACTTGGAGGGAAACTTCTGGGTGGTGGTGTTCCCCATGTGTCTGCTGCCCTTGTCCTTCTAGGTGGTACAGGTCATGAGTTTGGAAGGTGCTTTCGAAGGAGCCTTAGCGAGTTGCTGCAGTGCATCTTGTAGGTGGTACACACTGCTGCTACTGTGTGCGGGAGGCGGAGGGAGTTAATGTTTAATGTGATGGATAGGGTGCCAATCAAGTGGGCTGCTTTGTTTTTTGGATGGAGTCGAGCTTCTTGAGTGTAGTGGGAGCTGCATTCATCCAGGCAAGTGGGGACTATTCCATCACACTCCTGATTTGGACCTGGTAGATGGTGGACAGGCTTTGGGGGGGTCAGGAGGTGAGTTACTCATCACACGATTCCTAGCCTCTGACCTGCTCTTGTAGCCACAGCATTTATATGGCTAGTCCAGTTTAGTTTCTGGTTAATGTTAACCTCCAAGATGTGTATAGTGGGGGATTCAGTGATGGTAATGCCATTGAATGTCAAGGGAGGCTGGTTGGATTCTCTCTAGTTGGAGATGGTCATTGCCTGGCATTTGTGTGGTGCGAATGTTACTTGCCACTTATCAGCCCAAGATATTGTCCAGGTCTTGCTGCACATGGACACGGACTGCTTCAGTTTCTGAGGAATGGTGCTGAACATTGTACAGGACAAACACTTGAAACACCGGACTCAGCTGGTTACAAAGACGACAATTTATTTTAATGCCGGAGAGGAAGCAGGTTAAGTGCATATTGAAGCAAACATGCCCACGGACCACGCGCCAGTCAGAAGCCATTTCGTGAGTGTCAACTCGAGAATACCCGTAATCCTTCGTGATTCAGCAGTGTGTATTTCTCATTTCGGTGACTGATACTTTTCGGTTAAGCAGTAAGGCAGGAATTAAAAGTCGGTAACTTGTATAAATTAGAACAGCACTACCACAAAACTCTAATTTAAGCCTATCAGTGTTGTAATCTTCCCCTTTGAAAATAAGCCACCACGATAAATGTTCATTGGCCGGGCTA
Organism: Carcharodon carcharias; assembly: GCF_017639515.1. Taxonomy (NCBI): domain Eukaryota; kingdom Metazoa; phylum Chordata; class Chondrichthyes; order Lamniformes; family Lamnidae; genus Carcharodon; species Carcharodon carcharias. The sequence continues at coordinate 7,218,388 of NC_054495.1, read as the reverse complement.
TTAAAGCCGAGGTGGACTCCATGCCGTCCCGGCCTCTATAAGGTTGCAGCTGCAAAGATTCATTTTTCAGGACGCAAGCAGCGTTTGCCCACAGGATTTCAGCAGTTAATTGACATCCCAGAGAGAGAAATTGTCAGCATTGGCTTCTGATCGTTCCTTCGTGGAGGCTGCCACCTCAGAGAGATGCCCCCTCCCGCCGTATCTTAGCTGCCTGTCCAATGCAAAGGCAACAACGTTAACCGAGGAACAAGCGGAATGCGTCAGCGTTAATCCTTTGGCGGAAAAGGGAATCTTAAGGAAAACCGCGCGCACACAAAGACATTCGGGGGATGCGGGTGAACACACTCGTCATAATTACACACTCGTCATTCTCGAACTGGCGGAAAGCGGTTGAAAGTGCGCCTCTGAATTGAACCCAGCTTCCCCCCCATTCACACCGAGGTGGAAATACATGGGCGTTCGGGGGAGGAGGAGTGGGTGGGGGGAACTGCAGAACGCTTTCAGGCCGAGCAGTGCACCTCCAAGCCACCACATTGTCCCAAGCACGTTCGCCTACACCACTTCTTTCAGTAATCAGTCCCACCCGGTACTCCAGTGACTCTTGCTCGTATGTATGACAAATCCACCTAGTTCAATTTCCCCCTGGGTTCAAATACACCTGCCCAATAAGGGGCCTGAGAAGATGTTTTGCCCTGAAATGTGACCTGGTGTCAAAAAAATTCACTTTTCATTGATAACGCAGCCCATTTGATTGGCACCACATCCACAAACACCACAAACTCCCTCCACCACCGACGCACAGTGTCAGCAGTGTGTACCATCCACAAGATGCACTGCAGCAACTCACCAAGGCTCCTTAGACAGCACCTTCCAAACCCACCGCCACTACCATCTAGAAGGACAAGGGCAGCAGATACATGGGGACACCAACACCTGGAAGTTCCCCTCCAAGCCACTCACCACCCTGACTTGGAAATATATCGGCCGTTCCTTCACTGTGGCTGGGTCAAAATCCTGGAGCTCCCTCCCTAACAGGGTGTACCTACACCGCATGGACTGCAGCAGTTCAAGAAGGCGGCTCACCACCGCCTTCTCGATGGGGCAATTAGGGATGGGCAATAAATGCTGGGCCCAGCCAGCAAAGCCCACATCCCGTGAGTGAATAACATTTAAAAATGAGCTCAGTTTGTCAGCTCAAATCTAGAGTCTCAAACACAGCTCAAATGAATGGCTCATTTCTTTGACAGTTTCACTTTGCTTTGGTTATCTCTGTAACTTAAAAACATTCGTGTTCGACTTTTCTCATGAATTACTGCAGGTGTCCTCCAGCTGGTGGCTGTGGTTATTTTCAATTCTCCCCCAGGAGTGTTCAGCCAAAATCTGGCATATCATAAACAGTGAAATAAGTGAAACATTAAACAGAATAGGGAAGAGCTCCAAAAAAAGGAACGACTTATGATGCTTGTTGCAAAACAAATATCCTCCTTTTTAAAAAATAATTCACAGGGCGTGGGCTTCGCTGGCTAGACCAGCATTTATTTCCCATCCCTGAAAAACCTTGAGAAGGTGGTGGTGAGCTGCCTTCTTGAACCGCCGCAGTCCCTGTGGTGTAGGTGCACCCACAGTGCTTGTTAGGGAGGGAGTTCCAGGGGTTTGACTGATAAGTTATCCGTGGCGTCAACCACCATCGTTTTAATGTCCGTAATGTTTCTAGATACAAACGGAGACATTTGAGGAATTCATTCCGAGGTGCCACCCACTGGCAAGAGTCTGCAAATTGGCCGTTGCTAAAGGCAGAAAAGTCTGACCGTAAATCGGTTGTGGGCAGGAATACGAGCGTGGGAGATTGTTTTGACATGATTGGGTTGCTTGGATAAAGAGCTGGGGGTTCAAACTTGTAAATAATGCCCCAGTTACTGCATCACTGCTAGAAGTATAATATTCTTTAGTGCCACGTCAAAGGGTGACACTTCTTGGCTAATCACTCCCATTTGCCCTTTCATTGACGTGTGTTTACAATCAACAACCTGCCTTCCGAGGTCCATTAAACTGCTTGAGAAGATAACACGAGCTCACCGGATACATGGCACAGAAAAAAGACCAGTCACCCCCAAGCAATCCTTGCTCCACACCAGCCTTGAGCGATTATGCTGCACTCGAGTCTCCTCCCATCTTTCCTCATCTAAATCTATCATCGTGACCCTCTATTACTTACTCCCTCACATACTTGTCCATTTTGTTTTTGCCTTCGAATGCTCCTTGTGAAGGTCTGGGAAAGTTTTGGGTATATTTTTACTGTATACAGGAACATATCATTTCATTAGTTTGTTTCAGGGCAGAAGTGAAAGACTAATTAACAAATCTTAGGGAGCAAATCTTGACTTTGTACCATATTACAAAACGCTTGATTATGGAAGGAGTTGACTGTTCTGCATCTTTCCCTGTTTTTAAATATATATATATTTCATTGTCCTTTGCAATCAATGGAGGTAAAATGTCCCACAGGAATGGAAAACATGTCCCAGGTTGGTTATCACCTGCTATTGCACCAAGTCAACTCACCCCCGATGACTGCACTGCTTATTGCGTATAGAGATGTGAATCAGAACAGCAAGCCCCACTCATGCTAACCTTCATTCTGCTTAAAGTGGCTGATTGGGAGCACACTCCCCGCCGGTGACTGAAGGATTCACTCAAGAACCTGGATCGCAACATCAAGGCTGACATTCCAGTGCAATGCTGAGGGTGTGCTTCACTGTCCAAGGTGTGTTTTTTTAAAAGATAGAACGTTAAACCCAGGCTTTGTATAGCAACTCAGGTGTATTTGAAAGAATAGAGGGCGCTATTTTCAAAATGTGCATGATAATCCTCCCTCAGTTTCCTGGCCAATATTCATCCCTCAGTCAACAAGACTGACAATAGGTTATCTGCTCATTAGAAGAATGATGTGTGTCAGATCTTGCTATGTGCAAATTGGCTGCTGCATTTCTTACACTATAACAACTATGACACTTTGATTGGCTGGAACACATTTCGAGGTGACCTGAGGTCATGAAAAGAGCTGTATAAATGCTGTTCCTTTAATGGCCACAGTCTTAATTGATATATTCGAATATTCTGGCAAGAGTTGGTACCTCATTAGCTCAGGAAATTATTTTGTGCAACATGTTGTCAGGTGAAAGTGAGCAACTTAAAATCAAATACCTCGCTGCTTGAAGATTACACAAGCACAGACGGCAATAAGGACCAGAACACCAACAACAGCTGCAGCGATCCAGGACTTGTTCTTATAATCTTCAAGATCGTCTCTTACTGAAAGAAAAGGGGAAAATAATTGACACAATTCTGCCAATAAAATAAGTACAAATAGTCATTTGGCAGTCCAGAACTTTTGTACTGCTGAATAAAGAGACATGCTGTCAAAGCTTTTCATCTTGTACTCATCAGGACAATTCACAAGAATACCAATTGTCTCGGGAGCAACAATTAATGCTGCATGAAAAGAGATTGCTAATTTGTTGGCAACCAGAGTCCTTTTGCCAACCAATTAGCGCTCTCTTCTCATGCAGCGTTAATTGTTGTTCCCTTTAAGTCCGTTTTGATGTCTTGTTTCTGACAGTCGAGCTGAGTGCCGCTGGCAATCGGTCACAGAGCAACCAAGAGTCAGGGGTGGTTTTTAAATGAGCCTATGGTCTAAGAATCACTGATGCCCTGGTGGAGTGGCAGGCCAGCTCCAAATGGGACATCCCAAAAATGTCATAAATAGTAGAGGAGTGTTAACATCAGGATTAGGGAGAGAGTCGACAGCAGGGTCTAATGCTGAGTGCCCTGTGGGTCTCCAGAGGCTGTGGTCTAATGTACCTGTAATGTTTTTCTCCTTCTCCATCTGAGAACACAATGTGAATGTGCTCATATTTTGCAAGAGTGACAAACAGAAATGTTACAAAAGAGCTACTTACCTGACAGGGATATTTGCCTTGTTTTTTGCTGGGTGAGTTTTGTCTTCTCGTTGTAGGTTTCACACGTGTAATTGCTGGAGTTACTCTGGGTAATGTTGCTGATGGTCAAGTGCTCGTCATTAACTGGCAGCTGCACCCCGTTCTGATACCATCTAAATTTAGAATGTGGAAATGACTCCACTTTACACGTGAGGGTAACATTAGATCCAGGGGAAATTGCTTGATTTTCTGGGGCCATTATTACCTGGGGTTCATCGGGTCCATCTGCAATAGGCCAGCATATTAGTGAATCAAAATAATTGTAGATACAAATGTAATAATTGGACAATAGAGATTTTAAAATTATACCTCTATGGAACTGCTGCTGGAGAATAGCATTTAATTTCTTTAATCTGCTTACTGTACGTAAAACATACATTGTAACCAAATAGTCAATTGACCCAAGAATTCTATGAACTAATTGGATTGTTAATCTCAACCAGTCTTGCTATCTATCAGATAAGTAGTTGAAGAATAAACCAATCAACCAGTTAGCTATCAATCACATGGTCAATCAATCTATCAGTTTGTTCACAGGAACATATCAACAAAGGACTTAGGAGCAGGAGTAGTCTTGTGACCTCAACTGCTTGTGACCTCAACTGCACTTTCCTATGTGCCCCCCTCTCTCCAGCCCTTCCCCATTCCATCCCCCATTCCGCCCAGTTCCCCCGTCCTCCTCCAATCAACCATGACTTCCTTGTCTAACTAATTGTCTAACAGGTCTAACTCTGGCTTGAATATATCCAGCGGCCCAGCCTCCACTGCTCTCTGTGGAAGAGAATTCCAAAGAGTAACAATGCCCTGAAAGAGAAAAAAAATTCTCCTCACCTCCATCTTAAACAGTAGAACGCTTACCCACTTCTATCTACTTCATTGTAAAGGGAAATTGGACAGGGTGTATTAGTGGGTTTAATTTGATGTTATCCAGTATTCATAGTCACCCCAAATTGGATAGAGTCCGAGGAACTGCATAGTCCACCTGACATGAAACTTGTCCAATTTTTAATCCATCATTGCGTTGGAATGAAAATCCAATTTAACATCAGCAGCCGAGGAATTAAATTTGACACAGATGCAGTGCAGTCAGTGTCACATCGATCATCTACTCTACCCTCTGTCTTATGTTCAGTTCAATTGACTGCAATAGAACTGAATATCAATTGTATCACAAGAAATTCAGCAAGGCAACATGCTGGCACAGCAAGCAATTGGGCACTCATTGGTTAGAAGGGTTTAGACAAGTGACTGGCATGGGGTAAAATGTCAGACCCTGGAAATAATGTACATTAATGAGTGCGCGGAGATAAGGGGGCCGTCTTTGCCAAGCAGCCGCCTTCTTCAGATGGAAGATGTACCAGGAAGATCGGGGGAAGAGTTCCCAAACACTTCAGCTGGGGAGAACAGATTACTGCCATCACAAGCCACAGAGATCAGCACACTCTGTTCCACCCATCCGTTTATCCTCTGGGATCAGTGAACCACTCTCCACGGTCATGGGTCATCTACTTCTCCTGTCCATTTAGCTAATCAGACCATATCTAAACCATGTCTTCATAATAAATTAACAAACTATCTTAACATTACTTATGAATACTCGACTGTCTAACTTAGGTATCTCCAGCTCCCGAACTCAAAATGGTACAGATTGGTCTCAGGAGTGGGATCCACAGTAGTCGAGGTATCATTAGTTTGAAATTTGTGGTTGTAGTTAATCGTGCGTGGAATACTTATTAAGTGAAACCAGGATGCCAGGGAATGACTGATAAAGAGTCTGATTAAGATAAGAGTCACACCTGGAGTGAGAGATATCCTGGGAGGTGTAAAAGAGTGCGATGGAAATCACGAGTGTATCCTTGGTCGGCTTTCTAAAGAGGTTAGGAAAAGAAAGATTAAGTTAGGGCCAGAATAAGTTGGCCCAGGATGTGCATGTGAGTAAAGAAACTTAGGAAATGAGGAGATAAGTTGCAAAAGGAAAGTGATAGTTGGCAGGAGGGCATTGCAAAGCAAGTTTAAAATGGAATTCGGTTCCTTTTGATCGGGAGATTTTCTTAAAATTACTTAGAGTGACATAACACTAACCATCCCCCAACCCCCATGCACATGAGGCACATCCGCTGAAGCATGTTTCAAATGAAGAGAGGACTGTGATGAGGCTGTGCACTGTTGTCAAAATTATTCAATCTATACACGGGCAAATATTCAGAGAATTAGATGTGTTTCCAAGTGGGTAAAGTTTGAAGGCAAGAACATAACCAGCTTTTGGTGTGCTGATGACAGACCGCCACTTGCAGGATTGGAAAAGGCCCTACAAAAATGGTAGATGAAGCAAAATGTAGAAGTTTACTATATGGATTGAGTATGAACACCAAAAGCACAGAAACAACGGTAGACAGAAGGAATGCATTTGAAGATTAGAGGGAAGATTGAAGTGGATGGTGTCACACTGCAACAGGTAAATGGATTTGGCTATTTAGGTCAAATGAAAACATACAAACATACAAATTAGGAGCAGGAGTAGGCAGTACACCTGCTCCTCCATTTGATAAGATGATGGCTGATCTGAGTGTGGCTTCAATTCCACATTCTGCCTACTCCCAATAGCCTTTGACTCCCTAGGTAGTCAACAATCTATGTACCTCTGCCTTAAAAATATTCATTGACCCTGCCTCCTCTGCCCTCCGAGGAGTTGAGTTCCAAAGATTCGCAACACTCTGAGGGAAAATAATTCTTCTCACCTCGTCTTAAATGGGAGACCCCTTATATTTAAAGTGTGTCCCCTAGTTCTAGTACCCCCCCCCCCACACCAGTGAAAACATCCTTTCTGTGTCCACCCTGTCAAGCCCCCTCTTATACGTTTCAGTAAGATCGCCTCTGATATTCCTCAATTCCAGTGAATATAGGCCCTGTCCCACCCCCACCCTCCAATCCCAGGTATTGGTGAAGTGAACCTCCTCTGAACTGCATTTATATCCTTTCTTGAATAAGGAGACCAAAACTGTACACGGTACTGTTGTTGCAATGACTGTGGCAAAAGATGGTAGGTACAACGCTGAAATTATAAGAAGAATAGAGGTAGCCAAAATTAATTTTGCGAAGATGGAAGATGTGTCCACAACAAGGAAACTCAAGTTTGTAACAAGGGAAAATCTCAAAACATTTTAAAATTGAATTCATGGGGTGTGGGCATCGCTGACCATTTATTGACGGTCCCTAATTGCCCCTTGAGAGGGTGGTGGTGAGCTGCCTCCTTGAACCGCTGCAGTCCCTGTGGTCTAGGTACACCCCCTCATTGCTGTTAGGATGCTACATTCTATCCACTCTCCTGTGTGCCTCGGACGCCGGGGCAATGAGTAAAGATCTGCGTAACGAATTCGAGGCCTCTTTTTTTAATGTGGACGATAAGGCTCATGTTAAAAATCCCACATGCAGACAATGCGACAAACGAAGAGGTGCGTGAAATCGCAGGGACCAAAGGAACCCCCCCCCCCCCCACGCCTACCCCTGAAAGTCACATGCAGAATAGAGCCTCGCGACTCTCTGATAAACAAGCTACAGTGGGTGTGTGAGGGCGGTGCAGGACAAACTAGCCTGACGTAACCGCGACGGCAGACCTCTCGGTGTCAGCAGCAGCAACAGCATCCGCCGATTTTGCGCTTCCCAGCCGGGCGCAAGTTTACAAATGCATACGGCTACGGATTAGGCCACACGATTGACAAATAGGACCGTGCATTTTTTTTCTTTTTGCCAAAACAGACTGTTCAGTACTCACAGTAAATGGTTAGCTTGAACAGGTCACTCTCTTTGGTTATGGTCGGGGTCTCTGCCCAACAGGTGTAGTTCCCCGCATCAGATCTGTCCACCGGACTGATTGTTAATGTCTTGTTCCCCTCCGAAACTTTCATATTTCCACTGCCCGAGAGCACCTGCTGATTCTTTTCCCATCTAAGTGTTTGCCAATGGCCGGATACTTCACAGGTCAGAGTCACGGTGTCATTATGTTCCACCAGGTATGAAGCATTGGCAGTTATTTTTGGTTTGGTGATACCTTCTAAGACAGAAGAAAGACAGTTTTATTCATGAAAAAATAATGCTGTTTATTTTGTACCTTAATTAGAGCTGGGTTTATCAAGGGATTGGAAGCATCTTGTTAAGCAGTGTTACCAAGGAGATGAACGACGATCACTTTTCACTTAATATAAATAACAAACTCATTGTGATAGTTGCACCTTGCATGGAATATACTTTGTAAGTTAGCTTGCAAAATCAGACGAACAATACTGGTCACACAAAGCAATTTTTAAAAAATTATTTGTTCATGGGATTTGGGTATCGCTGGCTATACCAGCATTTATTGCCCATCCCTAATTGCCCCTTGAGAAGATGGCGTTGAGCTGCCTTCTTGAACTGCTGCAGCCCACCGTGCTGTTAGGGAGGGAGTTCCAGGATTTTGATCCAGCAACGGTGAAGGAACGGCCGACATGTATTTCCAAGTCAGGATGGTGTGTGACTTGGAGGGGAACTTCCAGGTGGTGGTGTTCCCATGTGTCTGCTGCCCTTGTCTATCTAAGTGGTAAAGGTCACAGGTTTGGAAGGTGCTGCCAAAGGAGCCTTGATGGCTCGTTGCAGTGCATCTTGTAGATGGTACACACTGCTGCCACTGTACGTTGATGGTGGAGGGAGTCAATGTTTAAGATGGTGGATGGGGTGCCAATCAAGCGGGGCTGCTTTGTCCTGGATGGTGTTGAGCTCCCTGAGAGTTGCTGGAGCTGCATCTCATCCACACAAGTGGAGAGTGTTCCATCACACTCCTGACTTCTGCCTTGTAGATGGTGGGCAGGCTTTGGGGAGTCAGGAGATGAGTTACTCTCTGCAGAATTTCCAGCCTCTGACCTGCTCTTATTGTTTATTTCAACATTTGAAGAAAGAAAAATCAACCTGGGGCCAATTAAAGAACTGGTAAAATGATCATGCCAATCTCAGGTGCCTTATTTGACACTGTGGGCCATGCAGAAAGTGGTAGATCAACTGCTAGTTGAGTCCTAATTAATATTCCATTTGCCTAATAATATTGCACCAATTAATCCTGAACCATTGTGGCATAATAACTCTACTTATCATTGAGAATGATAAGTTTATTTATTAATTCCAATTGACTGGACAATGCCTACCACCAAACTCCCCCCTACCCCCCCAACATGCCCATCCCCACCCCCTCATTCGCTCCCCCCCATCCCACCAATAAATGCTATCCTGCATTAAAGTGGGGGGGGGAAACACAGTTGATGGCTGAGGGGACTTCATCACTGCCTTGAGTAATGTCTATCATGGCCTCGAGCACCCTATCAGCCCTCCATTTCTCTTTCAAAGCTTGGTTGAAACTCATGCACCCAGATCGCGTCCACTTGAAGTTGAAAGCACCTTTGTTTCTCCCGTGAGATCAGTCGACGTCTGGGGTAGATTTTCGACTTTGGACCCGGGTGTGAGGCTGGTTCAATGGAGCTTCAACCTGTTACAGAATACGCCCTATCTTTGTTTCCACCATGGAGTGCGGGTTGAGTGGGGTTCCAGGAGGATGCTAACTTTAAGACAAATTATCAAGTGGGAAGTTAACATAATCACATCCATCACCCATGTAGTACAGCACCATACTCAAGGGGAGATGTAGGGGTAGTTGTCATGTCACTGGACTGGTAATCCAGAGGCCCAGTTTAATCTACTAGGGACATGGGTTCGAATCCCATTATGGTGGCTGGTAGAATTTAAATTCAATTCATGAATGTGGGTTTATCAGTGAGCATGGCAACAACTAAAAGCCCCCTTCAGGTGGACATTACCACCATATGACTCCAAACCCACAACAATGGCTGAGCAAGCCACTCAGTTCAAGGGCAATTAGGGCTGGGTAAGAGCTGCTGGCCTAGCCAGTGATGCCCATATCCCTTCAAAGAATTTTTAACAGAACTCGCCAGATGAAGGAACATAGCTAATGGCTTACATTCACTTAAATAAGAAATACCAGCTGTTCTGTTGCAGATATTGGGGGCAAAACCTGACTGAGTGTGCATTCTGGGCGTTGTGTTGTGGTTGATTCTCATGTGGGTAGCCTTTCTGACCCAACTTGGTGTTCTGTTGTACAGCAAATCATTGGAATGTGAGAATGTGGCTGTGGAAATACTTACTGAAAGGGAGCCAAAAAAAAAACACAGCTGGAAATACACACCATAACCACAAACATCTGGCAGAGAATCTTATCTTGGAAAACAAATGTTCGTTGTTCCTTTTATAGATTTCAACAAACATTTCAACATAGTGCCCGAGGGGTGTTAGGGAAAATGTACACTTAGGTCTGCATCAAGATGAAAGAAAGATAAGAGCCCAGTTTCCCCATGAAGTGGTGCTGAGAGGCAACAGTTTGGAACGGAGAAACGTGATGCTACAGCAAAGAGGGACAACTTGCCAAATGTACTGATGATACATATCATGTGAATCACAATTGTATTGAAGCACCTCAGAGTGCAGCATGATCTATGTAGATAATTGGAATACCATTGCACTGTCTGTAGTGACCATTTTGAAATATTTGTAATGTCCCTTCTTGTTGAGCTGAGGGGTGGGGGAGGTGGGGGTGCGGTGGGGGGCGGTGGGCAGGGGGTTGTGTGGGGGTGGGGGGGGGGGTAGGGGGTGCAATGAGCTCCACTGTTGCCAGATTAATGCAGCAAGCAAATTCAAATGTCTGATAATGTGCAGAGCCTGACAACCTTCAGATGCAGAGTGTGTGTGTGTGTGTGTGTGTGTGTGTGTGTGTTGGAGGTGGGGGTTGGGGGGGAGTATTTTAGGGCAAGATATGTTTCTATGTAGATAAAGTCCTCTATATTAAAACTTAGATTACAAATACACGCGCCCCCCCACCCCCCCACCCACCCCCACCATTCTCTGTTTCAGGCACTGACTGAGGCACTATTTATTTCTGCAATATTCTATTCTGATATCAGTGATCGCATTATTTCACCATTAACTAATGCCAATGATGTGCGACTCCCTGATTGGTCACTTTTATCTCCTCCCTCTCTACCTCTTTTAATTTCTACAGGAGGTCAGCCTTGTTGAATAATTAAAAATCCCACTTACATCTGAGACATGAACAGTTACTATATCATTATGCAAATACTGATGAAGAAGCCCAGTGAGTAGATAATAGTCACTTGCTGCAGCACTAATTCGCAGGGCACCTTCTATTGCAACCTTCCAAATGTACTTTAAATAACGTGAGGTGCTATTAGCATTGAATCCCCGTGTACACCCTGAATTCTGGATAAAAGCAAAAAATTGAGGATGCTGGAAATCCAAAACAAAAACAAAAATATCTGGAAAATCTCAGCAGGTCTGGCAGCATCTGCGGAGAGGAACACAGTTAACGCTTCGACTCCGAATGACTCTTCAACAGAACTAAGTAAAAACAGAAGAGAGATGAAATATAAGAGGTGAAATTAAGGGGGACCACCTCGCCCCCCCTCCCCCCCCCTCCTTAAACTAGCTTATATTTCACTTCTCTTCTATTTTTACTTAGTTCTGTTGAAGAGTCATTTGGAGTCGAAACGTTAACTGAATTCTGGAACTTTGCCAAAGGCACATTCCCCATTCTTGAATCAGAAAGGCAGATTTAATTCCTTACCAACCAGGGAGATTTCTTTTGTTGCCTCCGCGTATGAATCGGTGTGATTATTATGAGCCTTACAGGTGTAATTCCCACAGTCGGACATGGTGATACTGACAAGGGTGAGCTTTTTGCCTGTCTTCCCAAGAGGTTTGCCATTTAGTAGCCATTCAAATGTTGCTGGTGGAACAGAATCCGCAGAACACCTGAGCGTAATATCAGATTCAGGGGCATACACTTCTTTCTCATCCTCAATGGTTAGCTGAGGTGTGTCCGGTCCATCTGGAATAAGATAATGTGTCGCTATAGGTAATGGAACACATAACTAAACCAAACCGGGTTCACAACGATACAATCATAACGAGTAAGATGGACATAGAACTGCGTACGATGAACCAACAGACTAAAAGCAAGCCCGTGACTTCAGGAAAAGATCCTGGTCATAAGAGATGTTACAGGGATTACACAATAAATGGGAATATACTAAGAAAGGTAGATGAAGTGAGACATCTTAGTATACAAGTACACAGGTCCCTGAAGGCAGCAGGTCAAGTAGACAAGGTTGTAAAGAAGGTGTATGGAATGCTCTCCTTCATTGGCAGAGGTATAAAATATAAAAGTAAGTATGTTATGTTGGAATTGTATAAAACACTGGTGAGGCCACAACTGGAGTATTGTGTGTAGTTCTGGTCACCACATTACAGGAAGGACGTAATAACTCTGGAGAGAGTGCAGAGGAGGTTTACAAGAATTTTGCCACAGTTAAAAAAAATGCAGCTACGAGGAGAGATTGGATAGGTTGGGGTTATTTTCCTTAGAACAAAGAAGGCTGAGAGGTGTCTTGATTGCGGTGTACAAAATTATGAGGGGAATAGATAGAGTGGACAGGATAAAATTGTTTCCCATGGTGGAGAATTCGAGAACCAGGGGACATAGATTCAAGATATGTAGCAGAAGGTGTAGGGGGGTCATGAGGAAGAACTTTTTTACACAGAGGGTAGTGGGTGTGTGGAATCAGTTCACCTTTAAAAGCTTGGTGCAGGTGCATTACAGAATTGTTATGGTGCAGAAAGAGGCCATTCAGCCCATCGTGTCTGCACGGGCTCTCCGAATGAGCATTATGACTCAGTGGCCAATCTCCTTCCTTTTCCACGTAACCCTTGCACATTGTTTCTATTCAACAAACAGTCTAATGCCCTCTTGAAAGCCTTGATTGAACTTGCCTCCACCACACATCCAGGCAGTGCATTCCAGATTCCAAACAACTCACTGTGTGGAAAAGTTTTTCTCACATCATTGGATAGGCTCGGGTTGTTTTCCTTAGAGCAGAGAAGGCTCAAGGGGTGGGGGGTGGGTGGGTGGATGGGGGGTGGCGGTGGGGGGGGGGGGGGGGGGGGGGGGGGGGTGGATGGGGTGGGGGGGACCTGATAGAGATATACGAAAGGGCACAGATAGGGTAGATAGGAAGAAACCTTTCCCCTTAGTGGAGGTGTCAATAACCAGGGGACATTGATTTAAGGTAAGGGGCAGAAGATTTAGAGGGGATTTGAGGAAGACCTTTTAATCCAGAGGGTGGTTGGAATCTGGAACACACTGCCTGAGGGGGTGGTAGAGGCAGGAACCCTCACAACATTTAAGAAGAATTTAGATGAGCAATTGAAACACCATAGCATACAGGGCTACAAGTGCTAGAAAATGGGGTTAGTGTAGCTAGGTGCTTGATGGCTGGCATGGGCATGATGGGCCAAAGGGCCTGTTTCTGTACTGTCTAACTCTATGACTCTATGACACATTTGCTTCTTTTGCTAATCACTTTAAATCTCACTTTTTACCTATGTCTTCTGACAAGGCAGGATAACTTGCAAATGTAAAGCAGAGTGAGGCGGTGTGTATAATGTGCGGTCAGTCTGCTATTGGACTCCTGGGGTCCTAAGGACCAGCAGACCAGACCAACAAAGTCAAGCATCATGGCTTTGCTTTTCCAATAACCCGTTCCAGTTGAGCATTGGAACACTAGGCACAGGTTTCGGTCTCCGAATGAGCTGTTATCTTGTTTGTTCAATACCATCCATTAATGGATTAAAGGTCCAACCAGCCAGTTTGACTGGCTTCATGGATTGACTGCCCTCTATAGAAGCTGCCTGATTTTCCTTACATTAAGTTCATTTTGCGCAACATCCAAACACATTCTTTTAAGCGATATTTTAATCATTGGCTGACACAATAATGCCGGTAGTGGTACTTCCTCAATTTGAATAAAGTATTCCAATAGGTATAGGGAGGGCATGTCTTACAACACGAACCCGCCATCACTGGTCTGTACTTACAGGAAACGTCCAGTGAAAATGGATCGCTTTCTTCATTATTGGTGTGGCCCCATGCTTGGCACATGTAGTCGCCTGCATCAGACCTATTCACTGATGCTATAGTCAGTGTCACATTGTCCAGTGATAACATCATCCTCTCCTCATTCTGAATGCTCTGGTTGGTCTTAATCCAGTAAATGAATCTTACATCGCCAGTGACATGACAAGTCAAGGCCACAGTGTCTTTCTGTTCAATAGGATCTGAAATATTTGAAGAGATGTTTGGCTTGGAAACTGGCTCTGGATAAAAGAGAAAGCACCAGATTATTTATTCTACAGTTGTATATTCATTGATTCCATTGTACACAATGCATCAGCACTTGAGACATATGAGGAACAAGCGTTATGTTTCAAAAGATCTTTCTCTAATGCAATTTTTGAAACTATCAAACTTGAAGCATGTTATATTGACCTGATATTTGCTATTAATGTCAGAATTTTATATCTGCATTAGCAGGAACATAGGAACACAGGAGCAGAAGTCGGCTATCCGGCAGTGCAAACTTGCTCCAACGTTCAATAAGATCATGGTGGATCTGGCTGCAGTCTCAGCTCCACTTTCCTGTCTGCAACCACGCCCCCATGCACCCCCAATAACCTTTAACTCCTTTCAGATTAGGGCTTTTTGGGCCTGGATATACTCTAGGAGTAGGATTTTCCGCTTCTTGGGCCAGCATGTGCCCGACCCGGCCGAACCAAAATGGGGCGCCATTAGGCTGGGCGGGCACCTGATGCCATCTGCACCCTCGCGTGATATTTTGGTCGTTGGGTGCGCACCAGAGTCGGCAGCACAGCCTTCGACAACTAAAAGGCCTCTTAAGGCCATTAAAAGGGTAACTCGATGACATTTTTCGCTGCCCTGTCCAGCCTTGCGGTTGGCGGGTGGACGTAAAGGCCAAGTTCCACTGAAGTCAGTGGATAAGAATATGGCCAAGCCGCCGGAACGGTTCCTCTCGCCTTGCATTGTGACCCTAGGCCAATATGTGCCTGTATCAAAGGTTATTGGGGCACAAGTTCGCCTTGTGGAGGGATGCAGAGCAGGCCTCGTTGGACCCAGCGCTCTCTATAGGCTCTCCCCAAGATGAAGTTTGATTGAAATCAATCGGACTGAATATTGAGCCGGGTGTCAGGAGCATTTCCGCTCGTTTAGTGCTCTTTTGCAATTCGAATTTCACTCCCATTTCGAATTGTTAGGTGAATTCTCATGGCTTCAGTGCTCCTGACTCCCGAAAGCCTGTCCGCTATCTACGAGTCACAGGTCAGGATGGAATACTCCCCACTTGCCTGGATGAGTGCAGCCCCCGCAACACTCAAGAAACTCAACACCATCGAGGACAAAGCAGCCCTGCTTGATTGGCACCCCATCCACAAACATTCACCCCCTCCACCACTGACGCACAGTAGCAGCAGTGTGCACCATCTACAAGATGCACTGCAGAGATTCACCAAAGCTCCATAGGTGGCAACTTTCAAGCCAACGACTGCTACAATTTAGGAGGGCAAGGACAGCAGACAAATGGGAACACCACCAACTGGAAGTTTCCCTCCAAGCCACTTGCCATCCTGGCTTGGAAGTATATTATTGTTCCTTCATTAACGCTGGTTCAAAACCCTGGTACACCCTCCCTAACCTCACTGTGGCTGTACTGACACCACACGAACTGCAGCGGTTCAAGAAGGCAGCTTCTACAACCTTCTCAAGGGGAACTAGGGATGGGCAATAAATGCTGGCCCAGCCAGCGAAGCCCACATCCCGTGAATGAATAAAGAAAAGCTACCCAGTTCCTCCTTTGCACATACGAGGGATGGGAACTTTACAGATAGTAAGGAACTACATCGCCATTCCTTCACTGTCGCTGGGTCAAAATCCTGGAACTCCCTCCCTAACAGCGCTGTGGGTGTACCTACACCACATGGACTGTAGCGGTTCAAGAAGGCAGCTCACCACCACCTTCTCAAGTGCAATTAGGGATGGGCAAAAAACGCTGGCACAGCCAGCGACGCCCACATCCCATGAAAGAATAATAAAAGAGGGCTTGCTATCGGTCAAAATATTCTGTAATAAAATCCATTTGCTGTTCATTTAGCGCCAGAAATAAGCACTTATCATTTGGCGTTTGTTCCTTCCATAACATTCGTGTCTATTCGGCAATTCACTGTGCTTGTGGACGACACTTTTAGACCTTGCTCTGAACTACCTGCCAAGGCAGGTACACACTTCCTTTGTGCGGACTGCAGATAAATGACTATAGCCAGCAGAACTGGTGGCCCTTTTATCCAGCACCAAGCTTATTGGAAAATCGCAGCTGCACTGTCTGCATTTTTGTGATGTATATATGTCAATTGAGGTGCCCAACCCCACCCCAGCCTCCTCCTTTCTTACCCAAGACTAAGAGCTTCCATCAAAGGCTTCCTTTGAAACATTTGCTGATTCCCTCAAAGTGCAGGTAGAGATTAGAATGGGGATTCTTTTAATCTGCAGTAAATGGCGGGTGATGGGGCCGGGGTTGGGGGGGGGGGGGGGGGGGGGGGGGGGGGGGGGCACGGTGGTGGTGGTGGTGTTGGTGGGGAGTGGCGGTTAGCAGGGACATATCACAATAAAAGCAAAATACTGCAGATGCTGGAAATCTGAAGTAAAAACAGAAAATGCTGGACAAACTCAGCAGGTCTGGCCACACCAGTGGAGGGAGAAACTGAGTTAACGTTTCAAGTCTGTGTGACTCCTCTTCAGTGCTAAAGAGAAGCAGATATGTGATGAATTTTAAACTTTTAAAGAGGGGATGCAACAGGCAGAGCCAGATAGAAGGTCAGGGATAGGTGGGAGCTAAGGAGAAATTTGACAAAGATGTCATGGGCACAGGACAAAAGGAATGTTAATGGTAGTGTTAAAGACTAAAGAAGGTGTTGATAGGGGCATAAGGGTAGGAGAGCAGAATGTGATGTGTGTGAAACCTGCTTTTCACAGAATCACAGAGTGCAGAAGAGGCTCTTCGGCCCATCGAGTCTGCACCAACAGGAGAGAAACATCTGACCTACCTACCTAATCCCATTTACCAGCACTTGGCCCCATAGCCTTGAATGTTATGATGTGTCAAGTGCTCATCCAGGTACTTTTTAAAGGATGTGAGGCAACCCGCATCCACCATCATCCCAGGCAGCGCATTCCAGACCGTCACCACCCTCTGGGTAAAAAGGTTTTACTCACATCCCCCTAAAACTCATGCCCCTCACCTTGAACTTATGCCCCCTTGTGACTGATCCTTCAACTAAGAGGAAGAGCTGTTCCCTATCCACCCTGTCCATGCCCCTCATAATCTTGTACACCTCGATCAGGTCGCCCCTCAGTCTTCTCTGCTCCAATGAAACCAACTCAAGTCTATCCAGCCTCTCTTCAGAACTTAAATGTTTCATCCCAGGCAACATCCTGGTGAATCTCCTCTGCACCCCCTCCAGTGCAATCACATCCTTCCTATAATGTGGTGACCAGAACTGCACACAATACTCCAGCTGTGGCCTCACCAAGGTTCTATACAACACCAACATGACCTCCCTACTTTTGTAATCTATGCCTCAATTGATAAAGGCAAGTGTCCCATCTGCCTTTTTCACCACCCCACTAATGTGCCCCTCTGCCTTCAGCGATCTATGGACACACACGCCAAGGTCCCTTTGTTCCTCAGAACTTCCTAGTGCCATTTATTGAATACTTCCTTGTCAAATTACTCCTTCCAAAGTGTATCACCTCACACTTTTCAGGGTTAGATTCCATCTGCCACTTATCTGTCCATATGACCATCCTATCTATATCTTCCTATAGCTCAAGACACTCAACCACACTGTTAAATACTCGGCCAATCTTTGTGTCATCCAGAAACTTACTAACCCTACCCCCCACATAGTCATCTATGCCGTTTATATAAATGACAAATAATGGGGAACCGAGCACAGGTCTCTGTGGTACACCACTGGACACAGGCTTCCAGGCACTAAAGCTTTTGACCCCTACCCACCAGTTTTCTGCTGGGCAATATTAAAATAATCAGCAATGTATGATACACTGGTGACAGTTATACTTGTGGGGACCAGGCAACAAATTGGGTTGGTTGATTGACCATCGAATTGACCACCCATCCTTATTTAAGGAAGGATTTAAATGCATTGGAGGTGGTTCAAAGGAGCTTTACCAGACTGATATCTAGAATGAGTTGTCTTATGAGGAAAAGTTGCACAGACTGGGCTTGTTTCCACTGGAGTTTAGAAGAGTGAGGGGTGATTTGATTGATGTATACAAGATTCTGATTGACCTTGACAAGGTGGACATGGAAAGGATGTTTCCTCTTGTGGGTGAGTCCAGAACTAGGGGGCACTGTTTTAAAATTAGGGGTCGCCCCTTTAGGACAGAGATGAGGAGAATTTCTTTTCTCTCAGAGGGTTGTGCAACTTTGGAACTCTCTGCCTCAGAAGGTGGTGGAGGCAGGGTCATTGAATATTTTTAAGGCAGAGATAGATAGACTCTTGTTAGGCAAGATAATCAAAGGTTATCGGGAATAGATGGCAATGTGGAAATCGAAACATAAACAGATCAGCCATGATCTTATTGAATAGCAGAGCAGACTTGAGGGACCATATGGTCTATCCCTGTTCCCATTTCTTATGCTCTGATGTGATTCGGAACATACCTGAGCTTCCTTTCCACAGCATATATCCACAAATCAGTAAAGCGATTGTGTTGAAGAAAATGATGGATGGAATTGCTGGCCTTTTATCTATAGAGAGTTGGAATTGAGGATCTGTCACTTCAGCTGTGCAGACATGATCAAAACCCAGCTAGAGGGATGTGTTCTGTTTTGGTCACCACATCTCAGGAAGAATGTGTTGGACTTGAAGGCGCTATAGTGCACCATCATCAGAATGCCCTTTAGAGAAGAGCACAAGAACAAATGTCCTTGTGGGGAGGAAGTCTTCAGCTCTCAGCTAGTTTGGCCTACATGTGGCTCCAGACCCACAGCAATGCAGTTGACTCTTAACTGCCCTCTGAAATGGCCACTCAGCTCAAAGGCAATTAGGGTGGGCAACAAATGCTGGCATTCCCAGCAATGCTCACATCCCATGAAAGAATAAATAATAATCATTTGTAAATGACGCCACCGTTGCTTAAAGGGATTAATTGTGACAACAGGGCTAAATTATGATGATGGTAGCATGAACCTATGTGCGTTTGTGGTTGAATATTCATTGGTTAATTCATTGCCACAGAAGGCTGTGGAGGCCAGGTCATTGAGTGTATTTAAGACCGAGATAGATAGGTTCTTGATTGGTAAGGGGATCAAAGGTTACGGGGAGAAGGCGGGAGAATGGGGTTGAGAAACTTATCAGCCATGATTGAATGGCGGAGCAGACTCGATGGGCCAAATAGCCTAATTTCTGCTCCTTTGTCTTATGGTCTTCTGGTCTAATATTCCCATAACTTGAATGTGAGCCTTTTCCTCTGTATAAAGCAATGCCCACTCCTTGCTGGGTCAAAACCCTGGAGCTCCTTCCCCAACAGCACTGCGAGTGCGCCTACGCCATGTGGTTCATGAGATTTTAGCCTTGAAGCGAAATAGATTTTGCAGTTAAAAAGGGTCTTCTGAACCAAAACAGGGTGAGGCCATCATCCAGCAATTTCCTTACACCACAGTGAAAGTCACGGTTAAAATGCCCCAGTTTTCAGAGACTGTGTTTGGCTTTCTGGCGGCTGTTTCATTTGCAAGCACTCCCTTCGGCGTAGAGGTCAAGGGCTGATCCATTCGAGGGTCTGAGTCAACAGAGGGAAGCTCCTTCCTCTGGTACGAGGAGGCCAGCAGAGGAAAGCGCAATCTTCTAAAATTAGATTTAGGCCAGTAAAGTATGGAAGAAGACAACTTTTCTGGCACCAAGTGCTTTGAAAGCCTACAGTCTTGCTGGCTAAAGGCTGGAGATGGTGCATGGCTTGAAATTTCCACTAGTCATGGGGGCTCCATGATGGTTGGACACCTGTCTACTGCCTGGTGTGCAAGCTTGACATCGTCCTCAAGGGACAGCACTCATGCTGTGTGGCAGCTGGTTTCTCTGTTGAAGCCCATCCTATGTTTAAAGCGGCGATACAGAAGGATATTTACCAGCCACGCCCTTTCAGTGTAAGCAATACCTGCACCATTTCTATCTGAAGCCCATCCTTCTGCATATACGTTGCAGGTTTTGAATTTCTACCGTTGCTGAAGGGCGCAGGTTTACAGTTAACTTAAATAAAAATGGGGAATGTTGGAGAAAAAATCTCAGCATCTGTGGAGAGAGAAACAGAGCTAATGTTCTGAGCCCATTTGACTCTTCCTCAGGGCTGAAGGGAGGTAGAAATATGATGTGTTTACATGGTTAAAGGGAAAGGGTGGAGCAAAATAGAAGGTCAGGGATAGGTTGCATCTCAGGAGAGATTAATTGAGAGATGTCATGGACATAAGCCGAAGGGAGTGGTAATGATAGAGTTAAAGACTAAAGCAGGTGTTAATAGTGGCACACAGGTTAGAACGAATTGAGCTTGTTTTCTCACCTACGACATGTATTGATTCTGTTACATGGATGTAATTCCTGGTCATGTTGTTAAAGGCCTGACACATGTAATTGCCGCTATGACTTGGGACAATGCTGACAAGGGTCATCACTTGTCCTGTTTTGTTCAGGGGGACACCATTGAAAAACCACTCAAATTCCGAAGGTGGAACTGACTGCACAGAACATGTGAAAGTGACATTTGATCCCAGAGTAATGTCTCCTTTGTCTGGATCAATGGCTATTTGAGGTTCTTCTGGTCCATCTGTAATGGGTAAATGGTACAAGTTTTAATATAGATTTTGCAGAAATGAAGAGAAACAAAAGGTATACAAATGAGACCCACATAACCTTGGAAGGAAGAACAAGATGAATGGAACCATGTGAATTATGAAAGTGTAAATTGGGATTATGAAGCCTTTTCATTATCTTTCACATTTGCAATGTTAAAAATGCATCAAGCAGATTAATTGGAATTACTGATGTATTTCACTTTCATTGTGAATATACACAACAGCTTAGCAGTTTCCAATCTTGGGAATTTCCTGCAGGGGACAACGCCTTTTCATTTTTTTTTCTGTACACAGCAGCAGCTGCATCGCTGAGATAAGCTCCAGCCCATTTTGAGAAGCTTAGAGTGCTGTAAATTCAAGCCTGAGAACAGAATTCCCAGGGGATGTGACATGGAGGCCATAGTGCATCTCTCTCCCAGGTATTATTATCACATTACCAAGTTATCAGGAATGTTGATAAGACATGTTTGGGAAGAATACATGTGGGAAAAATCCTTTGAAATCATCATTCACTTTGGCAGGCAATTTTTCAGTTTATATATAGATGGGTTTTTGAAAGATTTGGATTTGAATCGAGGTTGCCACCCACTCCAAATGCAGTACACAGTTAGGCAGAGAGACAGACAGATAGGTAGATAGAGAGAGACAGACAGAGAGATGGACAGACAGAGAGATGGACAGACAGAGAGATAGGTACATAAAGAGACAGACAAAGAGACAGAGAAATGGGCAGAGGGCCAGACAAACAGACCGATAGATAGGTAGATAGCGAGACAAGCAGAGACAGAGAGATGGACAGACAGAGGGACAGACAGACAGACAGATAGAGATTGATAGGTAGACAGACAGACAGATAGATAGAGATAGATAGGTAGGCAGACAGGCAGAGAGACAGACAGGCAGATAGATAGATAGAGGTAGATAGGTAGACAGACAGACAGAGAGACAGACATATAGATAGAGATAAACAGGTAGACAGACAGACAAAGAGACAGACAGACAGATAGATAGAGATAGATAGGTAGACAGACAGGCAGAGAGAGACTGACAGACAGATAGCTAGACATGGACAGACAGAGAGATGGAGGTGGACAGGTAGACAGACAGACAGGCAGATAGATATAGATAGGTAGACAGACAGATGGATAGATCGACAGACAGAGAGATAGATAGGCAGACAGAGAGACATACAGATAGACAAACAGACAGACAGACAGATAGACAGATGGATAGATAGACAGACAGATAGATAGGCAGACAGAGGCACAGATATACGGTCAGTCAGGCAAATAGATAGATAGACAGACAGACAGACAGATAGGCCGACAGGGGTACAAATGCACAGACAGATAGTTAGACACACAGACAGGCAGTTCGAACAGATGGGTAGGTAGACAATTAGATCAATATTCATACTTACAGAAAACTATCAGAAAAAATGCGTCACTTGTTTTGTTACTAACACTGTTGTAAGCCTCGCACTGATAGTTCCCAGAATCAGACCTATTCACTGCTGTAATTTTTAATGTATGATTGTCCAGTGACACATTCATCCTGTCATTATACTGAAGGTAAAGGCCGTCTTTGATCCACCGAATGGAAGGGGAATCACCAGACACGTTGCAGTTCAGGGTGACGGTCCCATTGGACTCTAAGGTTTGTGAAACGCTCGGGACAATTTCAGGCTCAGAAACAGGTTCTGCAAAATATAATCGATATAGCTGTAGAGCACCATGTTAAATTCAAACAATCATCACCTAAAACTTCTCATTCGTCGCATATAAATCTTCCAGTATAATGGAAACATAAATCTTATTGGCCCATTCACTTTGCTGGTGCTCCTGTGATGATTCTATGCTTTTAGTCTAAAATAAGTACTTTGCTCACATTGTTTAGGAATCTGCAACAATACACGGTGAAGGCTTGCACAGAAATGTTAAACATCCGTTCTTAGCAAACATTAAGCAGTGCACCTCAAAAAAAACCTGGGGCAACTTAAACAGCATGAGAGCTGTGTTTGAAAATATAATCAGTTTGTGTGGGAAAAATGGGCTATTGTTACATGTTTATTGCCACAAGCCATATACTATGCAAACACATGGCTTTTAATGAAGGGAAATAACAAATTGTCTCATTGTTCAGCCTTTGTCTGTGAACAATTGATTGTCCTGCCCTGTACTTAGTAGAAGTCACTAGGGAGTGAGTATTAAGTGAATTTCTGTATCCGTTTGCTCTGAAATGAAACTGACGTGGTGAAATGCATACTTGTGACAAGTTGTGGGCCAAGGGTAGCACGTCTCCAATCGCCATCAAAAATACCCATTCTGAATCATGCAACGCTTTCAACACTCAGAGATAGCACTGTTACCATTCATGCAGTGGATCCTGGTCCTGGGTTTAAGCCCCATTCCAAAACATCAGCATAAAATCCAGACTGCCATTACAGTGCAGTACTGAAAAGATCCAGGACAGGACGAAGCTTGGGGATGGGGGGGAGGGAGGGGAGGGGGTGTGGGGATGGGTGGGTGGGGGGCTTCATTCGGGTGAAATGTGGGATTGTGGGGTTGAGGTTACAATCACATCAGCCACGATCTTATTGAATGGTAGAGCAGGCTCGAGGGGCTGAATGGCCTACTCCTGCTCCTAATTCAGCTAAAATGATGAACCGGATCTTGCCATCTCTTTCTGATGGACATAGGAACGTAGAAAGAGGGTTATACCATTCTGTCCTCAGTTTCTTTCCGCCCGATCATTCAAGTTGATTATGGCCCTCAACTCCATTTACTCATCTATCCCTTGATAGTGAACAAAAATCTATCAATCTCAACCGTGAACATTCCAGTGAATGCAGCATCCATCCCCCGAGCTCTCCTCATGTTCTTGTCAATATGTATGCCTTAATCAAGGTCATTAACAACAGCTTTAACTGTTCACTGGTCTCATGTCCTGTTCATGGGATCTTAAGCGTGTAGAATGAGGCCTTATTTTCCCACATTACAATAGTGACTACTGTTCAAAATTATGCAGTTGGCCTGAAAGCATTTTGGAGTTCCAAAAAGGCATTCGATAAAAGGTTCCAGCACGAGATGGGGGTTAATCTTGTTGGGGGATTTGGGGTGGTGAGGTTGGGGGGGGTTTGGTGATGTGTTCGGATGGATGGAGGACCAGCTAAGTAACTGGAAACAGAGATTCGGGATAAATGAATCATTTTCAGGTTGGCAAACTGTAACCAGTGGAGCCCCGAGCTCTCAACTGGTTACGATCTACATTCACGACCAATGAAGGTACCGACGGTATTGTAACCACGTCCACTGATGACACAAAGATAAGTGGGAAAGCAAGTTGTTATCAGGATGTTTAAAAAAATATATATATGCAAAGGGATGTAGATAGGTTAAGCGAGCAGGCAAAAATTTGGCAGATGGTGTATTGTGTGGGAAAATGTGAGTGGAAAAGTGGAATATAATTTAAATGTTACTGTTTGTTTTATTATTATTATTTAAATGGAAAGAGAATGCTGCAATGCGAAGGGTGTACATGAGTCACAAGAAGTCAGAATGCAGGCACAATAAGTAATGACGAAGGCACATGGAATATTAGCCTTCATTTCAAGGGGGATGGAGTATTAAAGTGGCACAGGGCACTGATGAGACCACACCTAGAGTGCAGTGTACAGTGTTGGTCACCTAACTTAAAGAAGGGTATACTTTCATTGGAATAGAAGCTTCTTTGATAGGAGCTTTGCTAAACAGTGTCCTGGGATGAAAGGGTTTGTCTCATGAGGTACTATTGGGCAGGTTGGGCCTGTACTTATCGGAGTTTAGGAGAATGAATGCGATTTTTTTTTGTTAATGGGATGCGGGTGTCGCTAGCAAGGCCAGCTTTTGTTGCCTAACCCTAAATGCCCTTGACCTGAATGGTTTGCTCAGCACTTAAGAGTCAACCACATTGCTGTGGGCCTGGAGTCACTTTGCAGGCCGGAACAGGTAAGGAGGGCAGATTTCCTTCCCTAAAGGACAATTAAGAAACCAGATGGGTTTTTACAACAATTGACAATGGTTTTATGGTCACTCTATTAATTGAATTTGCGTTCCCCCAGCTTCCCCAGAGCATTAACCTGGGTCTCGGGATTACTGGTCCAATTACATTACCACCATGCCATCGTCTCTTATTGAAGCATATAAGATTTTGAGGGAGCTTGAGAGGGTTGATGCTGGGAGGATACTTAGTCTCGAGGGGGAATCTACAACTAGGGGGCACAGTTTGAAAAGGAATGACTTCCCACATATGATGGGAATGAAGACGAACTTCTGCTCTCAGAGGGCCTTTGGAATTCTCTTTCCCAGGAAGCTAGGTTATCAGACAAATTCAAGGCTTAGTTGGGAAGATTCTCGATTGACAAGGGAGTCAAGAGTTATTGGGGAAAGGCAAGAACGTGGAGTTCAGGCCACAATCAGACCGGCCGTGGTGGTGTGGAATGGTGCAGCAGGCTTGATGGGCCAAATGGCCTACTCCTACACGTGTTCCTTTTGATCTTATTATAATCACATATTTAGCCCTATAAACATATCCTTCTATTACTTTCTGCCTCTTGTGCCATCTAGATTCTCCTGAAGTACCTCTGTTTTATGAGGTTGAAGGCATCCATACTCTTAGGCAATGGAAAATATTTAAAATATTTGCAATATTAGACAATAAGCTTCCATATTACTTGTCATCATGATTTTTTTTTCAGTTTTTGCCTATCAGTTTGCTTTGTATATCAGTTGCAATAAGTTAAAAAATCCTCGTAAATTTGTCTTCATGTCCAGCAAAGTGTGCTGCACATGGGTACAGGATTCATGGGGTTTTCTGGGAGCATTGCTGCAACAATATTTAGTCCCTTAGCTGATGACCAGATAGCTTTTGAATACCACAATATGTCCTCTCATCACACACTGAAGCAGTCCATACCCAAAAGCAGTAAGACGTGGACAACATCCAGACTTGGGTTGACATGTGGCAAGTAACATTTGCGCCACACAAGTGCCAGGCAATGACCATCTCCAACAAGCGAGAATCTAACCATCGCCCCTTGACATACAATGGCATTACCATCACTGAATCCCCCACTGTCAACATCCTGGGGATTACCATTCACCAGACACAGGACTGGACAAGCCATTTAAATACTGTTGTTACAAGAGGCTAGGAATCCTGCGACAAGGCACAAGTCAGGAGTGTGATGGAATACTCCCCACTTGCCTGGATGAGTGCAGCTCCAACAACACTCAAGAAGCTCGACACCATCCAGGACAAAGCAGCCCGCTTGATTGAAACCCCATCCACAAACATTCACTCCCTCCACTGTCGACCCATAGTGGCAGCAGTGTGTACCATCTACAAGATGCACTGCAGAAACTCACCAGGGCTCCTTAGGCAGCACCTTCCAAACCCACAACCGCTACCATCTAGAAGGACAAGGGCAGCATACACATGGGAACACCAAAACCTGGAAGTTCCACTCCAAGCCACTCACCAAACTGACTTGGAAATATATCGACCGTTCCTTCACTGTCGCTGGATCAAAATCCTGGGATTCCCTCCCTAACAGCACTGTGGATGTACCCACATCACTGGACTACAGCTGTTCAAGAAGGCAGCTCACCCCCACCTTCTCAAGGGGCAATTAGGGAAGGGCAATAAATGCTGGGCCCAGCCAGCGAAGCCCACATCCCATAAATGAATTTTAAAAAAAGAATGATTTTGGCAACTGGTGGAACCTCAGATTATGTTTTCGTTGGATTGCCCCCAGTTTGCATGTCAATTTTTTATTTTTATGATATTTATTCTTCATCTAGAACTTCATAGTGTTTATTCTCTAAAGAGATGCATCTATAATCCAGTAGAGTCATGTTAGCCCAACCCCACTGCTTCACCTGTCATGACTTAAAAAGGATCATTTCATGTTGTGAAAATGTCAGTGCTAACATTTCCTCTCTTCACTCCCTTGAGTTCATCCATATCTAAATCCATCTATCATATACAGGCTCATCTCTCGATATAATTAATTCCAGTGTTGTCGGAAGCAGTCAATTTCCTTTCTGCCAGAGAGTGGGGAGGCTGTGGAGTAGTGGTATTGTTACTGGACCAGTAATCCAGATACCCAGGGTAATGATCTGGGGACCCATGTTCATCAGATGGTGACATTTGAATTCATTAATAATAAAAAAAAGTCTGGAATTAAGGGCTGAATTTTACATTTGTTGGGCAGGCACATGCCGATGTCATCGCACAGTCTCATGATCTGTCAGTTGGCGGGAACGCGCGAGAGTCGGCAGTGCGCCCGCTGACACTTAAGAGGGCTATTAAGGCTTTTAAACAATTAATTAAGTTGCACTTTTTGCTGCCCACTCAACCTTTCAGTTGGTGGGGGCGAATAGACCAGGCGGTCTGTGCATTTTTTTATGAAACCTCATCCTCGGGCAGGATGAGGTTTCCAATGGTAAGTAAAAAATGCAAAATAATGTTTCCGCTTCATTTTAAACATATCTGTCTTCATGTGGCCGAGTCACCTGTGGGGGACATGTTTATATCATTTATCAAATCTTTATGTTCCTTTGTCCAAATCTTCAGCTCCCTGAGGCAGCTCTATGCCCTCAGGGAGCTGTCAGCAGGTGCTCCCCTGGGCATGCACAGACTTCCATGCTCGCTCTTCTCCTGCAGCCCCCCTGCACTCCGGCAGGTCTGAGCATTTCAGCGCGCCTCTCACACTAGCTGGCTGTTAATTGGCCAGCCAGCATGAATTCTTGGAGGCCAATCGTGGGCGGCGGACCTTCTCCCAGCTGCTCTGGGATCCTGGCCACCGTGCCCACTTGACGACCTCAAAATTCAGTCCTAAAAGCCTAATGATGTCTTTGAAACCATTGTTGTAACACATCTAGTTCACTAATGTCCTTTAGAGAAGGAAATCTGCTGTCCTTACCTGGTCTGGCCTACTTGTGACTCCAGACCCACAGCAATGTGGTTTGATTCTTTAAATGCCTTGCAAACCACTCAGTTCTCCAGGGCAATTAGGGATGGGCAATAAATGCCCACATCCCAGGAGCAAATACAAGAAAATTGTATCAACAGCAATTCTAAAGAAAAATATTGCTAGAAAACTCTAAGCCTATGTCATTCACGTATATCACAGGCAGCAGGCATCACAGATGAATCCTTATCAATTTCTGTTTGTTAATATCTGTTATTTTCTATTGTTGGGTCGCTTTGCCCACAAACACAGTTTCACACCCATCTACCAGCGGGTGAGTTGGCAACAATGTACTGCAGATGCAGAGACCAATATAAGATGAAGCGTATCCTGTTTATTTACCCAGATAACAGACCACCAACACAATGTGCGCTTCTCCAACCAAACCCTACTCTAAACTACTGATCAACATTTGTAGCCCTCGTTACACAGCCATTGGGTCTTACAGTCAAGTGATCAATCTGCTCACATTCTCTGAAAGGCATTTAGTACCTCAGATTACTACAATATTCTTTAAAGCAAAGCAGTTTCCATGCATTATGTTGGCATGAAAATTCTGAGGTTCCCCGAGCAGACTGTTAAAGTCGTTTGGCAGAATGCCTCAGCGCCAGAGTTTTCCAACAAGCACCAAGATGTAGCTTGGCTGGTGATGAGAAAGGCCCTCCATGTCAGATCCTTCCTGCATGCCAGAAGTCTTACTCCCTCGGCACGTTATTCTCAGGAATTCATGTCCACCACTAGTTTCCTAACACTTTCTTGACAAGTCCCAGTTGCCTCTAACAGAACTTCCAATACTTCCTCATGGTGGGGAAGAGACCATCGTTCACCTCCTTGTGGTATGTGCCTTTGCAAACAAGGTCTGGAGGGAGATGCAGTGGTTTTTGTCGAGGTTCATCCTGAGCTGCCTTCTTGACGCGCTGCAGTCCCTGTGGTGCAGGTACCCCCTCAGTGTTGTTAGGGAATGAGTTCCAGGATTTTGACCGAGCGACATCTTTGGGTTTTCCTTTATTTTTGTTACCAATATTTTTCATGACTGCTCTTTGCTTTCTTAATTTCCTCTAAAATTTGTGTTCCTGACCCCTGTATTCCCCTGTAGGCTTCCTGCAGTATTGTGTCCTCAGTATCTCGCATAAGCTTTCCTTATTTTTTGTCCTATCCACCCAAGGGGGATTTAGATTTGAGAGTCCAACCCATTTCCGCTGTGAAAGTATATTTGATCTGAATTCTCACTATCTCCTTCTTGAATTGCTCCCACTGCTCTGATGCTGATTTACCTTCGATGGACTGGTGTAGGTCGTTCAAAGGTGTCACTAAGCAAATGGGGATATACAACCAGCCCGACAACTTGTGAATGTGGAACTGAGCCACATACTATGCAACATCTCCTGCAATGCCTATCGCTAGAGGAACCCTGCACTGTTGCAGATCTTGTCAAATTCAACAACAAGGTGCAAAAATGTGTCCAGTTCTGGCTGGGCCATGTATCGACTGTCTGTGGACACGATAAGAAGGCCTTTGATGGAATGACATCTAATCTCCTACCCTCGCATATTTCTGATACATAGATGATGTGTTTACTATTTGTCCACTTCTGCTAAATTATATCTCAGCTTAGTAGAAACTGGCCTTTCCAACTAAGAACCTTTACTCCTTTTCTAACCTTACCATATTCCATAATGGCACCAAACCTAATTGAGTTATTATTACAGCCACCAACTTGTTCTCTCACTGATACCCCTTGCACCTGCCCACGTTAATTCCCTAAAAATAAGCCCAAAGCATCATTTCCACTTGTTGGGCTTGTCATACGCTGACCAAAAAGAAAAGTTCTCTAAAACATCATTCTAAGACTT
The DNA here is from genome assembly GCF_017639515.1 of Carcharodon carcharias. Classification (NCBI taxonomy): domain Eukaryota; kingdom Metazoa; phylum Chordata; class Chondrichthyes; order Lamniformes; family Lamnidae; genus Carcharodon; species Carcharodon carcharias. The sequence continues at coordinate 7,188,642 of NC_054495.1, read as the reverse complement.
CTGGGTCTTGCTGATAAAAGAAAAATGTCAAAGATTTTTGTCTTGCACTCATCAGGACACGCGCCTGAATACCAATATAAGGGGAGAAACAACAATTTATAATATATGTGAAGAGCGTGCTGATTGATTGGCAAGTGTTGCCATGACAAAATCATCACTGATGGCGACTGGCAGTAACTGCTAAGCGTTGTTTGGAATTTAAACCTGGCAGCCTGACTGATTGGTCAAGGCATTGTCCTGAGGAATGAGTCAGCGAATGGCTGTCACTTATTTTGTTTAGCTGAAATGGATGCAAAATGCATATTCTTTCTGTCTGCAAAGAACAGGGCCCTGTGTATTAACATACGTAGCTCCCAGCACATGCAAGTGCATCACATTGCGAACCCAACTGACAATCATAAATTGGTTGTCTGCGTAATTCTTAGCACGTTGAGGATTATTAAGCAAATGTTGTCCAATCTCCAAGTCACAGCTAGTGTTGGACACTGTGTTTTGAGTTTTGCAAGCACGGGCTGGTTGGGTACAGTCTGTACCCTGCACGTTGTGAACACCAGCTGGGACATGCTGGTTGACACAGTCCACCAGTCGTTGGGACGTACAGCCTACATAGCTAGCATCACCACTGACACTGAAGGTCATATGCCACATTACTCATTTGTATAACAGGAAATGAACATCTTCTTGGCTTGACGTCAACATTCTGTCAGTGGTGAACACCGCTGGTGTTGCTACTGCATGGCAGCAATGTGGAACAGCTAGCTTCGCTTTTTGTTCAAATTTTTGAGACACCTTGCCCTAATTTGAGTAATTTGAGGTGGACGGGGCAATTTTCAGGGCTGAAAGTGATGGCCTTAGGCCCGTTCATGAGTTTGCGTGATGCACAGGGTGAAATGGTCTGAGCAGGGTAGCCATTATCCTGCAGGGTGCCTTTTTCAGCATCCAGCTTGCATGGTGAATAAAATGGCTCACAAGGTTGTAGATAACTCAAATCTTATAGCACGTGGAGCTGTAAAATCCCAACATGATTGAATGGCGGAGCAGACTTGATGGGCCGAATGGCCTAATTTCTGCTCCTATGTCTTATGGTCTTATGGTCACACACACCGACCAGTGAAGGTCGGCTTGCGGTAGATTGTGGTACAGAACCCCCTGGCAGGTTTGTCAACTAGTTTGCCAAGGAAAGGGAGTTCATTTGACCACTCCATTTCATTGGTGAACTTGAGTGCAGGATGGAGCCCATTAAGCCATGTTACGCAAGTGCTACATGCAGCTGCAGATATAAATATAGTCAATGTATCATCCACGTATCAGAATTATGTGAGGGTAGGAGGTTAGGTGTCATCCCATCCAAGACATGTTTCCCATGGAACCCAATCTTTGCGTCCTTTTACACGGTCACTGGATACTTCTACACCAGGCATGGGCAACTTAGGCAAAAACAGAAACAGAAATAACTGGAAAAACTCAGCAGGTCTGGCAGCATCGGCGGAGGAGAGCACAGTTGACGTTTCGAGCCCTCATGACCCTTCAACAGAATTAGGGTCATGAGGCCTCGAAACGTCACCTGTGCTCTCCTCCGCTGATGCTGCCAGACCTGCTGAGTTTTTCCAGGTATTTCTGTTTCTGTTTTTGTTTTGGATTTCCAGCATCCGCAGTTTTTCGCTTTTATCTATGGGCAACCTAGGCTCGTGAGTGAGCCGTAAGAGCGGCCCTCCTTCATCTCAATGGGCCGCAGGCTTGAAATGGGGAATGGGCACTAGCCATGATCTGCAAAGCTCCCAGTAAAAGTAACACTGAAAAGCCCAACCTCCCGCGTCCACCAGCGTCGTAGCCAAGATAGCCTCCCGGGACAGGGCAATTTTGCTAACTGCGCTTGCCTGCCTAGAATTTGCAGGCGATGGGGGATGGGGTGGGGGGAGGCACCGATTGAACCATAGCAGCATTTTGATTGGGCACAGAGGGAGCGCACAGCTCCCACAATCGATGTTGTGCGCAATCAGCTTCACATGTCCCTGCTTTGTATGCGCATCACTTTAGTAACGCTGGTAGGGGAAAAGAAAACTACGCGGACAGGAAACTAACGCAATCTGGCGACCCTGTGCAAGGGCAACATCTCAGCAAAATGCCCCATGAGCCTCACTCAGATCTCAAAGGGGCTGCATGTGGCCCATGGGCTGCAGGTTCCCCAGCACTGTCCCAAACAGTGATTAAATCACTGTTTGTGAGGTTGTGCTTGTTTTCAGACGTAGTAATCACTTTTCTCTACACAATGGCTTTAAATAGACACGTAAAGAGAGATAAGGGTATTTTATTTTGGGGAAGGAAAGCAAATGCAATCTAATGCACAAATTCTAGACGAGAAGATTGAAAAATATGGACAAAAAGGGAAGGCGTAAGCCAAGAGGACATGGATTTGATACAGCGGTGGATTCTCCAATGAGAGTAAGCAGCTTATCCTGAGACCTGAAGTTGCCAGGGCTGGGCAAATAATGAAATGGATGGGGAGAGATCCAAAATGGGGAAGAAAAGAGACTTATCACTACCACTTGAGATTCTATTGCCCAAAACCCCTTCTAAACCTCCCTAAACCTGCTTTCTCCAAGTTTGGGTGTCACCATATCTTTGTTTCGACTTAATGCTTGACCGTGAGGCGAGTACTGCTATGCCCAGCTTTGGCTTTCACACATTTTGGGTCTTCAGAGGCTTTGGAAAGGGTCTGGGGGAGGTGGGGGCAAGTTTACTTCCCAGTTCATAACATCTTAGCCACCTAGATGGGCCCACAGAGTCACCGTGGACCGCTAAACTTTGGAGAAGTACAAACTTAGTGGTGATTTGATGATGCTTTATAACGTAATGAGATGGTTAGGTTTATTGTGTCGGAAGATTGTCTCAACTGAATGTCGAGGCGTGATCATGGCCACACGCCCAAGTTATTTAAGGGACGAGCTAATCCACAGTAATCTGGTTGACTCTTAAATGCCCTGTAAACAGGGGCAATAACTGCTGAGCCAGCGGTGCCCACATCCCGTGAATGAAAAATAAATATCATGTCAGCAACTTAGCATTCGTACCACGTTCCCAATTTGCCCCCTTGGGCCTGTCCATTCAAGCTGTGGGGTGGTAAAATCTCTCATGACTTTAAGGCAATGATATTGTTAACTCTGCATTTGGCCACAAGGTGTGGTAGGCGTCCATCACAGTTACCAGTTAGTAGTTTTTCATCACTATATTTACTTAGCTCTATTCACATTGATGAAATATTAACCCCTTTTTCTGCTCTATCAACTCTATGTAGAGCTATTATATGATTCAACATTGAATAAATAAGATAACTCCTCCATCTGTCGTCTGTAAGACCATAGTATTTTACAGCCCAGAAAAGAATTCGGCCCATTGTGTCAATGCTGCCTGTCATATTCATATATCCAATGACTCCCAATGCCCTTCTCTTCATCAGGACCAATGCAATAGTCTTCCTCTCCCTGTATACATCCAATTGTGTTTGAAGTTTATTATGGGATTTGTTCAAGCTTCCCTTTGAGGGGGTGCACCCCGAATCGTGAAAGAAATCTCAGTGTGGGAGTACAGAAAATGGGAGTCAGCCACTCGGCCCCTCAAGCCTGATCTTCTACCTCGACATCATTCTCTCGTACTATCCCCGTTTTGCTTGATATCTTTAATATCTATAAATCTATCCATCCCTGCCTTGAACATGCTCAGTGCCTGAGTCTCCACAGCCCTCTGGGGTAGAGAAATCCGAAGATTCACCACTGTCTGAGCGAAGAAATTCCCCCTCGTCTTGGCCCTAAATGATATCCCGAAATGGTGTGTGTGTGTGTCCCCCCCCCCCACCCCACTCCCCCCCCCCCCCCCCCCCCCCCCCCCCCCCCCCCCCACCGCCCCCAATTCTAGGGCAAAAAGGAACGCTAAAAAAAAATAGAAAACCTTATCTTCATCTACCCCATGAGTAATTTTGGAAATGATCACTAATCTATGTCCGACAATCCTGCCAGTGAGAAACGTAATTCACTTATTTACTCCATTGGAACCGTCGTCATTTTGAATTTAGTCTCTTAACCTTCTCTGATCTTTGGGAGAGTAGCCCCAGCTTCCCACAGCACTGAAGCCCCTCATTCCTGCCCCCGCTCTGGTAAAGCCCCTGTGTACCCTCTGCGAGGCTTTGATGCTCTTCCTAAGATGTGGCGTTTGGGATTCGGCTGTAACTGAGCCTGAATCAGTGCTTTATAACAGTTTGCTGATATATCTTTGCAGCTGCATCCTACAAACAAAGGGAAAATTTATTCCCACCAGCTTTGAGCCATTCCCTGTTGCCATCCATACTTCAAACCTACAACTTAAACTAATATTTCGAACTATGAATGCCTCCTAACTCCAATATTTTGACCGCTTTGCAGAACACCTTCAGTCTTTCCACAAGCATGACCCAGACCTCCCTGTCGCTTGCTATTTTAACACTCCACCCTGCTCTCATGCCCACATGTCTGTCCTTGGCCTGCTGCAATGTTCCAGTGAAGCTCAACGGCACACTGGAGGAACAGCACCTCATCTTCCGACTAGGCACTTTACAGCCTTCCAGACTGAACATTGAGTTCAACAACTTCAGATCTTGAACTCTCTCTTCCATCTCCACCCCCTTTCTGACCTTTTTCCAATAATTTATAATTTTTAAAATATATTTTTCTTTTCCCACCCATTTCCATTATTTAAAATTTATTTCCATCCATTGTTTTATCTCTACCTTTTAGCCTATTTCAATCCCTTCCCCCCACCCCACCCCCACTAGGGCTATCTGTACCTTGCTCTCTTTCTATCCTTAATGTCACCATTAGCACATTCCTTAGCTAATATCACCACTGTCAACACCCCTTGGTCCTTTTGTCTATGACATGTTTGGCAATCTCTTCTTTGCCTATACCTATCACTGGTCCTCTATCCAGCTCTACCTGTTCCATCCCCCTTGACCCAGCTTATATTTTGCCTCATTTCCACATTTTCTTAGTTCTGATGAAGAGTCATTCTGACTCGAAATGTTAACTGTGTTCCTCTCTGCAGATGGTGTCAGACCTACTGCGTTTTTCCAGCTATTTTTCTTTTTGTTCCAATATTTTAGCCCTCGTCACTCTTTGAGGATGGTCCATCAACACAATATTTCCCTCCCTTTATTTTCCTACATCTTTCTGTGATCATTACTAATTCCCTTTGGTTAAAAAGCATCGACTGCCACTCCCACAATTACCCTTATCTGCACTCAGCCTTGCATGGGTTATTTATTCCTGACTCTTTCATGGGATGTGGGCATCGCTGGCAAGGCTGGCATTTGTTGCCCATCCCTAATTGCCCTTGAACTGAGTGACTTTGTCTCAGAGGGCCCACCACATTGCAGTGGAAGGATGTGATTGCACTGGAGGGGGTGCAGAGGAGATTTACCAGAATATTGCCTGGGATGAAACTTTTAAGTTATGAAGAAAGGTTGGATAGACTTGGGTTGTTTTCGTTGGAGCAGAGAAGATCGAGGGGCAACCTGATCGAGGTGTACAAGATTATGAGGGGCATGGACAGGGTGGATAGGGAGCAGCTGTTCCCCTTAGTTGAAGGGTCAGTCACAAGGGGGCATCAGTTCAAGGTGAGGGGCAGGAGGTTTAGGGGGGATGTGAGGAAAAACCTTTTTACCCAGAGGGTGGTGACGGTCTGGAATACGCTGCCCGGGAGGGTGGTGGAGACGGGTAGCCTCACATCCTTTAAAAAGTACCTGGATGAGCACTTGGCACATTATAACATTCAAGGCTATGGGCCAAGTGCTGGTAAATGGGATTAGGTAGGTAGGTCAGGTGTTTCTCACGTGTCGGTGCAGACTTGATGGGCCAAAGGGCCTCTTCTGCACTGTATGAGTCTGGAGTCACGTGTAGGCCAGACCGGGTAAGGACTGCAGATTTCCTTCCCTAAAAGGAGATCAGTGAACCAGATGGGTTTGGTTTTCCTTAGGACAACCGATGTGAGTTCAGCATTTGTTGCCCATCCCTAACTGCCCTCGAACTGGGTGACTTTGTCTCAGAGGGCCCACCACATTGCAGTGGAAGGATGTGATTGCACTGGAGGGGGTGCAGAGGAGATTCACCAAGATGCGAGTTCATCATGACTGAGGCTGGCTTGATGTCCCCAGCTTTATCAAGTGAAGTTAAATCCCACCTATCTGGACCACTGCGATTTGAACCCTTGGACCCCCTCCCTCGGAGCATTATTCCGCCCAGGAGAAATGAATGCACCATCGCTACTTACCAATCACCTTCAGGTCGATGAGCGATGTTACCGAAACGTTAGAGGATACTGGGTTCATGGTGATCAAGTAATCCCCGCTGTCATTAACTGTCAGCGATTTCAGCGAGAGGGACCCATCCGTGAATAGTTGGGCTCGGTCCGAATAGGCGTTGTTCACGTCCGTGATGTTGCCAATCCAGACGGCTACGTCCCGGCAGTTAAACCTCCAGCTGCCGCTCCTGACTCCCGGCGATGTCCACAACCTGAGGACGATCTGTGCCCCCGCGGCCACATCCAGCTGCTGTTGCTCCTCGCCTGTCAGGGTGAAGTTCTGCGCTCGGACTGGAAAACAAATAAACCAGCCAGCCAGTGAGGGAATATGGGGTCAACTTTTGTCAAAAACCCACCTGCCTGGGCATGGGACGTGCGTTGTAAATACGCAGAGCATCGCAATTTTGTATTGGAGCACCTCCAGAGAGCGACATGCTTGCCCCACTAGACAACTTAAACTTCCATCCCACTCTCTGTGAGGTGTCGTTTGAAAGGCACATCTGCAAAGTTTAAGGCTGAGTACAAAGCCAAATTCGCGCCCTAGGTGTCCAATCAATCACCCTTCAGCCCAGCAATGAAATGTTCACTCTTACCCGAAGATATCAGCACAGCGCAGAAGAACAGGAACAATTCGTGGCTTCTCATCTTGTGGGGAGCAGGGAGGGGGGAGGCTGTTGCTCTTTTTTCTCTCTCTCTAGGCTCCACCTTCTGTTGTGGTTCAGCGATGTCAAAAGTGAAACAAGGGAACACACACACACACACGGGCACACATATACGCACACCAAGACACACACCCCCACACCCCGTACACCCACACACACACAAGGCAATCTGAGCTGTGGTCTCTGCCCGAAGACTTTGTTCTGGTTACAGCTGCAACACACTGCGGGCAGTCAAAACAATCTCTCTCTCAAAAAAAAGGCAGGAAATCTCCGGGCCAGGACAATCGTCTGTCACTTCCTTCCACAAGCTCTGATCGCTTATATTGGCATTTTGCATGGGTTGAGTGTACAGAGATGGTTTGTGATTGAAAACGTCCTCCTACCCCGCCCCAGCATCCACTGCATTCGAATTGTGGTTAAAAATATATTCAACTGCCAGAAGCAGGCTGTATTGATAAACAGTCTACATGCAGAAAATTCCTTGCCTACTGACCTCATCTGAGTCACTTTTTTTTCTCTCTCTCTCTCTCTCTGTTTTCCATTTGCAGGAACATTTTTTACCAGCGCCCAGAATTCTTAACTCGGTCCCTGCCAAATTCATACTTCATATGGTATACAATCAACTCAGGGAGGAAAAAAAACCTGGCTACTGTCGTCCACTAAGAGTTCATTTCGCAAGCTTTTGGAGTTTTCTTTGGCAGCCTCTGTGATTAAATCGAGCCCCGTGCATTCTTTCCTCTGTGAGTAACACATGAGGGGAAGGATCTCAAAGGCCGGTCACTCCCTTACAGTTATATTTTTTCATTCTTTAATGGGTTGTGGGCGTTGCCAGCAAGACCAGCACTTATTGCCCATCGGGCCGAGTGGCTTGTGAGGCCATTTCGGAGGGCAGTTAAACACAGAAATATAGAAACTCGGAACAGGAGTAGGCCATTCAGCCCCACGAACCTGCTCCGCCATTCATTATAATCATGGCTGATCATCCAGCTCAATAGCCCTGCTCCCCCTTTCTCCCCATACCCTTTGATCCCTTTTGCCCCAAGAGCTATATCTAACTCCTTCTTGAAAATGTACAATGTTTTGGCCTCAACTACTTTCTGTGGTGATGAATTCCATAGGGTCATCACTCTCTGGGTGAAGAAATTTCTCCTCATCTCTGTCCTAAATGGTCTACCCCATATCCTCAGACTGTGACCCCTGGTTCTGGGCTCCCCAACATTGGGAACATCCTTCCTGCATCTACCCTGTCTAGTCCTGTTAGAATTTTATAGGTTTCTGTGAGATCCCCCCTCATTCTTCTGAACACCAGTGGATATAATCCTAATCGACTCAATCTCTCCTCATATGTCAGTCCCACTATCTCAGGAATCAGTCTGTTAAACCTTTGATACACTCCTTCAATAGCAGGAACATCCTCCCTCAGATAGGATTCCAAAACTGCACACAATGTTCCAGGTGTGGTCTCACCAAAGCCCTGTACAACTGCAGCAAGACATCCCTGCTCCTGTACTCTAATCCTCTGGCTATGAAGGCCAACATACCATTTGCCTTAAGCATGGTTAAGAGTCTGTAGGGGCCTGGAGTCACATATAGGCCAGGCCAAATAAAGACAGCAGATTTCCTTCCCCATTAGTGAACCAAGGTTTTTTTCATAACAACCAACAAGAATTTTAAGTCTACTATTAATTTAATTCCAGATTTTATTAGTTGAATTTAATTAATTAAAGCTGCCATGGTGGGGTTTGAACTTGTAGCCCCCAGGGCATTCACCTGCACTTCTGGATTACTGGTTTAGTACCACTAAGCCACCACCTCCCCCTCAAGGCAGCTACTGAGTGCAGCACCTGCTTTGAAAATCAGCCAGACTGCGAATGTAGAAATTTTACTGGCCGTTGGGGAGGCCATTCAGCCCATCATTTCTGTTCTGGCTGAATAAAGAGTCCTCCAGCTTCATCCCACATCCAGCGGAGTCATTAGGTCAGTGCTCTGCCCAGCATTGGCTCTTTCCATGGGTCAGGGCATAGCGGGAGGGTGCGACCAATGGCAGGGGCACTACAATTAAACCTATATTTCTCATGTGTCGGTGCACACTCGATAGGCCGCAGGGCCTCTTCTGCACTGTGTGATTCTGTGATTCTGTGATATGTTCCAAGATAGAAAGAAATTATGTTGGATACTATTCGCTTTCTATGGAAGAGAAATTGATATGTTTATCAGCTTAACAGTAGCCCTTCATTTTCTATTCTCCCAAAAATATAATTTGTTTATAAAGTTTGTAGAAGTGCAGTGGTGTAGTGGTAATGTCATGGACTCATAACCCAAAAACCCAGGGTAATGCTCTGGGAACTGCACATTCAAAACCCACCACAGCAGCTGGTGGAATCTGAATTCAATAAGTACCTGGAATTAAAAATCAAATGATGACCATGAATTGATTGTCATAAAAACCCAGCTGATTCACCTTTAGGGAAGGAAACCTGCTGTCCTTACCTGGTCTGGGCCACATGTGACTCCAGACCCACAGCAATGTGGTTGACTCCTTAAAGGGAAATGCCCTCAGAGCAAGGGCAATTAAGGATGGGCAATAAATGCTGTTGCCTACACCTCAGGAATAAAGTAAAAAACATTTCAACTTGAATAGTACAGGAAGTGCAATAGAATTCAACTTTTGTCCATTCAGTGTGTTCCACTGCCTCAATACAATTTAAATACTCTCAATATGGACAATATACATTCTGTGTCGGGTCAACAGACCAAAGGGCTCTACACAGTTTCCAGCGCTTCGGTGCACTATGGCTGAAAGGCGTTAGACAGCCACCACTTCTCACTCCACCTCAAACTCCCCAAGAGTTTCCCTCCAATTTACATTACAATACGTTAAAATAGAGAAGGGTAAGTAGAGATTTCACATCTGAGTAGAGACCATTCTAGGCACAATTTTTGAAGGATCTTGGGGAGCACGTAAACAGAGTAACAAAAATAACCCAGGGGGGTGAGGGCTTTTAGACACATAGGGAGATCAGAGAAACTGGGCCTGCTCTCCTCAGAACAGAAAGGGTTAAAGGGAGATTTAATAGAGCTTTCCAAGAGTGTCGTTTTGAGAGGGGAAGAGGGAAACTCTGTTTCACTGGCAGGTGGAGATGTGGCTAAAGGATATAGATGTAAGGTAATTGGAAAAGGAAATGAGGGAGAGTTGGGCAGGGTTTGTTTTGTTGAACTATTCTGTTCAGGAATCCACATATGGAAAGTTCAACAGTAATTTTCAGGAGGAAGTTGAAGAAATAACTGGGAAAGGACTAATTTTGAGGGGTGTGAGGTAAATGTGGGAGATTGGCACTGAGACAATGGGCTGAATGGGCAAAGTAAAGTTCCATAATGTAGTTTTTCAAAAGGAGGCAGCACTTTGATAGAATGAGTAGGGAAATATAATTTATTCCTTTTGGGGGTTAGTGACCAGATAGGAATTATTGCGAGACTGAGGAGACAGGTCAACAGAGGCTATCTCTGTGTATCTATCTCTGTGTATATCGCCGTGTGTGTGTGTGTGTTCTGTGTGTGTGTGTGTTGTGTGTGTGCATGTGTGTGTGTGTGTGTGTTCTGTGTGTGTTTTGTGTGTGTGTGTGTGGGTTCTGTGAGTGTGTGTGTGTTCTGTGTGTGTTTTGTGTTGTGTGGGTTCTGTGCGTGTGTGTGTGTTCTGTGTGTGCATGTGTGTGTGTTCTGTGTCTGTTCTCTGTGCCTGTGTTCTGTGTGTGTGTGTTCTGTGTGTGTGTGTCTGTGTGTGTGTGTGTGTGTGTGTGTATATGTGTGTGTTCTGTGTGTGTGTGTGTGTTCTGTGTGTGTGTGTGTGTGTGTGTTCTGTGTGTGTTTTGTGTGTGTGTGGGTTCTGTGTGTGTGTGTTCTGTGTGTGTGTATGTGTGTGTGTGTTCTGTGTGTGTGTGTGTATGTGTGTGTGTGTGTTCTGTGTGTGTGTGTGTGTGTGTGTGTGTGTGTGTGTTCTGTGTGTGTGTGTGTGTGTGTGTGTGTGTTCAGCACTACTCATAACCTGTGTTAGTCTCACAGTGCTTTATAGTCAATAAGTGTCCATGTAGAGCAGGCTAGTCCAACCTATGGACCGTGGGCTGGCTGCTGCCCACAAAGTCCCTCAATGTGGCCCCTGGAGCCAGTTTTCAAATTTCCGCTCACACAAGTGAGTTTCAACAGAAGATTCTGCTCCCCCCAATCACAAGCTGCTTCTCTCCTGCATATTCTGCTGCTGGCCTCACTAGCCTATCAGCAGCAAGCGAGAAGAGAGAAACAGCCTCTGATTGGAGGAGCAGCAAACATTGCTGAGTGTGCTGAGGGCTATCAGGGTGAAGGAAGCAGAGAGACGATGGGTCTGGAGCCCGGTTCATTGTGCCGTGGAGCTGTTGGGGAGGGGTGGGGGGGGGGGGGGGGGGGGGGGGCGGTAGTATGGGGGGGGAGGTGTGGTCTGTGTTCAGACCAGGAGGACGAGGTGTTGGAGGGCCCAGGGAGGAGAGAAGGTGTCATGGTGAGTACGTCAGCAGGAGAGAGTTTGGCTATATGTGTGTGGGGGAGTGAGAGTGAGTGACTGAGAGTGTGGAGGGTGGTGAGAGAGAGTGAGTGAGTGTGACAGACAGTGAGTGGGGGCGAGTGTGAGACACCAAGTGAATAAGAGGGGGAGAGCGTGAGAGACTGAGCGGGTGGAGGGGGGCATGAGAGAAAGTGAGTGGGGATGAGTGCGAGAGATTGAGTTAGTGCATGGGGGTGCATGCGAGACAATGAGTGAATCAGTGGAGGAGGGTATGAGAGTGAGTGAATTAGTGGGGGTGAGTGTGAGAATTGAGTGAGTGAGTGAGGGCAAGTACGAGATTCTGAGTGAGTGAGGGTGAGTACGAGAGTCTGAGTGAGTGAGGGCAAGTATGAGAGTCTGAGCGAGTGCGTGGGGAACAGTGTGAGAGGCTGAGTGAGTGGGGATGAGTGTAACAGACTGTGAGCAGGGGGTGAGTGTGAGAGGCTGAGTGAGTGAGTGGGGATGGGTATAAGAGACTGAGTGTGTGGGGGAGAATGTGACAGACAGAGTAAATGCATGGGCGTGAGTGCAAAAGACTGATTGAAAGAGTGGGGTTGAGTGGGACAGACTGAGTGAGTGAGTGGGGTTGAGTGGGACAGACTGAGTGAGTGGGAGTGAGTGGGACAGACTGAGTGAGTGAGTGGGGGTGAGTGCGAGTTACTGAGTGAGTGCGTGTGAGTGCGAGAGACTGAGTGAGTGCATGAGGGTAAGTTTGAGACAAGTGAATGAGTGGAGGAGGCTGCGAGAGAGTGAGTGAGTGATAGGCAATGAATGAGGTTAAGTGAGAGAGACTGAGTGAGTGAGTGGGGGTGAGTGGGAGAGCCTGGGTGAGTGAGTGGGGGTAAGTGCGTGAGATTGAGTGAGTGAGTGGGGGTGAGTGCGAAAGAGTGAGAGAGTTGGGTGCGAGACACTGAGTGAGTGAGTTGGGTGCGAGACACTGAGTGAATGAGTGGGGGTTAGTGTGAGAGAGGGAGTGAGTTGCCGGGGTAATTGCGAGAAAGTGAGTGAGTGAGTGAAAGGGGTGCGAGAGACAGAGTGAATTCATGGGGTTGAGTGCGAGAGATGGAGTGAGTGGGGGTGAGTGCGAGAGACTGAGTGAGTGAGTGGGGGTGAATGCGAGAGTCTGAGTGAGGGGGGAGTGCAAGAGTTGACTGAGTGCGTGTGTGAGAATGAGCGAGTGCAAGAAACAGAGTGAGCGAGTCTAAGGGGCACAAGAGACTGAGTGAGTGAATAGGAGTGAGCGTGAGACACTGAGTGAGTGGGGGGGTGAGTGTGAGACATCGAGAGAGTGGTGGGGGGGTGAGTGTGAGACACTGAGCAAGTGGGGAGAGTGAGTGTGAGACACTGAGTGAGTGGGGGGGTGAGTGTAAGACACGGAGTGAGTGGGGGTGTGAGTGTGAGACACTGAGTGAGTGGGGGGAGTGAGTGTGAGACACTGAGTGAGTGGGGGTGTGAGTGTGAGACCACGAGCGAGTGGGGGGGTGAGTGAGTGTGAGACACTGAGCGAGTGGGGGGGGTGAGTGTGAGACACTCAGCGAGTGGGGGGGTGAGTGTGAGACACTGAACGAGTCGGGGGGTGAGTGTGAGACATTGAGTGAGTGGGGGGAGTGAGTGGGGGGAGTGAGTGTGAGACACTGAGTGAGTGGGGGGTTGAGTGTAAGACACGGAGTGAGTGGGGGTGTGAGTGTGAGACCACGAGTGAGTGGGGGGGTGAGTGAGTGAGACACTGAGCGAGTGGGGGGGGGTGAGTGTGAGACACTCAGCGAGTGGGGGGGTGAGTGTGAGACACTCAGCGAGTGGGGGGGTGAGTGTGAGACACTGAGCGAGTGGGGGGTGGGGTGAGTGTGAGACATTAAGTGAGTGGGGGGAGTGAGTGGGAGGGTGAGTGTGAGACACTGAGTGAGTGGGGGGTTGAGTGTAAGATACGGAGTGAGTGGGGGTTTGAGTGTGAGACCACGAGTGAGTGGGGGGGTGAGTGAGTGAGACACTGAGCGAGTGGGGTGGGGTGAGTGTGAGACACTCAGCGAGTGGGGGGGTGAGTCTGAGACACTGAGCGAGTGGGGGGGTAAGTGTGAGACAATGAGTGAGTGGGGGGGTGAGTGTGAGACACTGAGCGAGTGGGGGGGGTAAGTGTGAGACAATGAGTGAGTGGGGGGGTGAGTGTGAGACACTGAGCGATTGGGGGGGTGAGTGTGAGACACTCAGCGAGTGGGGGGGTAAGTGTGAGACAATGAGTGAGTGGGGGGGTAAGTGTGAGACAATGAGTGAGTGGGGGGGTGAGTGTGAGACAATGAGTGAGTGGGGGGGTGAGTGTGAGACACTGAGCGTTTGGGGGGGGTGAGTGTGAGACACTGAGCAAGTGCGGGGTGCATGTGAGACACTGAGTGAGTGAGGGGTTGAGTGCAGGAGACTGAGTGAGTGAGTGGGTGTGATTGGCCGGGTGTTTAACAGTGAGGTTGAGTGACTTGTCTACAGGAAGATATGGATGGGATGGTCAAATGGGGAGATAAGTGACAGTTGGAATTTAACCCTGAAAAGTGAGAGGTGATACACTTTGGAAGGAGTAATTTGACAAGGAAGTATTCAATGAATGGCATGGCACTAGGAAGTTCTGAGGAACAAAGGAACCTTGGCGTGTGTGTCCATAGATCTCTGAAGGTGGAGGGGCATGTTAGTGGGGTGGTGAAAAAGGCATCTGGGATACTTGCCTTTATCAATCGAGGCCTGGATTACAAAAGTAGGGAGGTCATGTTGGAGTTGTATAGAACCTTGGTGAGGACACAGCTGGAGTACTGTGTGCAGTTCTGGTCACCACATTATAGGAAGGATGTGATTGCACTGGAGGGGGTGCAGAGGAGATTCACCAGGATGTTGCCTGGGATGAAACATTTAAGTTATGGAGAGAAGTTGGATAGACTTGGGTTGTTTTCGTTGGATCTGAGAAGATTGAGGGGTGACCTGATCGAGGTGTACAAGATTATGAGGGTCATGGACAGGGTGGATAAGGAGCAGCTGTTCCCCTTAGTTGAAGGGTCAGTCACAAGGGGACAAAAGTTCAGTGTGAGGGACAGGAGGTTTAGGGGGGATGTGAGGAAAAACTTTTTTTACCCAGAGGGTGGTGAGGGTCTGGAATGCGCTGCCTGGGAGGGTGGTGGAGGCGGGTTGCCTCACATCATTTAAAAAGTACCTGGATGAGCACTTGGCACATCATAACATTCAAGGCTCTGGGCCAAGTGCTGGTAAATGGAATTAGGTAGGTAGGTCAGGTGTTTCTCACATGTTGGTGCAGACTCAGTGATTCTGTGGGTGTGATAGACTGAGTGAGTGGGGGGTTGAATGTGAGAGACTGAGTGAGTGAGTGGGAGTGAGTGTGATAGATTGAATAATTGGGGGCTAGTGTGAGTGAATGAGTGAGCGAGTGGTGGCTTGAGTGTGAGAAACTGAGTGAGTGAGTGAGTGGGGGGTGTGAGTGTGAGATACCGAGTGAGCGAGTCTGGGGTGTGAGTGCGAGAGACTCAGTGAGTGAGTGGGGGGTATGAGTGTGAGAGACCAAGTGAGCGAGTGTGGGGTGTGAGTGCGAGAGACTCAGTGTGTAAGTGGGAGGTGTGAGTGTGCGAGACTGAGTGAGTGAGTGGGGGGTGTGAGTGTGAGAGAAAGAATGAGTGAGTGTGTAGAGGGTGTCAGTGTGAGAGACTGTGTGAATGAGTGGGGATTGTTTGTGCAAGGGGTTGAGTGAGGGGTTGTAAGTGAGTGTGAAAGACTGAGTGAGTGTGAGAGACTGAGTGAGTGAGTGTGGGGTGTGAGTGTGAGAAATTGAGTGAGGGGGAGGGAGTGAATGTGAGAGACTGAGTGAGTGTGTGGGGGGTGTGAGTGTGAGAGACTGAGTGAGGGGCTGGGAGTGAGTGTGAGAGACTGAGTGAGGGGGTGGGAGTGAGTGTGAGAGACTGAGTGAGGAGGTGGGATTGAGTGTGAGAGACTGAGTGAGGGGGTGGCAGTGTGTGTGAGAGACTGAGTGAGGGGGTGCGAGTGAGTGTGAGAGGCTGAGTGAGGGAGAGGGAATGAGTGTGAGAGATTGAGTGAGGGGGTGGGAGTGAGTGTGAGAGACTGAGTGAGAGGGTGGGATTGAGTGTGAGAGACTGAGTGAGGGGGTGGGAGTGAGTGTGAGAGACTGAGTGAGGGGTGCGAGTGAGTGTGAGAGGCAGAGTGAGGGAGTGGGAGTGAGTGTGTGAGACTGAGTGAGAGGGGGGTGTGAGTGTGAGAGACTGAATGAGTGAGTGGGGGTTGTAAGTGTGAGAGACTGAGTGAGTGGGTGGAGTGAGTATGAGAGACTGAGTGAGTGAGTGGGGGGTGTGAGAGACTGAATGAGTGAGTGTGTAGGGGGTGTGAGTGTGAGAGACTGTGTGAGTGAGTGGGGATTGTTTGTGCGAGGGACTGAGTGAGGTGTTGTGAGTGAGTGTGGGAGACTGAGTGAGGGGGTGGGAGTGAGCGTGAAAGAGTGAGTGAGTGTGAGAGACTGAGTGAGCGAGTGTGGGGTGCGAGTGTGAGAAACTGAGTGAGGGCGTGCGAGTGAATGTGAGAGACTGAGTGAGTGTGTGGGGGATGTGAGTGTGAGAGGCTAAGTGAGGGGCTGGGAGTGAGTATGAGCGACTGCGTAAGGAGTGGGACTGAGTGTGAGAGACTGAGTGAGGGGGTGGGAGTGAGTGTGAGAGACTGAGTGAGGGGGTGCGAGTGAGTGTGAGAGACTGAGTGAGAGGGTGGGATTGAGTGTGAGAGACTGAGTGAGGGGGTGGGAGTGAGTGTGAGAGACTGAGTGAGGGGTGCGAGTGAGTGTGAGAGGCAGAGTGAGGGAGTGGGAGTGAGTGTGTGAGACTGAGTGAGAGGGGGGTGTGAGTGTGTGAGACTGGGTGAGTGAGATGGGGGTGTGAGTGTGAGAGACTGAGCGAGTGATTGTGTGGTGTGAGTGTGAGGGACTGAGTGAGTGAGTGGGGTTGTGAGTGTGAGGGACTGAGTGAGTGAGAGGGGGGTGTGAGTGTAAGAGACTGAGCAAGTGTGGGGTGTGAGTGCGACAGACTCAGTGAGTGAGTGGGGGGTGTGAATGTGAGAGACTGTGTGAGTGAGTGGGGATTGTTTGTGTGAAGGATTGAGTGAGGGATTGTGAGTGAGTGTGAGAGACTGAGTGAAGGGGTGGGAGTGAGTGTGAAAGACTGAGTGAGTGTGAGAGACTGAGTGAGCGAGTGTGGGGTGCGAGTGTGAGAAACTGAGTGAGGGGGTGGGAGTGAATGTGAGAGACTGAGTGAGTATGTGGGGGGTGTGAGTGTGAGAGACTGAGTGAGGGGCTGGGAGTGAGTTTGAGAGACTGAGTGAGGGGGTGGGAGTGAGTGTGAGAGACTGAGTGAGTATGTGGGGGGTGTGAGTGTGAGAGACTGAGTGAGGGGCTGGGAGTGAGTTTGAGAGACTGAGTGAGGGGGTGGGAGTGAGTGTGAGAGACTGAGTGAGTATGTGGGGGGTGTGAGTGTGAGAGACTGAGTGAGGGGCTGGGAGTGAGTTTGAGAGACTGAGTGAGGGGGTGGGAGTGAGTGTGAGAGACTGAGTGAGTATGTGGGGGGTGTGAGTGTGAGAGACTGAGTGAGGGGCTGGGAGTGAGTTTGAGAGACTGAGTGAGGGGGTGCGAGTGAGTGTGAGAGGCTGAGTGAGGGAGTATGAGTGAGTGTGAGAAACTGAGTGAGGGGGTGGAAGTGAGTGTGAGAGTCTTAGTGAGGGGCTGGGACTGAGTTTGAGAGACTGAGTGAGGGGGTGGGAGTGAGTGTGAGAGACTGAGTGAGTATGTGGGGGGTGTGAGTGTGAGAGACTGAGTGAGGGGCTGGGAGTGAGTTTGAGAGACTGAGTGAGGGGGTGCGAGTGAGTGTGAGAGCCTGAGTGAGGGAGTATGAGTGAGTGTGAGAGACTGAGTGAGGGGTTGGGAGTGAGCGTGAGAGTCTTAGTGAGGGGGTGGGACTGAGTGTGAGAGACTGAGTGAGGGGGTGCAAGTGAGTGTGAGAGGCTAAGTGAGGGGGTGGGATTGAGTGTGAGAGACTGCGTGAGGGGGTGGGAGTGAGTGTGAGAGACTGAGTGAGGGGGTGCGAGTGAGTGTGAGAGGCTGAGTGAGGGGGTGGGAGTGAGTGTGTGAGACTGAGTGAGTGAGAGGGGGGTGTGAGTGTGAGAAACAGAATGAGTGGGTGGGGGTTGTAAGTGTGAGAGACCGAGTGAGTGGGTGAAGTGAGTATGAGAGACTGAGTGAATGAGTGGGTGGTGTGAGTGTGAGAGACTGAGTGAATGAGTGGGTGGTGTGAGTGTGAGCGACTGAGTGAGCCACTGGGGGGTGTGTATGCGAGAGACTGAGTGAGTGAGTGGGGGGTGTGAGTGTGAGTTACCGAGTGAACGAGTCTGGGGTGTGAGTGCGAGAGACTCAGTGAGTGAGTGGGGGGTATGAGTGTGAGAGACCAAGTGAGCGAGTGTGGGGTGTGAGTGCGAGAGACTCAGTGTGTAAGTGGGAGGTGTGAGTGTGCGAGACTGAGTGAGTGAGTGGGGGGTGTGAGTGTGAGAGAAAGAATGAGTGAGTGTGTAGAGGGTGTCAGTGCGAGAGACCGTGTGAATGAGTGGGGATTGTTTGTGCAAGGGGTTGAGTGAGGGGTTGTAAGTGAGTGTGAAAGACTGAGTGAGTGTGAGAGACTGAGTGAATGAGTGGGTGGTGTGAGTGTGAGAGACTGAGTGAGTGAGTGGGTGGTGTGAGTGTGCGAGACTGAGTGAGTGAGTGGGGGGTGTGAGTGTGAGAGAAAGAAAGAGTGAGTGCGTAGAGGGTGAGTGCGAGAGACTGTGTGAGTGAGTGGGGATTGTTTGTGCAAGGGGTTGAGTGAGGGGTTGTGAGTGAGTGTGAGAGACTGAGTGAAGGGGTGGGAGTGAGCGTGAAAGACTGCGTGAGTGTGAGAGACTGAGTGAGCGAGTGTGGGGTGCGAGTGTGAGAAACTGAGTGAGGGCGTGCGAGTGAATGTGAGAGACTGAGTGAGTATGTGGGGGGTGTGAGTGTGAGAGACTGATTGAGGGGCTGGGAGTGAGTGTGAGCGACTGCGTAAGGAGTGGGATTGAGTGTGAGAGACTGAGTGGGGGGTGGGAGTGAGTGTGAGAGACTGAGTGAGGGTGTGGGATTGAGTGTGAGAGACTGAGTGAGGGGGTGGGAGTGAGTGTGAGAGACTGAGTGAGGGGGTGGGAGTGAGTGTGAGAGACTGAGTGAGGGGGTGCGAGTGAGTGTGAGAGGCTGAGTGAGGGAGTGGGAGTGAGTGTGTGAGACTGGGTGAGTGAGAGGGGGGTGTGAGTGTGAGAGACTGAGCAAGTGATTGGGTGGTGTGAGTGTGAGAGACTGAGTGAGTGAGTGGGGGGTGTGAGTGTGAGGGACTGAGTGAGTGTGTGGGGGATGTGAGTGTGAGAGACCGAGTGAGGGGCTGGGAGTGAGTGTGAGAGACTGAGTGAGGGGGTGGGATTGAGTGTGAGAGACTGAGTGAGGGGGTGGCAGTGTGTGTGAGAGACTGAGTGAGGGGGTGCGAGTGAGTGTGAGAGGCTGAGTGAGGGAGCGGGAGTGAGTGTGAGAGATTGAGTGAGGGGGTGGGAGTGAGTGTGAGAGACTGAGTGAGGGGGTGGGATTGAGTGTGAGAGACTGAGTGAGGGGGTGGGAGTTAGTGTGAGAGACTGAGTGAGGGGTGTGAGTGAGTGTGAGAGGCAGAGTGATGGAGTGGGAGTGAGTGTGTGAGACTAAGTGAGAGGGGGGTGTGAGTGCTAGAGACTGAATGAGTGAGTGGGGGTTGTAAGTGTGAGAGACTGATTGAGTGGGTGGAGTGAGTATGAGAGACTGAGTGAGTGAGTGGGGGGTGCGAGAGACTGTGTGAGTGAATGGGGATTGTTTGTGCGAGGGACTGAGTGAGGTGTTGTGAGTGAGTGTGGGAGACTGAGTGAGGGGGTGGGAGTGAGCGTGAAAGAGTGAGTGAGTGTGAGAGACTGAGTGAGCGAGTGTGGGGTGCGAGTGTGAGAAACTGAGTGAGGGCATGCGAGTGAATGTGAGAGACTGAATGAGTGTGTGGGGGGTGTGAGTGTGAGAGGCTAAGTGAGGGTCTGGGAGTGAGTGTGAGCGACTGCGTAAGGGGTGGGATTAAGTGTGAGTAACTGAGTGGGGGGTGGGAGTGAGTGTGAGAGACTGAGTGAGGGGGTGGGATTGAGTGTGAGAGACTGAGTGAGGGGGTGGGAGTGAGTGTGAGAGACTGAGTGAGGGGGTGGGAGTGAGTGTGAGAGACTGAGTGAGGGGGTGCGAGTGAGTGTGAGAGGCTGACTGAGGGATTGGGAGTGAATGTGTGAGACTGGGTGAGTGAGAGGGGGGTGTGAGTGTGAGAAACTGAGCGAATGATTGGGTGGTGTGAGTGTGAGAGACTGAGTGAGTGAGTGGGGGGTGTGAGTGTGAGGGACTGAGTGAGTGAGTGGGGGTGTGAGTGTGAGAGGCTGAGTTAGTGTGTATGGGGTGAGTGTAAGAGACTGAGTGAATGAGTGGGTGGTGTGAGTGTGAGAGACTGAGCGAGTGTGGGGTGTGAGTGCGACAGAATCAGTGAGTGAGTGGGGGGTGTGAATGCGAGAGACTGTGTGAGTGAGTGGGGATTGTTTGTGCAAGGGATTGAGTGAGGGATTGTGAGTGAGTGTGAGAGACTGAGTGAGGGAGTGGGAGTGAATTTGAGAGACTTAGTGAGAGGGTGGGAGTGAGTGTGAGAGACTGAGTGAGGGGGTGGGATTGAGTGTGAGAACTGAGTGATGGGGTGGGAGTGAGTGTGAGAGACTGTGAGGGGGTGGGATTGAGTGTGAGAGACGGAGTGAGGGGGTGCGAGTGAGTGTGAGAGGCTGGGTGAGGGAGTGGGAGTGAGTGTGTGAGACTGGGTGAGTGAGAGGGGGTGTGAATGTGAGAGACTGAGCAAGTGAATGGGTGGTGTGAGTGTGAGAGACTGAGTGAGTGAGTGGGAGGTGTGAGTGTGAGAGACTGAGTAAGTGAGTGGTGGGTGTGAGCGTGAGAGACTGAGTGAGTGAGTGGGGAGTGAGTGTGAGAGACTGCGTGAGGGGGTGGGCGTGAGTGTGAGAGACTGAGTGAGGGGGTGGAAGTGAGTGTGAGAGACTGAGTGAGGGGGTGGGATTGAGTGTGTGAAATGGAGTGAGGGGTTGGGAGTGAGTGTGAGAGACTGAGTGAGGGGGTGGCAGTGAGTGTGAGAGACTGAGTGAGGGGGTGGGCATGAGTGTGAGGGACTGAGTGAGGGAGTGGGAGTGAGTGTGAGAGACTGAGTGAGGGAGTGGGATTGAGTGTGAGAGACTGCGTGAGTGGGTGCGAGTGAGTGTGAGAGGCTGAGTGAGGGAGTGGGAGTGAGTGTGAGAGACTGTGATGGGGTGGGAGTGAGTGTGAGAGACTGAGTGAGGGGGTGGGATTGAGTGTGAGAGACAGAGTGAGGGGGTGGGAGTGAGTGTGAGAGACTGAGTGAGGGGGTGTGAGTGAGTGTGAGAGGCTGAGTGAGGGAGTGGGAGTGAGTGTGTGAGACTGGGTGAGTGAGAGGGGGGTGTGAGTGTGAGAGACTGTGTGAGTGAGTGGGTGGTGTGAGTGTGAGAGACTGAGTGAGTGAGTGGGGGGTGTGAGTGTGAGACACTGAGTGAGTGAGCAGCGGGTGTGAGCGTGAGAGATTGAGTGAGTGAGTGGGGAGTGAGTGTGAGAGACTGCGTGAGGGGGTGGGCGTGAGTGTGAGAGACTGAGTGAGGGGGTGGGAGTGAGTGTGAGAGACTGAGTGAGGGGGTGGGATTGAGTGTGAGAAATGGAGTGAGGGGTTGGGAGTGAGTGTGAGAGACTGAGTGAGGGGGTGGCAGTGAGTGTGAGAGACTGAGTGAGGGGGTGGGAGTGAGTGTGAGGGACTGAGTGAGGGAGTGGGAGTGAGTGTGAGAGACTGAGTGAGGGAGTGGGATTGAGTGTGAGAGACTGAGTGAGGGGGTGGGAGTGAGTGTGAGAGACTGAGTGAGGGGGTGTGAGTGAGTGTGAGAGGCTGAGTGAGTGAGTGGGGGGTGTGAGTGTGAGACACTGAGTGAGTGAGCGGCGGGTGTGAGCGTGAGAGACTGAGTGAGTGAATGGGGGGATGAGTGTGAGAGACTGAGTGAGTGAGTGAGAAGTGAGTGTACGAAAGATTGAGTGAGTGAGTGGGAGGTGCGAGTGTGAGAGACTGAGTGAGTGAATGTGGGGTGTGAGCGTGAGAGACTGAGTGAGTGAATGGGGAGTGACTGTGGGAGAGATTGAGTGAGTGAATGGGGGGGTGAGTGTGAGAGACTGAGTGAGTGGGAGGAGTGAGTGAGAGAGACTGCGTGAGGGGGTGGGCGTGAGTGTGAGAGACTGAGTGAGGGGGTGGGAGTGAGTGTGAGAGACTGAGTGAGGGGGTGGCAGTGAGTGTGAGAGACTGAGTGAGGGGGTGGGAGTGAGTGTGAGGGACTGAGTGAGGGAGTGGGAGTGAGTGTGAGAGACTGAGTGAGGGAGTGGGATTGAGTGTGAGAGACTGAGTGAGGGGGTGGGAGTGAGTGTGAGAGACTGAGTGAGGGGGTGTGAGTGAGTGTGAGAGGCTGAGTGAGGGAGTGGGAGTGAGTCTGTGAGACTGGGTGAGTGAGAGAGTGGGAGTGAGTGTAAGAGGCTGAGTGAGCGGCTGGGAGTGAGTGTGAGAGACTGAGTGAGGCAGTGGGAGTGAGTGTGAGGGACTGAGTGAGGGGCTGGGAGTGAGTGGGAGAGACTGAGTGAAGGGGTGGGAGTGAGTGTGAGGGACTGAGTGAGGGTGTGGGAGTGAGTGTAAGAGACTGAGTGAGGGAGGGGGAGTGAGTGATAGAGACTGAGTGAAAGAGTGGGAGTGAGTGTGAGGGACTGAGTGAAGGGGTGGGAGTGAGTGTGAGAGACTGCGTGAGGGAGGGGAATGTGTATGAGGGATTGAGTGGGGGTGGGAGTGAGTGTGAGGGACTGAGTGAGGGGCTGTGATTGAGTGTGAGGGACTGAGTGAGCGTGTGGGAGTGAGTGTGAGAGACTGAGTGAGGGAGTGGGAGTGAGTGTGAGAGACTGAGTGAAGGGGTGGGAGTGAGTGTGAGGGACTGAGTGAGCGTGTGGGAGTGAGTGTGAGAGACTGAGTGAGGGAGTGGGAGTGAGTGTGAGAGACTGAGTGAAGGGGTGGGAGTGAGTGTGAGGGACTGAGTGAGGGGCTGGGAGTGAGTGTGAGAGACTGCGTGAGGGAGTGGAATTGAGTGTGAGAGACTGAGTGAGGGAGTGGGATTGAGTGTGAGTGACTGAGTGAGGGTGTGGGAGTGAGTGTGAGAGACTGAGTGAGGGGGTGGGCGTGAGTGTGAGAGACTGAGTGAGGGGCTGGGAGTGACTGTGAGGGACTGAGTGAGCGTGTGGGAGTGAGTGTGAGAGACTGAGTGAGGGAGTGGGAGTGAGTGTGAGAGACTGAGTGAAGGGGTGGGAGTGAGTGTGAGGGACTGAGTGAGGGGCTGGGAGTGAGTGTGAGAGACTGCGTGAGGGAGTGGAATTGAGTGTGAGAGACTGAGTGAGGGAATGGGATTGAGTGTGAGTGATTGAGTGAGGGAATAGGAGTGAGTGTGAGAGACTGAGTGAGGGGGGAGTAAGTGTGAGAGACTGAGTGAGGAAATGGGAGTGAGTGAGAAAGACTGAGGGAGTGGGAGTGAGTGTGAGAGACTGCGTGAGAGTGTGGGAGTGAGTGTGAGAGACTGAGTGAGTGAATAGGAGTGAGTGTGAGAGACTGAGTGAGTGAGTGGGAGTGAGTGTGAGGGACTGAGTGAGGGAGTGGCATGTAGTGTGAGGGACTGAGTGAGGGAGTGGGAGTGAGTGTGAGAGACTGAGTGAGGGAGTGGGAGTGAGTGTGAGGGACTGAGTGAAGGGGTGGGAGTGAGTGTGAGGGACTGACTGAGGGGTTGGGTGTGAGTGAGAGGGACTGAGTGTGGGAGTGGGAGTGAGTGTGAAAGACTGAGTGACGAGGTGGCAGTGAGTGTGAGGGATTGATTGAGGGGGTGGGAGTGAGTGTGAGGGACTGAGTGAGGGAGTGGGAGTGAGTGTGAGAGACTGAGTGAGGGAGTGGGAGTGACTGTGAGGGATTGATTGAGGGGGTGGGAGTGAGTGTGAGGGACTGAGTGAGGGAGTGGGAGTGAGTGTGAGAGACTGAGTGATGAGGTGGCAGTGAGTGTGAGGGATTGATTGAGGGGGTGGGAGTGAGTGTGAGGGACTGAGGGAGGGAGTGGGAGTGAGTGAGGGATTTTGAGTGAACGTGTGGGGGGTAGGGGGAGGGGGTGAGGAATGTGAGTTTGCTTTGTGCCCAGTCTCAGTTTCCTCCCTCAGTCTCACCATCACACCAACACATACACACTCTTCCTTTGGAAAAATAGACTTTATTCCTAAAGTATCTGAAAGAACATTACAAACGTTTCAAAATGGCCATCACAAGAAGGGCAATTAAATTAACTTTTCCACATAGATCATGAGATGCTCCAATACAATCTGTGAACATTACAGACATTTCAACATGGTCATTACAGACAGTCAGACAGTGCAATGGGATTGGAGTTATCGACATAGATCATGTTGCACTCTGAGGCACCTCAATACAATTGTGATACATTTCGTATTCACTACATACATTCAACGTGAATCATACAGCCCAAGGGGTGTATACAATTCCCAGTCCCTCGGTGAACTGTGGCAGAAAGGTCTTAGACAGCGACCTTACCCCATTGACCCTCTGAGGCAGCTGGTCCAAGATTTACTGCGTCCCTCAGCATGTAGTCCTGGATCTTGGAATGTGCCAGTTTGCAACACTGAGTCAGGGACAACTCTTTGTGCTGGAAGACCAACAAGTTTGGGGCAGACCAAAGAGCGTCTTTCACCAAGTTGATGATCCTCCATCTGCAGTTGATGTTTGTCTCGGTGTGTGTCCCTGGGAACAGCCCGTAGAGCACAGAGTCCTGTGTCACAGAACTGCTCGGGATGAACCTCGACAGAAACCACTGCATCTCTCTCCAGACCTTCTTTACAAAGGCACACTCCACAAGGAGGTGAAGAATGATCTCTTCCCCACCACAGCCACCTCGAGGGCAACGTGCAGAGGGTTGAGACTCCCAGGGTGTAGGAAGGATCACACACACACCCACTCACAGTGGTTGAGGGTGAGTGAGTGAGCATGCTGAGACTGGGAGTGAGACAGACACACACACATACACATTGACCCTCTCACACTCTGGTCACTTTTAATAATTACTCCTTTTTAAATTAACAATCTATTGCTATGACGTTGCTGGAGATTTGCCCGACAATTGTTTCTTTCCTTGAAACCTCAGCTTTTAAAATAAATTCAGTTTAATGTTGTGCCAAACCTCATCTTTCCAAAATCAGACCCTTGAGTGAGAAAAAAATGCAAATATGCCCCTCCTCCCCCCAAGTGATAAGATTGGACAAGCCTGGTCTGGACAGACAAAGACAAACAGGTACACAGGCAAACAGTCCAACACACACACCCCCACATTACAGACAAACACACCACTCCCCACCACCACAAGCACACACACACAGGCAACACACACACCCCTACATTACAGACAAACACATGCACCCACCAGCTCAAACGCGCACACACACACACACACACACACACACTCCAACCTTTACAGGGCACAAGTCAGGAGTGTGATGGAATACTCGCCACTTGCCTGGATGAGTGCAGCTCCCACAACACTCAAGAAGCTCAACACCGTCCAGGACAAAGCAGCCCCGCTTAATTGGGACCCCATCCACAAACATTCACTCCCTCCACCTCCGATACACAGTGGCAGCAGTGTGTACCATCTACAAGATGCACTGCAGGAATTCACCAAGGCTCCTTAGACAGGTCCTTCCAAACTCACGATCGCTACCATCCAGATGGACAAGGGAAGCAGGTACATGGGAACACTACCACCTGGACGTTCCCCTCCGAGCCACTCTTCATCCTGACTTGGAAATGTATCGGCCGTTCCTTCACTGTCGCTTGGTCAAAATCCTGGAACTCCCTCCCTAACAGTACTGTGGGTGTACCTACACCACATGGACTGCAGCAGTTCGAGAAGGCAGCTCACCACCACCTTCTCAAGGGGCAATTAGGGATGGGCAATAAATGCTGGCCTAGCCAGCAAAGCACACATCCCATAAATGAATAAAAAGAACATAGGCAGCCACACAGAACACGCACTGACAGAGAGACACAGGCAGTGGCACACACATACAGGCATATACCCAAAGGCACACATAGACACATAGAGGGACAGCTACACAGACACACACATGGAGACAGACACATGGAGACACACACATGGAGAGAGACACACACAGACATACAGAGACACATACACAAACAAAGACAGACAAACACACACACAGACACAGACTTATAGACACACATTCAGAGATACAGACTCACATGCAAATGAAGACACAGAGACTCATACAGACACACAAAGGCGGTTGGACACTGGCACATGCAAAGGGACACACACACAGAGAGGTACACACCGAGGCATGCTCAATGAGATACACACACACACACACACTCACACACACACACACACATATAAACACCGACATAAAGACTTACACACAGACTCACACCACACGTAGGCACGCAGAGAGATACACAAAGGATATAAACGTGGAAAGAAACATACAGACAGCCACACAAAAACACAGAGGGACATAAGCACACATACAGGCCCTAACGCAAGGCACACACACACATTCACAGGCAGACTGTGACACACCTTGATGAGACATGGGGGCACACACACACACATACACACACACACAAATACACACACGCACACATACACACACAGACATACACACACACAGACATTCACAGCGAGACAGATAAACACAGAGGCAGCTATGTAGGGAGACACAGACAGGCAGAGACAGACAGGCAGAGAGATACACACACAGACACTAACACAGAGACACACATGGAGGCATACACACACAGAAGCACAGGCACACAGAAGCACAGGCAGACTGAGACACACGTAGATACACAGTAGAGAATTTTTCACTTGTCAGGTGGGTGTGTGCCCAATCCGAACGGGTGTAAAATGGGGGGCGATGAGGCTGGGTGAGCATCCTGACATCATCACACACTCTCAGGATATTTCCCTCGGAGGGTGTGTGTGAGAGGGGGCAGGGTGTCCGCTGACAATCAAGTGGCTGATTAAAGCCCTTAATCAACTCATTAAATGGAATTTTTTGCTGCCCATCCAACCATTCGGTTGTCAGGTGGGCGAATAGGCCAAGTGGCCTTTGCATTTTTGCTGAAATCTGATCCACGGGCGGGATGAGGTTTCACCCAGAGATTAACAAAAGACTTTTAAAACTCATTTTTAACGTGACCCTGTTCCTGTGACAGAATCACTGGGTGGGGGGGGAACATATTTAAATCTTATTTTGTCATGTTAAAATTTTTCAGCTGCCTGAGGCAGCTCTGCACCTTCAGGGAGCTTTCACTGAGAGAACCCACGCGCATGTGCCCACTTCAGCACTCGCTCTCCTCCCCCACCCCGGCAGCGCTGAAGCTTCCTGTGCGCATTCCCTGTCTCACCGTTAATTGGCCAGACAGCGTGAAATCACAGTCGGAGCCCAATAGCGGGCGACGGTCTGAGTTGCAGCTGTTCCTGGGTCTGACTGCCATGCCAGCCCAACAAGGTATAACTCCTGTCCATACTGATGAGACACAGAGACACAAGCAGAAACACACCTACGCACAGAGTCACGTACAGCGAGACAGATACTTGCAGAGACACAGGCAGGCAGAGACAGACAGCTGCACACACATGCACAAAGAGATGCATACAGAGAGACAGATACACGCAGTGATACAGGCAGGCAGAAGCACACAGATGCACACACACACAGCTACAAAAAGAAACGCAAACAGAGAGACAGATACACACAGAAACACAGACAGGCAGAGAGACACACACACATACACAAGGAGACACTTAGGGAGAGACAGATACATTGAGAGACAGAAACAGGCAGAGACACAGACAGGCAGAGACACACATACACAAAGAGACACATACAAAGAGACAGATACATGCAGAGACACAAACAGGCAGAGACACAAACAGCCAGAGACACACACACACACACACCCCTACACAAAGAGATGTGTACAGAGAGACAGATACACGCAGAGAGACAGGCAGGCAGAAGCACACAGATACACATACACACACCTACACAAAGAGACACATACAGAGAGACAGATACAAGCAAAGACACAGACAGGCAGAGACACAAATCAGGCA
Organism: Carcharodon carcharias; assembly: GCF_017639515.1. Taxonomy (NCBI): domain Eukaryota; kingdom Metazoa; phylum Chordata; class Chondrichthyes; order Lamniformes; family Lamnidae; genus Carcharodon; species Carcharodon carcharias. The sequence continues at coordinate 7,160,673 of NC_054495.1, read as the reverse complement.
GACACACACACACACACACACCTACACACAGAATTGCATACAGAGAGACAGACACACACAGAGACACAGAAAGTCAGAGACACACAGACACAGAGACACACACACATACACAAAGAGACACATACAGAGAGACAGGTACCAGCAGAGACACAGACAGGCAGAGACTCAGAGACACAGACATATACACACACACAAACAAAGAGACACATACAGAGAGACAGATACATGCAGAGACAGAGACAGGCAGGGACACAGACATGCAGAGACTCACACACACATACACACACACATTACAGAGATGCAGAAAGACCACAGATATACAACCACAGAGACTCTGATGCAGACAGAGGCACACACGCACTGCTCATGCACAGACACACTTGGTGGGGAGTCTCATCTGTACAGGTACATCATCATGCACTCTCCCCTCTTCGCCCCCTCTCTCACTCAGTGAACCACTCACGGTTGTCTTTGATACACATTTTGACACGAGCCAGACAGCCCTGGGGTGATGGGGGTCCTCACTCACCTGTCCAGGTATTGTATCCCCTCGCCCCTCACACAATGTGTGAAACAGCTGATGCTGCAAAAATTCACTTCAAAAGGGAATTTGATAAGAACTTAAAGGGAAAGATAATTACAGTGAAATCGCTTGAGAAGTGGGAGGGAAAAAAGATAATTTCAGGAGCTGAACTGGCAGTGTAGGTGAAAGATCTGAAGTCATTTCAGAAGCAGTTAGCTGCAGCAATGGGAGATATTTTGTAAATGCATGAATGAATGAATTGAATCAGAATCGAAGCGTTTCTTCCTCGGCCTGTTTCTCTGCCTTGCGATTAAAGTGATACTGCTCCACCCTCCGCTGGCGGATCGACGCTACTACACAAGTGGAGTGAAATGATCAGAGGTTCCATGAGGCGGCAGCATCACACGGCATCAAGCAACAGTGAGTGGAGCATCAACACACCCACAAGTTGAAAGTGGAGTTGAGAGGTGACCTTTGAGGGAACTCTGAGGAAACCGCTTGAAGTCATTTTAAAGAATTCTGAACACTTTTATAAACATGACAAAATGCTTTGGACAGTCTGCAAAAAGCTGAAGAAAGTGAAACAGCTTTTTTTTAAAGATATGCAAAGCAACGGTTAGGGCCACAGCAGATGTTAATCGTTGAGTGAGCCAAATCCCAGGGGGAAACTTAGTTTTCGGACCATAACCATTTTCGTTTGTATTCTAAAACGAGAAGTAACCTATTGATCATGGCAACAAAGAATTCCAGTAACACTTTGGGGATTAATAAATAATTGAAAGATTTGTTATCAAGAAGAAAAGAAAACTTAAGCACACAAGATTACAGCTACACAGTTAAAAATGGTCATTCCACCAAAAAACCCATTTGTTTGGACCCACAAGGAAACAGCTTCCAGGCAACACTGCCCTATCGATGTTTATAAAAATCCAGTAATATTACCCAAGGCTAAACAGCTGTTGCTGTAGTAAAGCTATGCCACACAGTTTCTCAAACACCAACAGCCAACCCCAATTCAGCTCAACATCTTTCCTTAAATACCTTTTATTCCCTTTCATCTTTGATTCCATTGTCATCAGCACTACTTTGAACTCAGCTTTTCCAAAATATAAGAATCTTTTGTGTTTTCCTGCTGCCTTCATTTTGGGTCCAATAAAATTGAATAACTTTTCTTATTTACTTATGAGCCTTTGCAAGTTGTCAATATCTTTTACTCCCCTTTGAAATTTAAAGGCTGAGAAGACAAGTCCCTATCTATCTCCTAATGCAATTTTCTAAACTCTACTTATTTACATATGGATTCACTTGACGTTAGCTTTGTTACAAATTCATGTATTTAGCACCTTCGCTCCTTTCATTCCTCAACTCTTCAGACAAGCTGACTCCATTTACCTTTCCTAGCTCAATTAGATCATTTACACAAACACATACAGCCACATTCACACACACACGTGTACACACACACACGCAAGGAACACAGACACACACACACACAGGCACCCATACTCACAGACATACACACAGACACACATACACACAGACAGACACACAGACACACAAACAGATACACAGGCACACTCACAGGCACACAGACACAGGTGCACACAGACACACACATAGTTGCACACAGACATACACTCACACTTATATAAACACACACACACAACCTAATTTACAGGATAACACAATATTACCCCAACATATTAAAAAAAATAACATCCATCCTCACACAATTTATAACTTGTGAAATAAAAACAGTTCTCTTAAGGCAAAGATGGTGCCAGTTCAATAGAGAGCTGAGAAGTAAAGATATTATAACTTTACTGATGAAGATCTCAATGCACACCCTCAATGAGATGAAGGTGAAGCATCTGCAAATTAATGGTAACAAGTAAGTTGGACATCACGAACAATCAGCGTGTTGGTCTGGGAGGAATCTGAAAAGGCTGTAAATGCGAGCTGCACCTTGCAGTACACATTTTCTCACATTGTACTGCATCTGTCAATTTTTTGCTGACTCACGTAATCTATCTATATTGCTTTGCAGAATCTTTGTATCCTCCTCACAGCTTACTCTCCTATCTATATTTGTACCATTGTCGTCTATTGTATAGGGCCAGTGAGTTTCACAAGAAGTGGCCAAATATAAAGAAACTGAACATCAATCTACAAAGGTATCCAATTGTTACACAATCAAAAAAAAACCCATTTTCGTACACAGTCTCCTATGGGTCTCAATATTGAATAAATTGAACGATCCGTGTTAGCGGATATTTCAGAGAATTTTTCAGCTCCTCTCTGAACTTTTGCTGGGTACCTGCATAAATACACGTGTTGGTGCAACAGTTCAGGAGCAGAAGCATGTATCCAACTTCCTGCAGGATAAAGATAGGATCATCATAACCCGTGTAAGAATAAGTACATGTGATCCGATAGTACACAAAGTGCACAATGAAAGTCATCCACAGGACTATAAAGCTGCCCGATATGGTGAAAAGTAAAACGATGGATTTTTTCCGGATCTGCAGTTCAGGGTCATTGAAATTTTCCAGGTTTTTGTTGTGGCAGAGTGCCCTCCGAATTCGATTGGCCACGACAATGTATCTTACAGTCAGTCCATTGAGAAGCAGGAGCAGAAAGAACGGGAGGAATGGGGTTGCTTTGCAGTTGAACGATGAATAAATCACCCATAAAGGCGCGCTATAGAAGATTAACTTTGTGTGGCAAAACCAGGGCACCTCGTCAATTATATAGAGGGGCTCAAACTTAAAATACCAGGGGGTATTTTGCAAACAGCTCAGGACAAAGACCGTCCACACAACCGCAGCCGCCGTTTTCTTGGTGCAATATTTCGCCTCCACCCTCTGGCAGCAAATGGCCACAACGCGGTCAAAGGTGAAAGCAACCGTCAACCAGACGGAAATGTCTCTGGATGCATAGATTAAAACAATTTTGAGGCTGCATACCGGAGTGATCGACATGTAGCTGGCCGGAAAGTAAATACCGACAATGCGATTCGGTATCACGCCGGTGATGACGATCAGTAGATCCGCCGCTGCCATGCCCACGAGGTAGTAAGTGGTGCATTTGGAGAGAGCACAGTTGCCCTGGGACAGGATCATAATAGCCGCGATGTTAGCTGGCAGGAAATATTTAAAAATGGTGAAATTAGTCATCTATTCCTTCCATAAAGCAACAATGTCTGGCATGTACTTTACAGATAAGATAAATTGCAGTGCGGCTGGGACTTTTTTCACCCAGAATATGTTGGGGGTCTGGGACTGCCTGGAAGATGAAAAAGGTAGAAACCCTTGTTGCAAAATAGTACATGGTTAAAAACTTGAAGTGCTGTAACCTACAGGGCTGTGGACTAAGAGCTGAAACTTGGGATTAGACTGGAAGATCTAGTTCAGGTGACATAGACCCTGATTGGCTGGAATGTTGCAAACTTTCTGTGTTTGTCCATTTCTAGAGTGACCATGGAGAGATATTTGTGAGTGTTGTCAGCAGTTGGTGCGTGTAACAAATCGCGACGTGTTCAGTAGCAGGGAGCAATTTGGATTGTTCCTTGTCTTTGACATGAAATAAAAAGAAAACTTTGTATTACCATCTTAATATGGTCGGGACGTTACATGAATTTAGCCCATTTTGGGCACTGGCCTGCTTTACTGAAGCAGTGAGTCTCTCGGAAGCACAGCTCGACAAAAGCTAAAGGAGTTCATCAGCAGTAAATCCATCATCATTTTGTATAATTCCTTTGTAATTATTGCTACTCATAACCAATAATCAATATATAAAGATGACTTACCAGGAATACCAAAAGCGACGAGAACTGGGTAGTAAATAGCATAAAGCAACCCAGATGCTGTTTCATGCATTTCCTATCAGGAGTTCTGTTACTTCTTGCCTCCTGGTGTAAGTAGGGTGGAGGAACAAACCATCTCCAGTATGTACACCAGCAACAACCCCCTAGAGAGACTTTGCATCCATTGACATGTTTACCGAAAGACATCAATGAGTGAGCGATGAGTCAATCCATGCTCTGGAGTGATAGGTTGGAATCCTTTGGGAACATATTAACCATTATTCGCTCGAAGCTGAGAAAAGGCAGAGGTTTTCAACTGGAATAGAAATAATGGATTTATTCCCAAAGATCACTGTGTCATTCGAAACTGGCAACAATATGATTCCAAATCCTCACAGTGCAAAACCCATATCCAGCACTCCAGGATTATCAGCCGCTTTACTCTTCACTTGCCTCACCTTACAACAATATTGCTGCCAACATACCAGTTTCTAAGTTGCCTAACCTCCTCGCATTAGAAAGATAATATTGGCCAGGTTTTGGGGTGAGTGAATGAAGCTGCCTCAGATATCTAGAGATCCCTTTAACCTGCAAGCTACCGTTCTCAATGTTAATTAAAATGTCGCGCTCAGTCAAGAGTTCTCCAGCACTGTGATGTCATCGACCAGGGCAACCAACCACATTGAAGAATTCTCACAGACAGTGAATGAGGAAGTTAAAAGCACCGATTACACTTCACTTTTTTAATATAGATTAGTAGAAAGCAAAATAACAATTGGAAGAGAGAGATGGGATTAAGGTAGAGGCGGTGATTTTATGAACACATGTTTAAAAATAGATTTTAATAATATGTAAAGTTTCTAACGATATTGGAGAAAATTGAATTTTCAGCAGCTGAGAGCTGTTAAGCAGTAATCATAGACTTAGTTTTTAGTTTCACTTTCTCATGGGATGTGGGTGTCACTGGCTTGGCCAACATATTGCTGACCCAACCCTAATTGCTCTGAAGTCGGTGGTGGTGAGCGACCTTCTTAAACTTCTGCAGTCCATGTGGTACAGGTACACCCACTGTGATGTTAGGAAGCGAGTTCCAGGATTTTGACCCAGCCCCAGGGGCGATATTTTTCCAAGTCAGGATGGTGAGTGGCTTGGAGGGGAACTTCCTGGTGGTGGTGTTCCCATGAGTCTGCTGCCCTTGTCCTTCTAGATGGTGGTGGTTGTGGGTTTGGAAAATGCAGTTTAATAAACCTTGGTGAGCTCCTGCAGTGCATCTTGTAGATGGTACACACCGGTGTTACTGTGCATTGGTGTTGGAGGGAGTGAATGTTTGTGGATGTGGTGCCAATCAAGCGGGCTGCTTTGTCCTGGACGGTGTCGAGCTTCTTGAGTGTTGTGGGAGCTGCACCTATCCAGGCAAGTGGAGAGTGTTCCATCACACTCCTGACTTGTGCCTTGTATATAGTGGACAGGCTTTGGGGAGTCAGGAGGTGAGTTACTCTCCACAGAATTCCTAGTCTTTGACCTGCTGTTGTAGCCACAGTATTTATATGGCTGGTCCAGTTAAGGTTATTTTCACTATTACCATAAGCTGATTATTAACAGGCTGTTAAAAGCCCAGCCACTCACATTCAACTAGAAGAAACACTTTCAAGGGCTTTAACAGCATGGTGAACAGCGTTAACAGTGGATGTCCTGATCAGCTCAATGATCTATAACTGCTCGATTTGTGCAGGGGCTTAAGCAGTGCAGGCTCAAGGGAATCAGCGAATCACTGATTACAGCTTCTGGATGAGGGACAGAACGATTGAGCACAACTGATGACTTAGACGATTGACATCAACTGGCTGCCCGATGAACAGCCACGGTGGGGGAGGGGGGAGGAGGGGGAAGAGAGGGGGGAGGAGAGGGGAGAAGGTGGGGTGGGTAGGTGAGGTGGGGGGAGGGGAGGCAACTTGTGCCAACTGCAAAAAACACAAAAAAATGACTCCATTTGTGCTCTGGGTCGTCTCTGGTCCCCGTTTCATTCCAAGTCATTCTTTGGGTCTGGTTTGAACTCTGCTGGTCTTTCCTGGCCCTCTTTGAAGTCTACTGGCCTAACCTTGGCCTTGTTAAATTCAAGCAGCCCTCTCTTAGCTACCTCATTTTTCACAGGTTTATTTCACTATGCATCCTCTGAACATTCCCCAGCTCCTCACGCTCCTGCAGGTTCCTGCTGGCTGCTGTTGGTCTCGTTTCTTTAGCTAACACTTTCCTGCCAGCCAAATTATCTCAGTTATCTCAGCTCCAGGACATCACTGCAGGAGATCCTCAGGGTAGTGTCCTCGGCCCAACCATCTTCAGCTGCTTCATCAATGACCTTCCTTCCATCATAAGGTCAGAAGTGGGGATGTTCGCTGATGACTGCACAATGTTCAGCACCATTCACGACTCCTCAGATACTCAAGCAGTCCATGTGCATGTGCAGCAAGACCTGGACAATATCCAGGCTTGGGCTGACAAGCAGGAAGTAACATTCACACCACATGCTTGCCAGGCAAAGACCATCACCAACAAGAGAGATTCCAATCATTGCTCCTTGATGTTCAATGGTATTTCCATCACTGAATCCCCCACTATCAACATCCTGGGTCTAACCATTGACCAGGAACTGAACTGGACTCAACATAGTCTACAAGAGCTGGTCAGAGGCTAGGAATCCTGCAGTAAGCAACTCACCTCCTGTCTCCCCAAAGCCTGTCCACCATCTACAAGGCACAAGTCAGGAGTGTGATGGAATACTCCCCACTTGCCTGGATAGGTGCAGCTCCCACAACACTCAAGAAGCTCAACACTGTTGAGGACAAAGCAGCCCCGCTTGATTGGCGCCACATCCACAAACATTCACTCCCTCCACCACCGACGCACAGTAGCAGCAGTGTGTACTATCTACAAGATGCACTGCAGGAATTCACCAAGGCTCCTTAGACAGCACCTTTCATGCCCAGGACCACGACCATCTAGAAGGGCAAGAGTAGCAGACACATGGGAACACCATCACCTGGAAGTTCCCCTCCAAGCCACTGACCATCCTGACTTGGAGATATATCAGCTGTTACTTCACTGATGGGGGGTCCAAATCCTGGAACTCCCTTCCTAACAGCACCGTGGGTGGAACTAGGCCACAGTGGGTGCAGTGGTCGAGGAAAGCAGCTCACCATCACCTTCTCAAGGGCAATTAAGGATGGGCAATAAATGTTGGCCCAGCCAGCGATGCCCACATCCCATGAATGAATAATTTTTAAAAATGCATACTAAGAGCAGAGTCAGACAACTGCAGTTGTTATTCACTAAACTGCCTGGTGTTGAGTTGTGATATTTCTAACATGATGTGAACTCAAAACCATGATGGTCTTAGGTTAAAAATGACTTATCGAAGCCTGTGTCAAAATATCTGGGCTTAATTAGTGATTCGGGCAACAGTGTAAAAAGTGGGATAGAGGATGGACAGCCTGTTACACAGGTCCGAGGATCCCCTTTCCAATCAATGCAATGGAATGGAAACTAGAATGGAATTGCCTGTTTGTTATCCCCTGTTTTACATTACTCCTTTCATTCCTCAACTCTTCAGACCAGCTGACTGCATTAACTTTTAATTTATACACACACACACACACACACAGACACACACACACACACACACACAGAACCACATTCACACACACACAAACACACAGATAGACAGACAGACAGACACACACACACACGCATACACATGGGTACACACACATCAGCCACATTCACACACAGAGGCACACACAGACAGACAGACAGGCAGATACACACAGACACATATGCACAGAGACAGCTATCTCTTTGTATCAATCTCTGTGTATGTCATCCTGTGCGTGCATGTGTGTGTTTTCTGTGTGTGTGTATGTTCTGTGTGTGCATATGTTCTGCGTGTGTGTGCGTGTATGTGTGTGTGTGTTCTACGTGTGTGTGTGTTCTGTGTCTGTGTATTATGTGTATGTGTGTGTTCTTTGCTTGTGTGTGTGTCTGTTCCGTGTGTGTGTTTGTGTGTGTTCTCTGTGTGTGTGTGTGTGTGTGTGTGTGTTCTGTGTGTGTGTGTGTGTGTGTGTGTTCTGTGTGTGTGGTCTGTGTGTGTGTGTGTGTTTGTGTGTTCTGTGTGTGTGTGTGTGTGTGTGTGTGTGTGTGTGTTTGTTCTGTGTGTGATCAGCACTATTCATAACCTGTGTTGGTCTCAGAGTGCTTTACAGTCAATAAGTGTCCATGTAGAGCAGGCTTGTCCAACCTATGGACCGTGGGCTGGCTGCTGCCCACAAAGTCCCTCAATGTGGCCCCCGGAGCCAGTTTTCAAAATTCCGCTCACACAAGTGAGTTTCAACGGGAGATTCTGCTCCCCCCAATCACAAGCTGCTTCTCTCCTGCATATTCTGCTGCTGGCCTCACTAGCCTATCAGCAGCAAGCGAGAAGAGAGAAACAGCCTCTGATTGGAGCAGCAGCGAACATTGGTGAGTGTGCTGAAGGCCATCAGGGTGAAGGATGTAGAGAGAAGAGAGTCTGAGCGAATGCGTGGGGATCAGTGTGAGAGGCTGAGTGAGTGAGGGAGAATGCAACAGACAGAGTAAATGCATGGGCGTGAGTGTGAAAGACTGATTGAATGAGTGGGGGTGAGTGGGACAGACTGAGTGAGTCGGGTTGAGTGGGGCAGACTGATTGAGTGGGAGTGAGTGGGACAGACTGAGTGAGTGAGTGGGGGTGAGTGCGAGAGATTGAGTGAGTGAGTGGGAATGAGTGTGAGTTACTGAGTGAGTGAGTGTGAGTGCGAGAGACTGAGTGAGTACATGTGTGTAAACTTGAGACAAGTGAATGAGTGGAGGAGGCTTCGAGAGAGTGAGGGAGTGAAAGGGAGTGAATGAGGTTGAGTTACAGAGACTGAGGGAGTGAGTGGGGGTGAGTGCGAGAGACTGAGTGAGTGGGGGTGAGCGCAAGACACTGAGTGAGTGAGGGGGGTTCTGAGTGCTTGAGATTGAGTGAATGAGTGGGGTTGAGTGTGAAAGAATGAGTGAGGTAGGTGCGAGACGTTGAGTGAGTGAGTGGGGGTTAGTGTGAGAGAGTGAGTGAGTTGCCAGGGGTAAATGCGAGAAACTGAGTGAGTGAGTGAGTGAAGGGGATATGAGAGACAGAGTGAATTCAAAGGGGTGAGTGTGAGAGATGGACTGAGTGTGGGTGAGTGTGAGAGATGGAGTGAGTGGGGGTGAGTGTGATAGATGGAGTGAATGGGGATGAGTGCGAGAGACTGAGTAGGGATGAGTGCGAGAGACTGAGTGAGGGGGGATGCAAGAGTTGACTGAGTAAGTGTGTGAGAATGAGTGAGTGGGGGTAATTGCGAGACACTGAGTGAGAGAGTCTAAGGGGCACAAGAGAATGAGTGAGTGAATGGGGATGAGTGTGAGACACTGAGTGAGGGGGGGGTGAGTGTGAGACACTGAGTGAGTGGGGGGGGAGGTGAGTGTGAGACACCGAGCGAGTGTGGGGGGTGAGTGTGAGACACTGAGTGAGTGAGTGGGGTGAGTGTGAGACACTGAGAGAGTGGGGGGGGGGTAAGTGTGAGACACTGAGTGAGTGGGGGGGGGTGAGTGTGAGACACTGAGTGAGTGGGGTGGGTGAGTGTGAGACACTGAGAGAGTGGGGGGGGGTGGTGAGTGTGAGACACTGAGTGAGTGGGGGGTGATTGTGAGACACTGAGCGAGTGGGGGGTGATTGTGAGACACTGAGTGAGTGGGGGGGTGAGTGTGAGACACTGAGAGAGTGGGGGGGGTGGTGAGTGTGAGACACTGAGAGAGTGGGGGGGGTGGTGAGTGTGAGACACTGAGTGAGTGGGGGGGTTGAGTGTGAGACACTGAGCGAGTGGGGGGGGTGAGTGTGAGACACTGAGCGAGTGAGGGGGGTTGAGTGTGAGACACTGAGTGAGTGGGGGGGGTGAATGTGAGCTCTGAGCGAGTGGGGGGGTGAGTGTGAGACACTGAGCGAGTGGAGGGGTGAGTGTGAGACACTGAGCGAGTGGGGGGGGGAGAGTGTGAGACACTGAGTGAGTGGGGGGCTGGTGAGTGTGAGACACTGAGTGACTGCGTGGGGGTGAGTGTGAGACACTGAGTGAATAAATGAGGGTGATTGACCGGGTGGTTAACAGTGAGGTTGAGTGACTTGTCTACAGGATGATATAGACGGGATGGTCAAATGGGCAGATAAGTGGCAGATGGAATTTAACCCTGAAAAGTGTAAGGTCATACACTTTGGAAGGAGTAATTTGACAAGGAAGTATTCAATAAACGGCATGACACTAGGAAGTTCTGAGGAACAAAGGGAACTTGGTGTGTGTGTCCATAGATTTCTGAAGGCGGAGGGGCATGTTAGTGGGGTGGTGAAAAAGGCATATGGGACACTTGCCTTTATCAATCGATGCATAGATTACAAAAGCAGGGAGGTCATGTTGGAGTTGTATAGAACCTTGGTGAGGCCACAGCTGGAGTACTGTGTGCAGTTCTGGTCACCACATTATAGGAAGGATGTGATAGCACTGGAGGGGGTGCAGAGGAGATTCACCAGGATGTGGTCAGGGATGAAACATTCAAGTTATGAAGAGAGGTTGGATAGACTTGGGTTGTTTTCGTTGGAGCAGAGAAGACTGAGTGGTGACCTGATCGAGGTGTACAAGATTATGAGGGGCATGGACAGGGTGGATAGGGAGCAGCTGTTCCCCTTAGTTGAAGGGACACTCACAAGGGGGCATAAATTCAATGTGAGGGGCAGGAGGTTTAGGGGGATGTGAGGTAAAACTTTTTTACCCAGAGGGTGGTGACGGTCTGGAATGCGCTGCCTGGGAGGGGAGGGGGAGGCGGGTTGCCTCACATCCTTTAAAAAGTACCTGGATGAGCACTTGGCACATCATAACATTCAAGGCTATGGGCCAAGTGCTGGTAAATGGGATTAGGTAGGTAGGTCAGGTGTTTCTCACGTGTCAGTGCAGACTTAATGATTCTGTGGGTGTGATAGACTGAGTGAGTGGGGGGTTGAGTGTGAGAGACTGAATGAGAGAATGGGGGAGAGTGTGAGAGACTGAGTGAGTGAGTGAGTGGGGGGGTGTGAGTGTGAGAGACTGAGAGAGTGACTGGGGGTTTTGAGTGTGAAAGACTGAGTAAGCGAGTGTGGGGTGTGAGTGTGAGAGACAGAGTGAGTGAGTAGGGGATGTGAGTGTGAGAGACTGAGTGAATAAGTGGGGTGTGTGAGGGTGACAGACTGAGTGAGTGAGTGGGAGGTGTGAGTGTGAGAGACTGAGTGAGTGAGTGGGGGGTGTGAGTGTGAGAGACTGAGTGAGTGAGTGGGGGATGTGAGTGTGAGAAACTGAGTGAGTGAGTGAGTGGGGGGGTGTGAGTGTGAGAGACTGAGAGAGTGACTGGGGGTTTTGAGTGTGAAAGACTGAGTAAGCGAGTGTGGGATGTGAGTGTGAGAGACTGAGTGAGTGAGTGGGGGGTGTGAGTGTGAGAGACTGAGTGAGTGAGTGGGGGGGTGTGAGTGTGAGGTACTGAGTGAGTCAGTGGGCGGTGTGAGTGTGAGAGACTGAGTGAGTGAGTGGGGGTGAGTGTGAGAGACTGAGTAAGTGAGTGGAGGGTGTGAGTTTGAGAGACTGAGTGAGTGGGGGGTGTGAGAGTGAGAGACTGAGTGAGCGAGTGTGGGGTGAGAGTGTGAGAGACTGAGTGAGTGAGTGGGGGGTGTGAGGGTGAGAGACTGAGAGAGCGAGTGTGGAGTGTGAGTGTGAAAGACTGAGTGAGGGGGTGGGGGGTGTGAGTGTGGGAGACTGATTGAGGGGGTGGGAGTGAGTGTGAGAGACGAGTGAGGGAGTGGGTCATGTGAGTGTGAGAGACTGAGTGAGGGAGTGCGTTTGAGTGTGAGAGACTGAGTGAGGGAGCGTGAGTGAGTGTGAGAGACTGAGTGAGGGAGTGGGAGTGAGTGTGAGAGACTGAGTGAGTGAGTGGGGCTGAGTGTGAGAGACTGAGTGAGTGAGTGGAGGGTGTGGGTGTGAGAGACTGAGTGAGTGGGGAGTGAGTGTGAGAGACTGAGTGAGGGAGTGGGGAGTGTGAGTTTGAGAGACTGAGTGAATGGGGGTGTGAGAGTGAGAGACTGAGAGAGCGAGTGTGGGGTGTAAGTGTGAGAGACTGAGTGAGGGGGTGGGGGCTGTGAGTGTGAGAGACTGATTGAGGGGGTGGGAGTGAGTGTGAGAGACGAGTGAGGGAGTGGGTCATGTGAGTGTGTGTGACTGAGTGAGGGAGTGCGAGTGAGTGTGAGCGACTGAGTGAGGGAGTGCGAGTGAGTGTGAGAGACTGAGTGAGGGAGTGGCAATGATTGTGAGAGACTGAATGAGGGTGTGGGAGTGAATGTGAGTGACTGAGTGAGAGAGTTGGAGTGAGTGTGAGAGACTGAGTGAGGGGGTGGGAGTGAATGTGAGTGACGGAGTGAGGAGGTGGGAGTGAGTTTGAGAGACTGAGAGGGTGGGAGTGAGTGTGAGAGACTGAGTGAGGGATTGGGAGTGAGTGTGAGAGACTGAGTGAGGGGGTGGGAGTGAGTGTGAGAGACTGAGTGAGGGATTGGGAGTGAGTTTGAGAGACTGAGTGAGAGGGTGGGAGTGAGTGTGAGAGACTGAGTGAGGGATTGGGAGTGAGTTTGAGAGACTGAGTGAGAGAGGGAGTGAGTGTGAGAGACTGAGTGAGGGATTGGGAGTGAGTGTGAGAGAATGAGTGTGTGGGTGTGAGTGTGAGAGAATGAGTGTGTGGGTGTGAGTGAGTGTGAGAGACTGATTGAGGGGTGGGAGTGAGTGTGAGGGACTGAATGAAGGGGTGGGAGTGAGTGTGAGGGACTGACTGAGGGGGTGGGTGTGTGAGAGGGACTGAGTGTGGGAGTGGGAGTGAGTGTGAGAGACTGAGTGATGAGGTGGCAGTGAGTGTGAGGGATTGATTGAGGGGGTGGGAGTGAGTGTGAGGGACTGAGGGAGTGGGAGTGAGTGAGGGATTTTGAGTGAACGTGTGGGGGGTAGGGGGAGGGGGTGAGGAATGTGAGTTTGCTTTGTGCCCAGTCTCAGTTTCCTCCCTCAGTCTCACCATCACACCAACACATATACACTCTTCCTTTGGAAAAATAGACTTTATTCCTAAAGTATCTGAAAGAACATTACAAACGTTTCAAAATGGCCATCACAAGAAGGGCAGTTAAATTAACTTTTCCACATAGATCATGAGATGCTCCAATACAATCTGTGAACATTACAGACATTTCAACATGGTCATTACAGACAGTCAGACAGTGCAATGGGATTGGAGTTATCGACATAGATCATGTTGCACTCTGAGGCGCCTCAATACAATTGTGATACATTTCATATTCACTACATACATTCATTGTGAGCTGTACAGCCTGAGGGGTCCATACAATTCCCAGTCCCTCGGTGAACTGTGGCAGAAAGGCCTTAGACAGCAACTTTCCCCCATTGACCCTCTGAGGCAGCTGGTCCAAGATTTACTGCGTCCCTCAGTACGTAGCCCTGGACCTTGGAATGTGCCATTCTGAAATACTGAGTCAGGGACAACTCTTTGCGCTGGAAGACCAACAAGTTTGGGGCAGACCAAAGAGCGTCTTTCACTGAGTTGATGATCCTCCATCTGCATTTGATGTTTGTCTCGGTGTGTGTCCCTGGGAACAGCCCGTAGAGCACAGAGTCCTGTGTCACAGAACTGCTCGGGATGAACCTCGACAGAAACCACTGCATCTCTCTCCAGACCTTCTTTGCAAAGGCAGAATCCACAAGGAGGTGAACAATGGTCTCTTCCCCACCACAGCCAGCTCGAGGGCAACGTGCAGAGGGTTGAGACTCCCAGTGTGTAGGAAGGATCACACACACACCCACTCACAGTGGTTGAGGGTGAATGAGTGAGCATGCTGAGACTGGGAGTGAGCCAGACAGACACACACACACATTGACCCTCTCACACTCTGGTCACTTTTAATAATTACTCCTTTTTAAATTAACAATTTATTGCTATGATGTTGCTGAAGATTTGCCTGGCAATTGTTTCTTTCCTTGAAACCTCAGCTTTTAAAATAAACTCAGTTTAATGTTGTGCCAAACCTCATCCTTCCAAAATGAGACCCTTGAGTGAGAAAAAAATGCAAATATGCCCCCCCCCCCGCCCCCAAGCGATAAGTTTGGACAAGCCTGGTCTGGAGAGACAAAGACAAACAGGTACACAGGCAAACAGTCCAACACACACACACCCTCATTTCAGACAAACACACCACTCCCCATCACCACAAGCACACACACACAGGCAACACACACACCCCTACATTACAGACAAACACACCACTCCCCCCTGCCACAAGCACACACACACAGGCAACACACACACCCCCCCCACACCCATCCTACACGCACACTGCCACTGTCACAAACACACACTCACACACACACACACACACTCCACCATTTATAGGGCACAAGTCAGGAGTGTGATGGAATAATCCCCACTTGCCTGGATGAGTGCAGCTGTCACAACACTCAAGAAGCTCGACACCATCCAGGACAAAGCAGCTCCGCTTGTTTGGCACCACATCCACAAACATTCACGCCCTCCTCCACTGACGCACAGTAGCAGCAGTGTGTACCATCTACAAGATGCATTGCAGGAATTCACCAATGCTCCTTAGGCAGCATCTCCCAAACCCATGACCACTACCATCTAGAAGGACAAAGGCAGCAGATACATGGGAACACCACCACCTCCAAGTTCCTCTCCAAGCCACTCACCATTCTGACTTGGAAATATATCGGCCGTTCCTTCACTGTCACTGGGTCAAAATCCTGGAACTCCCTCCCTAACAGCACTGTGGGTGTACCTACACCACATGGACTGCTGTGGTTCAAGAAGGCAGCTCACCACCACCTTCTCAAGGAGCAATTAGGGATGGGCAATAAATGCTGGCCCATCCAGCGAAGCGCATATCCCATAAATGAATAAAAAGAATATAGGCAGCCACAGTGAACACGCATGATACAGTGACACAGGCAGTCACACACACACATACAGGCATATACACAAAGGCACACATAGACAACTATACAGACGCACACAAGGAGACACACACATGGAGAGAGACACAAAGACATACAGAGACACATACACAAACGAAGACAGAGAAACATACACACAGACACAGACTTTCACACACACATTCAGAGACACAGACTCATATGCAAATGCAGATACAGAGATTCATACAGACACACAGAGATAGATGGACACAGGCACACACAAAGGGAAGCACACACAGAGATGTACATCCCGAGGCACGTGCACTGAGATACACACACACATACACACACACACACAGTCAGACACAGACATACAGACTTAAACACAGATTCACACCACTCGCAGGCACAAAGAGAGATACACACAAGACATAAACATGGAAGGAACACACAGACAGCCACACCAAAACACAGAGGGACACAGGCACACAGAAAGACACACATACAGATGCACAGGCACACTGACGAGACATGGATGCACACACACAGACATGCACACACAGACATACACAGTGAGACAGATAAACACAGAGGCATCTATGCAGGGAGAGAGAGACGGGAAGAGACACAGACAGGCAGAGAGATACACACACAGACACTAACACAGAGAAACACACGGAGACACACGCAAACAGAGGCACACACACACACAGACACATTCACACAGAAGCACAGGCAGACTGAGACACACCTAGATACACAGGAGAGAATTTTTCTCTTGTCAGGTGTGTGTGTGCCCAATCCGAACGGGTGTGAAATGGGGAGTGATGAGGCTGGGTGAGCATCCTGACATCTTCGCGCACTCTCAGGATATTTCCCTTGGAGGGTGTGTGTGAGAAGGAGCAGGATGTCCGCTGACAAAGAAGCGGCCGATTAATGCCCTTAATCAACTCATTAAATGGAATTTTCTGCTGCCTATCCAACCATTCGGTTGTCAGGCGGGCGAATAGGCCAAGTGGCCTTTGCATTTTTTGGTGAAATCTGATCCACGGGCGGGATGAGGTTTCACCCAGAGATTAACAAAAGACTTTTAAAACTCATTTTTAACGTGACCCTGTTCCCGTGACAGAATGACTCGGGGGGACATGTTTAAATCTTATTTTGTCATGTTAAAATTTTTCAGCTGCCTGAGGCAGCTCTGTACCTTCAGGGAGCTTTCACTGAGAGTACCCGCGCACATGTACCCACTTCAGCACTCGCTCTCCTCCCCCACCCCGGCAGCGCTGAGGCTTCCTGTGCGCATTCCCCGCTTGCTCACCGTTAATTGGCCAAACAGCGTGAAATCACAGTCGGAGCTCACTAGCGGGCGACGGTCCGTGTTGCAGCTGTTCCCGGGTCCGCCTGCCATTCCAGCCCGACAAGGTATAACTCCTGTCCATACTGACGAGACACAGAGACACAAGCAGAAACACACCTACACACAGAGTCGCGTACAGAGAGACAGATACACACAGAGACACAAAAAGGCAGAGACACACAGACACAGAGACACACACATACACAAAGAGACATATACAGAGAGACAGGTACAGGCAGAGACACAGACAGGCAGAGACTCACAGACATATACACGCACACAAACAAAGAGACACATACAGAGAGACAGGTAGACGCAGAGTCACAGACAGGCAGCGACACAGACATGCAGAGACACGCACACACATACACACACACATTACAGAGATGCAGAAAGACCACAGATGTACAAAAACAGAGACACTGATGCAGACAGATGCACACACATACACTGCACACGCACAGACATACTTGGTGGGGATTCTCACCTGTACAGGTACATCATCATGCACTCTCCCCTCTTCGCCCCCTCTCTCACTCAGTGAACCACTCGCTGTTGTCTTTGATACACCTTTTGACACGAGCCAGACAGCCCTGGGGTGATGGGGGTCCTCACTCACCTGTCCAGGTATTGTATCTCCTCGCCCCACACTCAATGTGTGAAACAGCTGGTGATGCAAAAATTCACTTCAAAAGGGAATTTGATAAAAACTTAAAGGGAAAGATAATTACAGTGAAATCGCATGAGGAGTGGGAAGGAAAAAAAGATGATTTCAGGAGCTGAACTGGCAGTGTAGGTGAAAGATCTGAAGTCATTTCAGAAGCAGTTAGCTGCAGCAATGGGAGATATTTTGTAAATGGATGAAAGAATTGAATCGGAATCGAGATAAAAGCAAAAAACTGCGGATGCTGGAAATCCAAAACAAAAACAGAATTACCAGGAAAAACTCAGCGGGTCATGAGGACTCGAAACGTCAACTCTTTTCTTCTCCGCCGATGCTGCCAGACCTGCTGAGTTTTTCCAGGTAATTCTGTTTTTGTTTTGAATCAGAATCGAAGCGTTTCTTGCTCGGCCTGTTTCTCTGCCTTGCGATTAAAGTGATACAACCCCACCCTCTGCTGACGGATCGACGCTACTACACAAGCGGAGTGAAATGATCAGAGGTTCCATGAGGCGGCAGCATCACACGGCATCAAGCAACAGTGAGTGGAGCATCAACACACCCACAAGTTGAAAGTGGAGTTGAGAGGTGACCTTTGAGGGAACTTTGAGGAAAACTTGTAAAAATTTTGATAAAGCTTGAAGTCATTTTAAAGAATTCTGAACACTTTTATAAACATGACAAAATGCTTTGGACAGTCTGCAAAAAGCTGAAGAAAGTGAAATAGCTTTTTTTTAAAGATATGCAAAGCAACGGTTAGGGCCACAGCAGATGTTAATCGTTGAGTGAGCCAAATCCCAGGGGGAAACTTAGTTTTCGGACCATAACCATTTTTGTTTGTATTCTAAAACGAGAGAAGTAACCTACTGATCATGGCAGCAATGAATTCCAGTAACACTTTGGGGCTAAAATATAATTGAAAGATTTGTTATCAAGAAGAAAAGAAAACTTAAGTACACAAGATTACAGCTACACAGTTAAAAATGGTCATTCCACCAAAAAAACCATTTGTTTGGACCCACAAGGAAACAGCTTCCAGGCAACTCTCCCCTATCAATGTTTATAAAAATCCAGTAATATTACCGAAGGCTAAACAGCTGTTGCTGTAGTAAAGCTATGCCACACAGTTTCTCAAACACCAACAGCCAACCCCAATTCAGCTCAACATCTTTCCTTAAATACCTTTTATTCCCTTTCATCTTTGATTCCATTGTCATCAGCACTACTTTGAACTCAGCTTTTCCAAAATATAAGAATCTTTTGTGTTTTCCTTCTGCCTTCAATTTTGGTTCCAATAAAATTGAATAACTTTTCTTATTTACTTATGAGCCTTTGCAAGTTGTCAAAATCTTTTACTCCCCTTTGAAATTTAAAGGCTGAGAAGACAAGTCCCTATCTATCTCCTAAAGCAATTTTCTAAACTCTACTTATTTCCTTGTGGATTCAGTTGACATTAGCTTTGTTACAAATGCATGCATTTAGCCCCTTCACTCCTTTCATTCCTCAACTCTTCAGACAAGCTGACTCCATTTACCTTTCCTAGCTTAATTAAAACAATTACACAAACACATACAGCCACATTCACACACACAGGCACACACACACACACAAGGAACACAGTCACACACACACACAGGCACAATTACTCACCGATATACACACAGACATACACACACACACAAATAGCTACACTGGCACACTCACAGGCACACAGACACAGGTGCACAACGACACACACACAGTTGCACACAGATATACACACACACTTATATAGACACACACACAACCTAATTTACAGGATAACACAATATTACCCCAACATATTAAAAAAAACATCAATCCTTACACAATTTATAGCTTGTGCAATAAAAACAGTTCTCTTAAGGCAAAGATGGTGCCAGTTCAATTGAGAGCTGAGAAGAGAAGATGTTATAACTTTACTGATGAAGATCTCAAGGCTCACCCTCAATGAGATGAAGGTGCAGCATCTGCAAATTAATGGTAACAAGTAAGTTGGACATCACGAACAATCAGCGTGTTGGTCTGGGAGGAATCTGAAAAGGCTGTAAATGCGAGCAGCACCTTGCAGTACACATTTTCTCACATTGTACTGCATCTGTCAATTTTTTGCTCACTCACATAATCTATCTATATTGCTTTGCAGAATCTTTGTATCCTCCTCACAGCTTACTCTCCTATCTATATTTGTACCATTGTCGTCTATTGCATAGGGCCAGTGAGTTTCACAAGAAGTGGCCAAACATAAAGAAACTGAACATCAATCTACAAAGATATTCAATTGTTACATAATCAAAAAAAAAACATTTGCATACAGGCTCCTGTGTGTCTCAATATTAAATAAATTGAACGATCTGCGTTAGCGGATATTTCAGAGAATTTTTCAGCTCCTCTCTGAACTTTTGCTGGGTACCTGCATAAATACACGTGTTGGTGCAACAGCTCAGGAGCAGAAGCATGTATTCAACTTCCTGCAGGATAAAGATAGGATCATCATAACCCGTGTAAGAATAAGTACATGTGATTCGATAGTACACAAAGTACACAATGAAAGTCATCCACAGGACTATAAAGCTGCCCGATATGGTGAAAAGTAAAACGATGGATTTTTTCCGGATCTGCAGTTCAGGGTCATTGAAATTTTCCAGGTTTTTGTTGTGGCAGAGTGCCCTCCGAATTCGATTGGCCACGACAATGTATCTTACAGTCAGTCCATTGAGCAGCAGGAGCAGAAAGAACGGGAGGAATGGGGTTGCTTTGCAGTTGAACGATGAAAATATCACCCATAAAGGCGCGCTATAGAAGATTGACTTTGTGTGGCAAAACCAGGGCACCTCGTCAATTATATAGAGGGGCTCAAATTTAAAATACCAGGGGATATTTTGCAAACAGCTCAGGACAAAGACCGTCCACACAACCGCAGCCGCCGTTTTCTTGGTGCAATATTTCGCCTCCACCTTCTGGCAGCAAATGGCCACAAAGCGGTCAAAGGTGAAAGCAACTGTCAACCAGACGGAAATGTCTCTGGACGCATAGATTAAAACAATTTTGAGGCTGCATACCGGAGTGATCGACATGTAGCTGGCCGGAAAGTAAATACCAGCAATGCGATTCAGTATCACGCCGGTGACGACGACCAGTAGATCCGCCGCTGCCATGCCCACGAGGTAGTAAGTGGTGCATTTGGAGAGACCACAGTTGCCCTAGGACAGGATCATAATCGCCGCGATGTTAGCTGGCAGGAAATATTTAAAAATTGTGAAATTAGCCATCTATTCCTTCTATAACGCAACAATGTCTGGCATGTACTTGACAGATAAGATAAATTGCAGTGCGACTGAGACATTTTTCACCCAGAATATGTTGGGGGCCTGGGACTGCCTGGAAGATGAAAGAGATAGAAACCCTTATTGCAAAATAGTACATGGTTAAAACCTTGAAGTGCTGTAAACTACGGGGCTGTGGACTAAGAGCTGAAATTTGGGATTAGACTGGTAGATTTAGTTCAGGTGACGTAGACAGCGATCGGCTGGAATGTTGCAAACTTTCTGTGTTTGTCCGTTTCTAAAGTGACCCATGGAGAGATATTTGTGAGTGTTGTCAGCAGTTGGAGCGGATACCAAATCGCGACGTGTTCAGTAGCAGGGAGCAATGTGGATTGTTCCTTGTCTTTGACATGAAATAAAAAGAAAACTTTGTATCACCATCTAAATATGGTCGGGACGTTACATGAATTTAGCCCGTTTTGGGCATTGGCCTGCTTTACTGAAGCAGTGAGTCTCTCGGAAGCACAGCTCGACAAAAGCTAAAGGAGTTCATCAGCAGTAAACCCATCATCATTTTGTATAATTCCTTTGTAATTATTACTACTCATAACCAATAATCAATACATAAAGATGACTTACCAGGAATACCGACAGCGGCGAGAACTGGGTAGTAAATAGCGTAAAGCAACCCAGATGCTGTTTCATGCATTTCCTATCAGGAGTTTTGTTACTTCTTGCCTCCTGGAGTAAGTAGGGTGGAGGAACAAACCATCTCCAGTATATACACCAGCAACAACCCCCTAGAGCGACTTTGCATCCATTGACATTTTTAGCGAATGACATCAATGAGTGAGTGATGAGTCAATCCAGGCTCTGGAGTGATAGGTTGGAATCCCATGGGAACATATTAACCATTATTCGCTCGCAGCCGAGAAAAGGCAGAGGTTTTCAACTGGCATAGAAATAATGGATTTATTCCCAAAGATCACTGTGTCGATCGAAACTGGCAACAATATGATTCCAAACCCTCACAGGGCAAAACCCATCTCCAGAGCTCCAGGATTATCAGCCGCTTTACTCTTCACTTGCCTCACCTCACAACAATATTGCTGCCAACATACAAGTTTCTAAGTTGCCTATCCTCCTCGCATTAGAAAGATAACATTGGCTAGGTTTTGTGGTGAGTGAATGAAGCTGCCTAAGGCATCTAGAGATCCCCTTAACTCTTTTGAGTACAAACACATTTCCATCTGTTCCTATTCAGATGAAGTTACATTGTTTCATAGTTTGCCATTGTGAGATTTGAACTCTTGATAATCTTTTAAATCTTTTAAATTAAATGGGACAAACGAGTTATTGTAACTCTTTTGAGTACAAACATGTTTCCATCTGTTCCTATTCAGATGAAGTTACATTGTTTCATAGTTTGCCATTGTGAAATTTGAACTCCTGATCTTGGGGTTACAAGCCCAGTACCATAACCACTTGGCTATTTAGGCCAAGCCAGAGATCCTCTTAACCTGCATCCTACCGTTCTCGATGTTAATTAAAATGTCGCGCTCAGTCAAGGGTTCTCCAGCACTGTGATGTCATCGACCAGGGCAACCAACCACATTGCAGAATTCTCACAGTCAGCTAGTGAGGAAGTTAAAAGCGCCGATTACACCACTTATTTTATATAGATTAATAGATAGCAAAATAACAATTGGAACAGAGAGATGGGATTAAGGTTGAAGTTGTGATATTATGAACACATGTTTAAAAATAGATTTTAATAATATGTAAAGTTTCTAAAGATATTGGAGAAAATTGAACTTTCAGCGCCTGACTGTTGTTCAGCAGTAATCATAGACTTAGTTTTTAGTTTCACTTTCTCATGGGATGTGGGTGTCACTGGGTTGGCCAATATATTGCTGACCCAACCCTAATTGCCCTGAAGTAGATGGTGGTGAGCGGCCTTCTTAAACTTCTGCAGTCCATGTGGTACAGGTTCACCCACGGTGATGTTAGGAAGCGAGTTCCAGGATTTTGACCCAGCCCCAGGGGCGATATATTTCCAAGTCAGGATGGTGAGTGGCTTGGAGGGGAACTTCCAGGTGCTGGTGTTCCCATTTGTCTGCTGCCCTTGTCCTTCTAGATGGTAGTGGTCGTGGGTTTGGAAATTGCTGTTTAATAAACCTTGGTGAACTCCTGCAGTGCATCTTGTAGATGGTGCACACACTGCTGTTACTGTGCATCGGTGTTGGAGGGAGTGAATGTTTGTGGATGTGGTGCCAATCAAGCGGGGCTGCTTTGTCCTGGACGGTGTCGAGCTTCTTGAGTGTTGTGGGAGCTGCACCTATCCAGGCAAGTGGGGAGTATTCCATCACACTCCTGACCTGTGCCTTGTAGATGGTGGATAGGCTTTGGGCAGTGAGGAGGTGAGTTACTCTCCACAGAATTCCTCGTCTTTGACCTGCCGTTGTAGCCACAGTGTTTATATGGCTGGTCCAGTTAAGGTTATTTTTACTATTACCATAAGCTGATTATTAACAGGCTGTTAAAAGCCCAGCCACTCACATTCAACTAGAAGAAACACTTTCAAGGGCTTTAACAGCAAGGTGAACAGCGTTAACAGTGGAAGTCCTGATCAGCTCAATGATCTCTAATTGCTCGATTTGTGCAGGGGCTTAAGCAGTGCAGTCTAAATTCTGAAAGATGTCCGGTCGCGGTAAAACCGGTGGCAAAGGGCGCGCCAAGGCCAAGACTCGCTCCTCCAGAGCCGGGCTCCAGTTCCCCGTCGGCCTCATCCACCGGCTGCTGCGCAAGGGCCACTATGCCGAGCGGGTCGGGGCCGGAGCCCCCGTCTACCTGGCCGCCGTCCTCGAGTACCTGACGGCCGAGATCCTCGAGCTGGCCGGCAACGCGGCCCGGGACAACAAGAAGACCCGCATCATTCCCTGCCACCTGCAGCTCGCCATCCGCAACGACGAGGAGCTCAACAAGCTGCTGGGCGGGGTCACCATAGCCCAGGGTGGGGTCCTGCCCAACATCCAGGCTGTGCTGCTGCCCAAGAAAACCGGCCACCCCAGCAAGGTTTACGCCTGAAGGGGAGACACCGGGAACAGATCAAATCCACAAACCCCCCTCCCACACACAAAAAGGCTCAGGGGAATCAGCGAATCACTGATTGCAGCTTCTGGATGAGGGACAGAACCATTGAGCACAACTGATGACGTAGACCATTGACTTCAACTGGCTGCCCGATGAACAGCCACGGTGGGGGAGGGGGGAGGAGGGGGAAGAGAGGGGGGAGGAGAGGGGAGAAGGTGGGGTGGGTAGGTGAGGTGGGGGGTGTGGAGGCAACTTGTGCCAACTGCAAAAAACACAAAAAAATGACTCCATTCGTGCTCTGGGACTTCTCTGGTCCCCGTTTCATTCCAGTTCATTCTTTGGGTCTGGTTTGAACTCTGCTGGTCCTTCCTGGCCCTCTTTTAACTCTGCTGGCCCAACTTTGGCCTTGTTAAATTCAAGCAGCCCTCTCTTAGCTTCCTTATTTTTCACAGGTTTTGTTTCACTCTTTGCATCCTCTGAACATTCCCCAGCTCCTCGCGCTCCTGCAGGTTCCTGCTGGCTGCTGTTGGTCTCGTTTCTTTAGCTAACACCTTACTGCCAGCCGAATCATCTCAGTTATCTCAGCTCCAGGACATCACTGCAGGTGGTCCTCAGGGTAGAGTCCTCGGCCCAACCATCTTCAGCTGCTTCATCAATGACCTTCCTTCCATCATAAGGTCAGAAGTGGGGATGTTCGCTGACGATTGCACAATGTTCGGCACCGTTCACGACTCCTCAGATGCTGAAGCAGTCCATGTCCAAATGCAGCAAGACCTGCACAATATCCCGGTTTGGGCTGACAAGTGGCAAATAACATTATCACCACATAAGTGTCAGAGCAATGACCATCCCCAACAAGAAAGAATCCAAACACTGCCCCTTTTTGTTCAGTGACATTACCATCACTGAATCCCCCAATATCAACATCCTGGGGGTTACCATTGACCAGAAACTGAACTCGACTAACCAGATAACTACTGTGGCTACAAAAGCAGGTCAGAGGCTGGGAATCCTGCGGTGAGTAACTCACCCCCTGATTCCCCAAAGCCTGTCCACCATCTACAAGGCACAAGTCAGGAATGTGATGGAATATCTCTACTTGCCTGGATGAGTGCAGCTCCCACAACACTCAAGAAGCTCGACACCATCCAGTAAAAAGCAGCAGCTTGATTTGGACCCCTTCAACAAACATTCACTCCCTCTGCACTGATACACAGTGGCAGCAGCGTGTACCTTCTACAAGATGCACTGTAGGAATTCACCAAGTCTCCTCAGGCAGCACCTTCCAAACCCAGGACACTAGAAGGGTAAAAGCAGCAGGCACATGGAAACACCACCACCTGCAATCTCCCCTCCAAGCCACTCACCATCCTGACTTGGAGATATATCGGCCGTTCCTTCACTGTCGCTGGGTCAGAATCCTGGAACTCCCTTCCTAACAGCACTGTGGGTGTACCTACACCACATGGATTGCAGCGATTCAAGAAGGCAGCTCACCACCACCTTCTCAAGAGCAACTAGGGATGGGCAATAAATGTTGGCCCAGCCAGTGATGCCCACGTCCCGTGAATGAATAATAAATAAAAAAATGCAGACTCCGAGCAGAGTCGGACAACTGCAGTTGTTATTCACTAAATTGTCTGGTGTTGACTTGTGATATTTCTGACACGATGTGAACTCAAATCCGTGATATTCTCAGGTTAAAAATGACTTATCAAAGCCTGTGTCAAAATATCTGGGCTTAATTAGTGTTTCGGCCAACAGTGTAAAAAGCAGAATAGAGGATGGACAGCCTGTTACACAGGTCCGAGGATCCCCTTTCCAATCAATGCAATGGAATGGAAACTAGAATGGAATTGCCTGTTTGTTATCCCCTGTTTTACATTCCAGCCAAGACCAATCCCAGGCCCACGCACTCTTGGGTGAAATTAGAAAGGAATGGTGGGGAGGTCCGAGGTATCCATAGATTTACCGCCCCTGTGGCTTTGACCAGGAGGTGGCGCAGTGGGTACAAGTCAAAGGCCGAGTGTTCGAGTCCCATGTCAGGATGTGAGAGCCACAGAAGGAGCATTTATAATGTGGCCAGACTGTCTGATTATCAGCCTGTAAATCCTCCTACCATGCCCAGTGACAGGCGGTAAAGAGTGGGAGAGTTTCCTGGTCAGCCATGCTGCGGGAAGCAATGGCAAACGCCTGCATTGCTTCGCCAAGCAGAATCCATCCAATGGAAGACCCTGGGGGTCAATGCCCTCTTGGTCTGGAGGAGCGACGAGTGCTAATGTAGAGGGACTAACACGCAACCTAGAGGGGAAGATGGCCAAAGAAAATACATTCCTTTTGCCATTTCAGACTCCATGAGAGTTAAATTTGGAAGTTCCCAAATCAGACAGGAGCAGTGAGCCCAATGAAATTACTTCTCTTGAGAGTTGCTGTCTGATGGTGTCAGTCTGGATTTTATGGATTTGGGGGCGGGGGTGGATTGGGGCTTAGCCAGAGGGGAGTGAAAGGCAGAGAAAGAGGGAGAGTGAGAGTGGTGGGGGGTGGGGGGAAGGGAGGGAGGGAGGGGGTGATGGAGGGAGAGAAGGAATGAAAGTCAGAGAGAGAAAGAGGGTGATAGGGAGAGGGAGTGAAAGTCAGAGAGAGGGAGGAAGGGAGAGAAGGAGAAGGAGTGAAAGGAGAGGGGGAGGGAGTGAAGAAGCGGAAGGAGAGGAGGCAGGGGGGAATAGAAAAAAGAGAGAGAGAGAGTGAAAGGCAGAGGGAGAGAGGGAGGGAGTGAGAGCAGAGAGAGAGGGAGTGAGAGCAGAGAGGGAGGGAGGGAGAGAGGGAGGGAGAGAGGGAGGGAGGGGGAGAGGGAGGGAGAGCAGAGAGGGAGGGAGGGAGAGAAAGAGAGAGAGGGCGAGAGAAAGGGACGGAGTGGAAATCAGAGAGAGGGAAGGAATGAAAGGAGAGAAGGAGGCAAGGGAGGGAATGGAAAGCAGAGAGAGGGAGGGAAGGAGTGAAAGGGGAGAAGGAGGCGAGGGAGGGTGTGGAAAGCAGAGAGAGGGAATGACAAAGAAAGAGGAAGGAAAAGGGGCCAGAGAGAGAGAGTGTGTGAATGAGAAGCCATTGAGATTGCAACAGAGAGAGAAGGGCAGAGAGACAGAAAGAGGATAGAGAGAAAATGACGCACATAGAAAGAGAGAGAGAGATAGAGACTAAAAGGGTGATACAGGGTCCGCGCCCCCTCGATGGATTCTCACATTCCCTTCTGGGGCAGAGGCTTTGTTGGGTTAAAGGATCAGGTGTCGGGAGTGAGATTCAGGCAAGATTCACACAGAGACACAAAAGCAATACACAGACACTGATACTAGGTCAACATGGTTAAAAAAGATGGCCCATCCAATCCTTACATAACTCCAGGTCTGTCTCTGAGACATGCATGCTCCCAAATTCACTACTCATCCAACCAGCTCCCATTTACCTTACCTACTACCCCCAACCCCCTCAGGTGTGGGACAGACCAATATGTATCCACTCACAGCTCATTTTAAACAGACTAACTCGGTACACATTTCTGATGTGGAAATAGAGAATTGAGAAGTGTCTCTCTGCACTCAAACTGCTGGAAATAAACCCTGTAAATATTTGTGTGAAGCTTTGCATGGTTTTAAAAACCGGGATCAGCCAGGAGCCAGGGGCCTTTGTCAGGAGGTGAGGGAGTTGCAGGCAAGTCTTTATTTTTCTTACGTATATTTTATTCACTAAAATTTATAAAAGTACAGTCTACAAGCCTTCAAAGCTGACATTACATCAGGGGAAAATCAATGCAATTTCTTCCAGTAATGTAAGTTCTCCACCATAATTACAGATAGAGTTGATAGTTATTAGACAGACCTTTGTCCACTCAATGCTTGACTAACTCCCCGTCTCGCTGTTAAAATCTCACTGATTTAATATTCCAGGTCATTGAGCTTAGATCACAGCTAGAAAAGGTTACGCGCTTAACATGTTTCACACAAAGAATAGGGAGAGGAGGAGATGAACTTGGTCGAATGCAAAACAGCTGATATTAAATGTGCCTTTGTGAAGCGGCCTGGAATGAGATGCAATGGCTTTTGACGAGGTTTCATTCCAGGGTTCATCCTGTGACGTAGGGCTTTGCACTGTGCAACCGAGACAGACATCAGCTACTGTTCTGCAGGACGACACGGGTCTGGAGACTGCTCACACAGACAGAGACACAGAAGCAATATATAGACTCTGATACTCACCTAGTTCCACATGGTAAAGATTGCTTCAATTTTCCTCAAAAAATATGCCTGTCATAAAAATGCTGAGGAACATTACACCACCACTCCATTTTGTGAAAAAGTGCAATATTGTTCATTCTCATTCAACACAGTGTGTAAATGAGCGACAGCGCTACTCAGCTTTCATCTTTTGAAGGAAATGGGCTTTTGTGTCCCTACTACCACAGAAACCGTGCTGTGTGCTTACAGATCAGATATGTGAGAGCCATTGCAAATGTAGGGGAGAATCTTTGCTGGACTCTATCAAACACACAGACACACACGTGCGCGCACCTTTAGCAATGTACCCTCTGCTGGATATTGTCAGAATCACACACACACACACCCCACATTCATACACACACACACACACACACACGCACACACACATATATACACCTGCCAATCTGCCCACTGCTGGATACTGTCAAAATCACACATACCTTCAACAATCTACAAATACACACAAACACAAACCACACAAAACACACACGCACAAACCACACAAAACACACACATGGAGACACACAAACATAGACAGTCATGCACGTGCACACAGGCATATGTGAAATGGTACACTCACAAGAGGTACACAACAGTCTCCCACACAGAGACATGCACAGACAACCACACATATATACACACAGAGAGACATAGAGACACTCACAGTCAAAGGCACACATACAAAGACACACAAACAAACACACACACACACACACACACGAGATACAAACACAGTCGCACACATAGACAGAGAGACATGCATGCAGGGGCACAGGGAGACAAAGGGGTACACTGACAGGGACAGGTGCAGACAGGCAGAAACACACACACATTACAAAGACACACAAATACCACAAAAAGAAACAGACAGACAAAAGCACACACAGGCAGACACACACTTCGTGGGGAGCCACACTCGCCTGTACGGGTAAATAATCCTGCAATCCTCCCACATTTATTGTGCGAAACAGCTGCTGCCAATGTCAAATATAAAGCGGAATTGGATAACTACTTAAAGGGAAAGATAATTACAAGGAAAGAGCAAGGTGAGTGGAAGAAGAAAAGGATTATTTCAGGAACTGAAATACATAAAGGTCTGAAGAAGAGCCATACGGACTCGAAACGTTGACTCTGTTTCTCTCTCCACAGATGCTGTCAGACATGCTGAGTTTTTCCAGCATTTTCTGTTTTAGTTTCATTTCAGGAGCTGATTTGGCAGTGGAAATGAAAAACCTAAAGTCATTTCAGGAGCAATTGACTGCCGCAACGGAAGATTTTTTTTATCTCTGGATGAATGACCGAAAAAAGAATTAAAACATCCCCTCCTCAAACCTGTTTCTCTACCCTTTGATTAAAGTGATGCAATACTGCCCTCTGCTGGCGCATGGGCGCTACTACATAATCGACAGAAAACTCAGGGATTCAACAAAAGCATCACACGTTCAACAAGAATGACAGCAGTATTACCACAGCCCCAAGTTCACTGTGGAGATACAGAGGTGAGCAGTGTTTAACTGAACTCTGAGGCAAACACATAGAGACTTTGAAAAAGCTAGAAGTCATTTTAAAGAATCCTGAAAACGTTTACAAGTTATGAATATATGGCAAGGTGCTTTGGGTGGCCTGGAAAAAGCTGAAGTAAGTAAGTTTAAAAAAAAAGTAATTATGAGTTTATATTTTTTAAAAGTGCACGTACAGCAAATACGGTATTAATAGATATCTGAGATGAGGACATGTTTACTGATGAAGACTTCAACGCACACACTCAATGAGATGGAGGTGAAGCATCTGTAAGCTACTTTTTTTCTCAACAATATACTTTATTCATAAATATCTGAAAGAACATTTCAAAACATTTCAAAATGACCATCACAAAAAGTGCTCCCAATGCGGTTTCCTCTACATTGGAGAGACCAAACACAGACTGGGTGACCGCTTTGCAGAACACCTTCAGTCTTTCCGCAAGCATTACCCAAACCTCCCTGTCACTTGCCATTTCAACACTCCACCCTGTTCTCTTGCCCACATGTCTATCCTTGGCTTGCTGCATTGTTCCAGTGAAGCTCAATGCAAACTGGAGGAACAGCACCTCATCTTCCGACTAGGCACTTTACAGCCTTCCGGACTGAATATTAAGTTCAACAATTTTAGATCGTGAACTCTTTCCTCCATCCCCACCCCCTTTCCCATCCCCCCTTTTTTTCCAATAATTTACACAGATTTTTCTTTTCCCACCTATTTCCAATTTTTTAAATGTAATTCCATCCATTGTTTTATCTCTATCTTTTAGTCTATTTTGATCCCTTCCCTTCACCCCACCCACCCCGACTAGGGTTATCTGTACCTTGCTTGTCCTGCTTTCTGCCCTTAATTAGCACATTCCTTAGATACTATCACCACTTTCAACAACTCTTTGTCCCTTTGTCTGTGACATCTTTTGGCCATCTCCACCTACCACTGGCCCTCTATCCAGCTCTACCTGTCCCAGCAACCCCCCCCCACCCCCCTTAAACCAGCTTATATTTCACCTCTTTTCTATTTTTACTTAGTTCTGTTGAAGAGTCATATGGACTCGAAATGTTAACTGTGTTCCTCTCCGCAGATGCTGCCAGACCTGTGCAGTTTTTCCAGGTATTTTTATTTTTATATTAATAGTCATTTGGCAGCACAGAACATGAGTATTGCTGCAAAAAGAGACATGCTGACCAAGCTTTTTGTCTTTCACTCATCAGGACAAGAATTGGTAAGGGGAGCAACAATTTATACCACATGAAAATAGAATGCTGATTGGTTAGCAAGTGGACTCTGATTGGTAGAGGCATAGCCATGGAGAATTTACCTGTTAACTGACAGTTAATTGCCGAGCTTTATTTAAATTCTAACCAGTCAGGTTGGCTCTGATTGGTCAAGACATTGCCCTGGGGCACGGACTTGAGAATGGCTGTCCTATTTTGTATAGTTGAATAAAGCACCACGTGTGTATATGTTCCTTCTGTCTGGCAAAGGGAGAGCGCTGTGTGTGAATGTAAGTATGTATGTGGGTATATTACATTACTTAAGAAGGAAACTGCTGGTAGTTTGAAGGACAATAGATAATTAAGAGGTTGGAAATGAATTAGAATTAAAAGCCTGTGCTTCGAATGATTATGCTAATAAGAATAGCAACAGTAACCTAAGAACAAACAATAAGAATTAAAACAAATAATATTTAAACCGAAAACCAACAAAGCTTAGAAACTGACACTTACTGCAACCCAAACAGTTCGAAATTATCAGCACAAACATGGAAATGAGTCATGTCAGTGCACCAAAAGCTATTCCGATATTATCTCCAATTCCTACACAGTGGTGTAATAATAGCAGGGTCACCATCACTCCAACAATAAAAGTCAACTTTAAGGTGAAAGAAAATGTGCGTTCAATTCTCTAATTTTGTAACAAACAATATAACGTCCATTTATGTCGTGCCTTTAACATAGGAAAAGTTCCCAAAGTGCTTCAGAGGAGGCAAAATTGACATTCAGGTGAGCAGAACCTTCGAAGAGATTGCTTTGAAGATGATTCTTAAAGCAATAGAGACAGATGGAGAGGTGGCTGGTTTAGGGATGAAATTGCAGAATATGACCCCTGGCCGGCTGAAAAGACCAGGCATAAATGCTGTGGCTAAAATGATCAGATCTGTGAAAGAGGCCAGTAAGGGATGAACAGAGAAATCTTTGAGGTTCATGAGTTAGGGGCTGGAGCTTAGATATGGAGGGCTGAGTTTGTGCAGGGATTCATAGGCAAGGATGAAAAGAGTTCGAATCGAAGGGTTGCAAAGACCCAGAGACAGTTTAGTCAATGGAGACTGGTAAACAGTGTCAGTTCAGCCCCTCCTTGGGATGGACTAGTTTAATGAAGATTAGGACACCTTGTCCTAACCAGTGAGGGCTGGGAAGGTGCAAATTTCATTCAGTAGGCCGGAGGAGGAGCCCTGGAACATAAGAACATAAGAAATAGGAACAGGAGGAGACCATTCGGCCCCTCGAGCCTGCTCCACCATTCAATAATATCATGGCTGATCTTCTTGTGTTTCGATTTGCATGTTCCCGTCTAACCCCAGTAACCTTTCATCCCCTTGCCTAAAAAGCATCTATCTACCTCCGCCTTAAAAATATTCAGTGACCCCGCTTCCACCACCTTCTGAGGCAGAGAGTGCCAAAGTCACACAACCATCTGAGAGAAAAAAAAATCTCCTAATCTCTGTCCTAAAAGGGCGACCCCTAATTATAAATGAGTGCCCTCTAGTTCTGGAGTTACCCACAAGAGGAAACATCCTTTCCACTTCCACCTTGTCAGTACTGTTCAGGATCTTGTCTTCTTCAATTAAGCCACCCCTCACTATTCTAAACTCCAGAGGAAACCCAGTCTTTCCAACCTTTCCTCATAAGACAATCATTCATTCCAGGTATCAGTCTAGTAAACCTCCTTTGAACCACCTCCAATGCATTTACATCCTTCCTTAAATAAGGAGACCAAAACTGCACACAGTATTCGAGATGCAGTCTCACCAATGCCCTGTATAACTGAAGAATAACATCCTTAATTTTATGTTCAATCCTTCTTGTAATAAAGGATAGCATTCCATTAGCCTTCCTAATTACTTGCTGTACCTGCATACTAACTTTTGTTGACTCATGTACTATAGCACCTAGAACCCTCTTCACCTAAGAATTATGCAGCCGTTCTCCATTTAAGTAATACTCTGCTTTTTTTACTCTTCCTGCCAAAGTGAACAAGTTCACATTTTCCCACATTAAACTCCATTTGCTGGATCTTTGCCATTCACTCAACCTACCTATATCCATCTGCAACCTCCTCATGTCCTCTTCGCAACATACTTTCCTACCTAGCTTTGTGTCATTTGCAAATTTAGCTACAATGCCTTCACTCTCCTCATCTGAGTCATTGATGTAAATCGTAAAAAGTTGAGGCCTCAGCACAGACACCACTCGTCACATCCTGCCAATCAGAAAAAGGTCCATTTATGCATACTCTCTGCTTACTTCCAGCCAGCCAATCTGCTATCCATGCTAATATGTTACCCACTACACCATGCGCTTTTTTCTATAATAATCTTTGATGTGGCACCTTATCCAAAGTCTTCTGGAAATCCAAGTACTGTACATCCACAGGCTCCCTTTGCCTCTTCACAGTTTTCTGGCCCAAATTGTGGCATGCATGAGGATTTCTTGAAGACTTCGACTACAGTCAGGGAAGACCCATTGGTTTAGCTGAGGTGAGAAGGGAAGGGCTATTCCCTGTCAGCTGGGGTTCGGGGTTTCTGGGAGGTTGGTGGTGGTGAGATGATGATGGATACGTGGGTGCTGTTCCCACTCAGAGATGCCAGCTGCAATGCTAAAGGAAACCTATTGCAAAATTGTGTCCAATTCTGGACGCAATACTTCAGGAAGGATGTGAAGGTTTTAGAGAGGGCGCAGAAAAGAAACGCGAAAATGGTTCCAGGGATGAGGAACTTCAGTTACCTGAACAGACTGGGCGAGTCATAGCTGTTATCCATTAGATATGACAATGTTCAGCAGCAACCAGGAGCAGTGCAGGGAGGACAATGAATTCTCACTGGCAGGAGGGGCCAATAACCGGAAGTACACCAATTTAAGGAGGATGGCAAACAGACCAACGGTGAGAGGATTAAAAACTTGCTTTAATGCAGCGAGTGGTAAAAATCTGGAATGCATCACATGAGAGGGGGGGGTGGAGGAAGAGGCATTAGCCGGTTTCCAATCGCAAAAGAGAGAAAAAAATACATTGTTAATGGGAAAGGGTGGGATTGGGGGTCCAAGTGCGTTGTTCTTGCAATGGACCAGACGGGGTGAATGGCCTTTTTATGTGGTAGACCCATCCATTAATTACACGACTTCTAATCCAGGTTCTCTAATTCTAGTCATTTCCCATCAGCTGGGAACGGTCCAGATGAATATGGGACCGTCCCCCCTCTGGGTAACCAGGATGACGGAGTCGCCGCATTTCACAACAAGATTGTTCAGTCAGGAACGCCATGGGGATTACAGATTGAGTTCATGTCACTGGAGAGGAAGAACCCTGCATTCAGATGGCCACCCCCTCTCCCCCAACAGATGCAGCAAGAAGTGATTGCAGATGAGAGCTCCCTTTTGCTCCCTTTGCTTCCGATTCGATGCTGAGAGACAGGAGATTGAGTTTGAGGAAGTTCCATTCTGTCTGCTTCTCATTTTTTGGGCGTATTTTCTCTCCACAGTTTCTGCTTCTGTTACATTCACATTTTATGATCCATCTTCTTTACTCCATGTCATTGGCATGACCATCCAGACCCCATCTCCTCTAACTAATGACCAAAGGACTTCAGGATCTTTACACGGAGGTGGTGGTATAGTGGTAAAGTCACTAGCGGAGTTACCCAGCAGCCCAGGCTAATGCTCTGGGGGGATGAGTTCGAGTCCCAACATAGATAGGTGGAGTTAAATTCAACTGGTAAATTCTGGAGTTGAAAGTTAATGTTGCTGCACAACAGCTCGCCACCATCCCAGCAAGCAGTCTGCTTGATTGGTACTGCGTTCACTTCCTCCACCACCAGCGCACAGTAGCAGTAATGTGTACCATCTACAAGATGCACTGCAGCAATTCACCAAGCTCCTTAAACAGCACCTTCCAAACCCACGACCATTACCATCTAGCAGGACAAGGGCAGCAGACACATGGGAACACCACACCTGGAAGTTCCCCTTCAAGCCACATACCATCCTGACTTGGAAATATATTGCCGTTCCTTCACTGTCGCTGGGTAAAAACACTGGAACTTCCTACCCCCCTAACAGCACTGTGGTTGTGCCTACACCACATGGACTGCAGCGGTTCAAGAAGGCAGCTTGCCACCACCTTCTCAAGGGGAATCAGGGATGGACAATAAATGCTGGCCTAGCCTGCGAAGCCCACATCCCATGAATGAATTTTTAAAAATGATAACTGTCATCGATTGTTGGTTCACTTCAGGGGAGGTCTGCGGCTCTTGCTGGATGTGGCATAAATTTGACTCCAGTCCCTCAGCTGCCCTCTGAAACAGTGGTGGAGGAAGTGAATGCAGTACCAATCAAGCAGACTGCTTTGCCCTGGATGGTGTCGAGCTTCTTGGGTGCTGTTGGGCAGCAACAGCAAGGTACTCAGGTCAAGTGGAATTTAGGGATTGGCAAAAAATGCTGGCAGCACCCCATGAAAAAAAAGGCAATCTGTATTTGAGCCTGTGCCAAGAGAGGGAGATGTGTTATGCGGGGGAACGGCAGTGGCTTGGCTGGTTTTAATGAACAGGCCAGTCTGTCTAATTGGCAATAAGTTCCCTGCTGCAACCTTTCACTCACCCCATCAGTCCGCCCATCAGCCTAAGCTGGCAATGATTTGATTCTAAATCCCAGTTGAGCGAAACCTATCTCCAGTGGTTAGTGATTGGTCAGTTTGTTGTTCAGTTGCCTCACATTGCATGGTTTTGCTGCCAACGTACAACTTTCTTGAACACTGTCGCTCTAAGTGTAACTTCCATCGCGTCCCTCTCACTAGAAAAATGAGTTTAATAATGATTGATGCTTTTCTGAAGCTCAAACCTGTTTCTCTCTCATGTGACTGAAGTGATACAATCCCAGGCTCTGCTGGTGAATAGAAGCTATTGGTTTCAGGGCATCAGAGAATTTCAGTAACTAAACTAGGAGCTTGTTGCCCTGTGGGCACAGATTGATGAGGTGAAAATAGTGCGGAATATTTTAGTGGATCAAAATTTGGGCCTGGTGTGTGGAGAAATAAAATACCCATCATATTCACTTGACCTTGATGTCACTATCATACCCAGTTGTGAAGGGATGGAGAGAAAGAAAAAGATATATTCGTGGTTAATAAAGTCAAAAGGAGCTTAGACAAAGTGGTAGAGACGCAGAAAAGACTGGCAAAATATGAATCAATGAAAAAAAATTAAAGGGGAAAACATAAGGTGACCAGAGATTAGGAGAAGGAAAGATGAGAGCAAGAGACGCAATTCAGAGCAAAAAAAAAGAGAAAAAGAGGCATCCCTAGCAGACTGAGTTCTCCCACTCTGACTCCCTCCCCTCCGTTCTCCCAATGATCCGCCTCCTACAGCTTTGGGAAACTGTCCCCGGCAGCACATGGTCAATGCCAGGAGACACATAGACACTCACACACACACACATCCACACACACAGACACACTCACACACAGAGGCGCACCCGCACACACACATCACACAAATCCACAAACAGATACATACAGAGACACACCCTCATACAGAGACACACCTACACCCCCGCCCACAAACACACACATGCAGACACCCCCCACTCACACTGACACACAAACACACAGAGGCACAGACACATACACATACACATACCCTCACCTTCAGCAATCTCCCTCCTTTGTGTACTGTCATAATCACACTCACTCACTCACTCACTCTCTCACTCTTAAACACACACATGCTCATGCACACTTTCACACACAATCTCACATTTAGCTCTCTCCCTGTGCTAGGTAGTGCAAAATCACACAGACACACACACACACACAGGCACACACACACACACACACACACACACCTACCCTCACTTTCAACAATCCCCTTGCGTTATGCACCATCAAAATCATACTCACTCACTCAGTCTCACACTCTGACACACACACAGTCACTTTCTCACACTGACTTAGACACAATCTGACATTGAGCACTCTCCCTGTGCTGGATACTGCCAAGGTCACACACACACACACACACACACACACACACACATACACACACACACACACACACACACACACTCACAGTCAAACAGATGCTCACCTATAGAAATTCATTATTTATTTCATTCTAAATCTTCCCGCAATTCCAATAGCTTTTAAACTGACCAGATTAGCTGTTCAGTTTGCATATTTTGATAGGTGCATTGAAACAGGTGACACATCCCCAGCCAACAATCAACTGGGAGGTTAAATTATACCTCAATCATTTTGAAACCCTTAACAGCCAAAGCACACAGATAATTAAACAGATTCTGTTCCAAAGGTGAAATATTTCTCACTTTATAATGAAAATCTCAATATAGTCAACAGGGAGTGCATTAGAAGAGTTAGACAAGCAATGTTGAAAGTCTTTGTGAATTTTATTAAATTTTGAAATGTGCGTTTTAAAGTTATCTAATGAAAATGTATCGGACTAGCACGGGCCCCACGTGCAATTGATGATTAACCCCTGCTTGACCCCACAACTAATATTATACTATTATTGTAACCTTAGTTAATGTGTTATTTTAATATATAAAAGCAGAATTATATCACAACACAGTAACAGGATCCTAGATGGGTGACTAGCTCCAACAACTCATTGACACCAACACCCATCTAGGAACCTCCAGCCCTGCTGGTCCCTCCGTCCCCACCCCATCTTCCAATCCCAGCCCCAGCCGTGTATTCACTATAACCCCTGACCTTCCCCTCTCTGACGCTGAACATTCAGTGCTCAGCAAACGACATAGTTTCATACCCTTACGCTCTCATCTCAATGAATTTCAGGCTCGGCACAATGCTGAACTCTTCTTCCACCATCTTTGTCTCCATGCTCACTTCTTTGGGCAGGAGTCCTCTCCCCATTCAATGGATCCTTTTACCCACCTCCAATATTCTCTTGCCACCTGGATCCCTCCCTCTGGATTATTACCATCTCTTGATCTTTTCATTGAGAACTGTCGGCGTGACATTAGCCATCTCAATTTCTCTGCTCCTCTCACCCATTCTAATCTCTCTCTCTCTGAACTTACTGCCCTCCGTTCTCTCAGGTCCAACCCCAACATTGTCATCAAACCCACTGACCAGGGTGGTGCTGTGGTTGTCTGGCGCACTGACATCTACCTCACAGAGGCTGAGCGTCAACTCGCAGACACTTCCTCCTACAGTTCCCTGGACTATGATCCCACTGAACATCAAGCCATTATTTCCAGGACTGTCACTGACCTCATCTCCTCTGGAGATCTTCCTCCCACAGCTTCCAACCTGACAGTTGCCCAACCTCGGACGGCCCGCTTCTACCTCCTACCCAAAATTCACAAACAGAACTGTCCCGGCAGACCGATCATGTCAGTCTGTTCCTGCCCCATGGAACTCATTTCTCGTTATCTTGACTCCCTTCTCTCTCCCCTTGTCCAGTCCTTTCCCAGCTACATCCATGATTCCTCTAACACCTTACGTCACGTCAACAATTTCCAGTTCCCTGGCTCCAACCGCTTCCTCTTCACCATGGATGTCCAATCCCTCTACACCTCTATCCCCCACCAGGATGGTCTGAGGGCCCTTAGCTTCTTCCTTGAACAGAG
This sequence comes from Carcharodon carcharias, assembly GCF_017639515.1. Taxonomy (NCBI): domain Eukaryota; kingdom Metazoa; phylum Chordata; class Chondrichthyes; order Lamniformes; family Lamnidae; genus Carcharodon; species Carcharodon carcharias. The sequence continues at coordinate 7,122,195 of NC_054495.1, read as the reverse complement.
GCCCGAACAATCCCCATCCACCACTACTCTCCTCCGTCCGGCTGAACTTGTTCTCACACTGAACTATTTCTCCTTTAGCTTCTCTCACTTCCTCCAAATAAAAGGTGTGGCTATGGGTACCCGCATGGGCCTCAGCTATGCCTGTCTCTTTATGGTGTATGTGGAACATTCCTTGTTCCAGTCCTACTCTGGCCCCCTTCCACAATTCTTTCTCCAGTACATCGATGATTATTTCGGTGCTGCTTCATGCTCTCGTCAGGACTTTGAAAAATTTATTAATTTTGCTTCCAATCTCCACCCCTCCATCATTTTCACGTGGTCCATCTCTGACACTTCCCTTCCCTTCCTTGACCTCTCCGTCTCAATTTCTGGTGATAGACTGTCCAACAATATCCATTACAAGCCTACTGACTCCCACAGCTACCTCAACTACAGCTCCTCACACCCCGCTTCCTGTAAGGACTCCATCCCATTCTCTCAGTTCCTTCCCCTCTGTTGCATCTGTTCTGATGATGCTACCTTCAAAAGCAGTTCCTCTGACATGTCATCCTTCTTCCTTAACTGAGTTTTTTTTGCACCCACGGTCGATGACAGGGCCCTCAACCGTGTCTGCTCCATCTCCCGCGCATCTGCCCTCACGCCTTCTCCTCCCTCCCAGAAACATCATAGGGACCCCCTTGTCCTCACTTGTCACCCCACTAGCCTCTGCATTCAAAGGATCATCCTCCGCCATTTCCGCCAACTCCAGCATGATGCCACCACAAAACACATGTTCCCTTCACCACCACCACCCCCCCCCCACCCCCCGGCAGCATTCCGTAGGGATCGTTCCCTCTGGGACACCCTGGTCCACTCCTCCATCACCCCCTACTCCTCAACTCCCACCTATGGCACCTCCCCATGCCCACGCAAAAGATTCAACACCTGCCCCTTCACTTCCTCTCTCCTTACTGTCCAAGCGCCCAAAGACTCCTTTCAAGTGAAGCAGCATTTCACTTGCATTTCCCCTAATTTAGTCTACTGCATTCGTTGCTCCCAATGTGGTCTCCTCTACACTGGAGAGACCAAACATAAACTGGGCGACCGCTTTGCAGAACACCTGCGGTCTGTCCTCAAGAATGACCCAAACCTCCCTGTCGCTTGCCATTTTAACACTCCACCCTGCTCTCTTGCCCACATGTCTGTCACTGGCTTGCTGCATTGTTCCAGTGAAGCTCAATGCAAACTGGAGGAACAGCACCTCATCTTCCGAATAGGCACTTTACAGCTTTCCGGACTGAATATTGAATTCAACAACTTTAGATCTTGAACTCCCTCCTCCATCCCCACCCCCTTTCCATTTCTTCCCTCTTCCTTTTGTTTTTTTCCAATAATTTATATAGATTTTTCTTTTCCCACCTATTTCCATTATTTTTTAATCTATACCTTTTATGCCCTGTTAGCCTTTCCACCCCACCCCCACTAGAGCTGTACCTTGAGTGTCCTGCCATCCATTCTTAATTAGCACATTCGTTTAGATAATATCACAACCTTCAACACCTCTTTGTTCTTTTGTCTGTGACATCTTTTGATTTTCTGCTCCTTTCACAGCTTACTTGTCCCTAAAATCACATCACCACCACCCCCCCCCCCGCCATTTCTCTCTCTCCCCCACCTTAAACCAGCTTATATTTCACCCCTTTCCTAATATTCACTCAGTTCTGTTGAAGGGTTATGAGCACTCGAAACGTCAACTCTTTTCTTCTCTGCTGATGCTGCCAGACCTGCTGAGTTTTTCCAGGTAATTCTGTTTTTGTTTTAATCTTTGTTTTACATACTTATGAATATCTCAGTAATGGTCAACCAGAAATTACATTCAAATGGTGCCATAGTCAATGTCGAAAGTTATTGCACACAGCAGGATTTTATCTGAAATTACATGTTGCACATGACTGACAGTGTAACGAGAGTTCCAAACAAATATCACATGTGATGTGGTGAAAGCTCCCGGGACTGAGCTAAAGGGATGGGTTGAACTAACACCAACGTTGATTCACGTCTGGTGGCGCATACACCCTGAGCTGGCTTCAGCAGAATTCACACAAAAGTTGAGATCATAAGTAGGTTGCCTTTCAGCCTAGGTTTTCCTTCTGACAGGGTTTCTGGGGATGAAGGACAGGGGGAGAAGTCGCTATGTTTGTGTGTGCATGTGTGTGTGTGTGTGTTTAGGTTTGTGTGCATGTCTGTGTGCATGTGGGCATGTGAGTATGTGTGCACGTGTGTGTGACTGTGTGTATGTGTTTGTATGTGTGTTTATCTGTACGTATGTGTATATGTGTGTATGCATGTGTGTGTGAGCGACTCTGTTTGTGTGTCTGTATGTGTGTGCGTCTGTATGTGTGTGTGTCTGTATATGTGTGTGTGTGTGTGTGTGTGTGTGTGTGTGTGTGTGTGTGTGTGTGTGAAGGTATGCATTCTTTCCTAACTTCACTTCTGAATGCAGAAAAAGACACAGAGAGACACACAGAGAGATAGAGTGCATAGTGAAACGCATGCCAAAACAGACAGAGACACACTACATGGAGGGAGCTGATGATTTGCTTGATAGACTATGGAAAATTGGGCCATTTAGCATTGAGAACATGTTCCGCCATTCAAATAGAATATGACTGATCTGCACTTTAACTGCATCTGTCTGCTTTGTTTCTTTTATCATAGCGCTTAATATCGTTACTAAATAAAATCTGTCAGTCACAATTTTGAAATGATCAGTTTTATAGATGAGCTATCCCTCCACCAAGCATAAAGACACATGCTGAAATTCTTTCTGAGCAGGATGTTGAGGAGCTCATAGGGCATCTGGTAAAAAGAACGTCCAGTATAAGAGTCCCATCCACACTTGTTGCCACACCAGCATTTTCTAAGTCTCATCCCGTGATCACCTAGTGATGGGGTGAAGGTGGAAGCTGCTGAAAGTCGATGAAGTATGAAAGCTGCTATAGTCTGAGGATTCCATGTCTGGCAGAAAAGGAGATTTTTTTTCTCTCGGGAATATATATCAGTTTAACATTAGTCAATAGGCAGCTGTAACTCTTTCGAGTACAAACCCGTTTCCATCTGTTATTTCAGATGAAGTTACATAGTTTGCCATTGTGAGATTTGAACTCTTGATCTCGGGGTTATACACCCAGTACCATAACAACTTGGCTATTTCGGCCAAGCAATAGGCAGCTGTAGGTGACTGAGCGGGTCAGAGGCGTTGCTTGTCCAGCAGTTAATTCACGAGAGACACATATTCATGACTTACATGAAAGAAGGGAAGAAAATACATGTTGTGTGTAAATTCCAATTCATAAAGTGGATGACATGTACAGGACAATTCAGCTCAGATTGTGAGAAAATGCTACCAGAACAAACTAATTCCCTTAGTCTCCAGCTACCACCACCCCCCCTCCAATTCCACCACCCACCGCCAATTCCACCACTCCCCTCCAATTCCACCACCACCCCCAATTCCACCACCCCCCTCCAATTCCACCACCACCCCGCCCCCGCCCCCCCACCTCGGCTGCTCCGGTGAAAGATTGCTGAATTTCATGGTGTTAGACATTCAGTCAGCGCAGGTGTGAGGTCGTTCAGTTAATGTTCAGCCTCTTTATCACAGGAATGAGTCACATTATTAAGCGAGGAATAATTAGTCGCTCATCCATCACGTTTCTCACAACGGGCAGGTTAAATATCGATAGCAATGAAATGTCGAATAAAACACATCATCGAGTCGCTTTTTGTTTGCCTTCCCATATTCAAGTGTGTTGAACACTTAAAATGAAATCAAGATACTGCGGATGCTGGAAATCTGAAGTAAGAACAGAAAATGCTGGAAAACCTCAGCAGGTCGGGTAGAGACAGCTCTGCAGAAGAGTGATAAAGACTCGAAATGTTAACTCTGATTCTTTCTCCACAGATGTTACTAGGGCTGCTGAGCTTTTATTTACAGCATTTTCTATTTGTATTACTCAGTGGTGTTGAATGGGCGAAAGAATAAACCGGCGATTGTCACAGCCTCTCGGGAGCAAGAGTAAAAATCCAGGCAAACGCGCAATGCACATTGTGTCTTCTCTGGGTGAGTCATTCCCCCTCCCATCCCATGACTGGAGAATAGGTTTCTCCGCTATAGATTAGGCTGCAAAACGGCCGGGGTGAGGAAAGGCGCTATATAAATGTAACACTTATCTACCGTTATGATATGGAGACCGGCGCGCGATTCGACCCAAGATTCCCTCCTGCAAGTTGACTGCGTCCATCGATATCTTCAGGAAGAGCGCAATTTTTAACAGCGAGCGCTCTCAACCAGTTCCGGCATGAAGCTGGGCAGTAACGTGTGGCCCACCCGTTCCTGAAGATATTCATTGCAAAGCGGTGCCAAAGATTCTCGAAGGGAGAATTGCCTCCACACTGTACTCAGCTATACAGTTACAGGACAGGAACAATCACGTTAGATCCGAATAACAAAAATAGCCGGACACGCAAGCTTTAATCTCATGTCTGTCACATCTGTCTCTGTTTTCCTGTCAGGGCGCTGTTGCAGCTGATGTTGTGGTTACTTCTGTAACTGCTGCCTGCAGACACGAGGCTTGACACCTTCAGTAGTTCAGACCGAAATGTGCATTTTAAAATGGTAAGTAAGCGTTTTTCTCAGTAAACGCTTCCGCAGAGCTAGCCTGCTATTTTTCGATATGACCTCAAGTGTTTACAGCCACATTTTGGCGTAACGAGGTTAGGTTAACTCATTGCTAACCTAACTGCTAGAAAAAGCCATTCAGCTGCACCTGCACATCGCCCCAGAACCACCCCGCCCCCGCTCCGCCCCCAACCCTGCAAGTTCTATAGCAGTACTTTCAAAGTTTTAGAAGAGAAATCCTGTAGTGCAACTCTTTCAGTCCGTCGCTCAGAGATTCATATCTCTTTTTTAAAAGGGTATTGGTCTCTACGGGCAACACAAACCGATTTAAAATATAATGAGTCGGTCTTTGGACCAGTTTTAAATGTATTTTTAAGCCCTTGGTTAAATCTCATCCGTTTTCAACCTGTTCTCGACTCGCCATTTCCAGCGAGACGCACGGGAAAATGCAGCGAGAGACGGGCTGTTGATGGGAGAGTTCACAGCAAATGCTGACCGCCGCTTTTCCCACAATTAGTCGGTATGAGTGATTGGACGTCCTGAGACCGCCAAACCAGTAGAAAACGCAATCTATCAATTTCTTCCTCCACGTGAATATTGTTATTTGTGAATGGATCAACAACCGTCCAAGAGTTTAATCGCAAAGTCCCACTCTGCACTATTTAAAACATGGCACCAATACATTTGCAATGGATGGGTCAAAAGCTCTCTGTTCACTTTCAAATGATGATTGGTCGGCGGTAAATGTAAACATTATACAGAAATATATTCAGCTACGGCTGCTTATGTCGGATTGTATCATAATGCCATAGAGCCATTCGGAAACAGGGGAGGCCATTCGCCCCATCGAATCCATGCCAGTTCACTGTAGAGCAATCCGGCCTGCCCATTTCTTTGCTCTACTCCAGCCGGTACTCCAGTAGGTTTATTCACTGCAGGTTCCCCAACCAATTTCCGGTTGAAAACACTTGTGAAATGTCCTGTAAATTGACTAGGCAGCAAACAAGAGCATAGTACATACAAAAAGTGGTAACAGCGTAAAATAAACGTCGAAATGATCAGACAAAATACAACTTTCACAGTAAATCTGCACTGGGCGAACCTTTCTTACCCAGGGAGTGCTGTGAGTGTGGGGCACAGTCTCACAAGGACTAATGGAAGCGAATTGCAGAAATGTATTTAATTGCAACCCCAGATAAGCACATGGGGGGGGGGGGGGGGGGGGGATATAATATTATGCTAATAGGGTGAGATTAATAGGGAGACCGGTCAGAGTATTAACACTGGTAAAGCCCAGTTGGGCCGAATGTCCTGTTTCACTATTGCTAATTCTATCTATTTGTAAACGACCACTGACAAAACCTTCCAACCCTAATACCGTCACCTGTCAAATGCACATCCCGTCTTCCGTCTGAAATCGAATTGTACGAAGCACAGTGGCGGCCAATCACATTGCTGATTTGGTAACACCCGGGTCCTTTGTAACCCTGCTGGCACTGTGAAATGGGACACAGGTAACTTGGTGGGTTATTTTGATCACCCGCCAGATTTATAATCCGGATTGAAATGAGAATGGCGAACCCCGGAGCAAGGGGGTGTGAGCTAGGATTGGAACTGAGGCAGTCTGAAATGTTCCATTCTGTCAATTAATGTATAAATGCAGATTAAATACAAGTTTTCCATTGCGCGGGTGGTTTCTATCCAAGTCATTATTAACTTCAAACCGAAAAGCATTTTAATGTGTATTTGAGGCTCAGTCCCACATGAATTTTCAGCTTGGAATTCGATTTTTTAAATCATTTCTGCTGAATTACAGGCATTTCATACTGTCATAGTTTCACAGCAAATAATTTCCTTATCTCACAAAGCAGAAGCCAAAGATAAGCACATACAGTAACAATTACATTGTTCGCCCACGTTAAGCACTTGCTTTTTAAAAATCCTTTGCATTGTGAACTGTGAGGATCGTGTAGAAATTCCAAATGACACAGGCAATTTGGTGGAATGGGCGGGGAGGTGGCAGATGAAATTCAATGTGGAGAGATGTGAAGTGATTCATTTTTGGAAGGAAGGGCATGGAGAAACAGAATAAAACAAGTGGTACAATTTCAAAGTGGGTGCAGGAGCACCGGGGCCTGAGTGCACATGTGCAGGAGCCACTGAAGGTGGCAAGGCGAGGCTGAGAGGGCGGTTCATGGAACATACCCACATCTAGGCTTTATTAATAGGTGCACAGAGTGCAAGAGCAAAGAGGATATGTTCAAATTATATAAGACACTCAACTGGTATATTGGGTCCAGCTCTGGGCGCCACACTTTAGGAAGGGTGTGAATCCTTTGGAGAAAGTGCAGAAAAGATTCACGAAAATAGTTCCAGAGATGAGGAACTTTAGTTTTGAAGACAGACTGGAGAAGTTGTGAACTGAATTTCTTGGAGAAGAAGGCCGAGAGGAGATTTGATAATGGTATTCCAAATGATGAGGGGTCTGGACAGGTAGTCAGGACGAAACTGTTTCCACTTGTGAAAGGATGGAGAACGAGAGGGCACAGATTGAAAGTAATTGGGGAAAAGAAGCAAAAGCGACATCAGGAGAAACTTTTCCACCTGCGAGTTGTTAAGGTTTGGAGTGCTCTGCCTGAGAGTGTGGTGTACGGAGATTCAATCAAGGTATTCAAGGGGATATAGACTGTTATCCAAAAAGGAGGATTGTGCAAGATTCCGGGTAGAAGGTGGGGGGAGTGGGACAAGGTAAATTGATCATTAGGCGAGATGGCGCAGCCACCACGACGGGCCGAATGGCCTCCTCCTGCGCCGGAACAATTCTGTGATGTTGAGACCAGGAGATTTTATGACGAAAAATGTTAGCATCATAAAATCGATTGTATTCACTCGTGAATGACGAGTCAGAAAAATCAATCTGTAATGATGACCTAGTGCATCAACTGGTCACCTAATGAGCGGATACAGGTATCTGGTGTGGTCTACAAGACACCTGGACTAAGGGTGTGAAGGGATAAATGTAGTTGGTATTCACTAGACTGCCCAATGTTCATAAAAATCTGTCATATTTCAGTCAGAATTTGAACTAAAACTCATGATACGCCCCAGGGTAAAACGAGGGCTCAATGTGACTATAGTCTGACATAAATCACCCAAAAATTATATTTTTGTCAGCAGTGTAAGATGCGGGATGCCGGCTAGGCGTCCTGTTTGACCGCTTTTAACACCCCCTCTTTCCATTCCAGTCAATGGGAATTATAATACGATGAAGCGTAACAATAATTGGCGATCTGCGAGTTTTGCATTACAGTCCCACACCAATCTGAAGCAGTGGGAGATTTCCAGACTGTCAGCCGGCGTGTCAAGTGGGCGGGAGGGTCGACCGAGAATAAAACATCCCGACTGATACTCGGCATGGATTCTGGCTAATTGGATTAAGTATCCGACCTTGTTTACAGCCAATTGGAATAAAGGTTTCGGGCCTGAGCCCACCGCCCACCGAACTTAACGAGATCTTACTTTAAGTTAGAGGGGAAAAGTGGTATTTGTCCACTAATTTGTCACCCCTTCCAATGTTCTTGTTTGAAGAAAATTTAGGCATGCATTTTTCAGAACTGGTTTTAGAAACTGCTCTCAAGTCCATTTCACACATTCAAACCTCGACGAATGTTGACAGAAGAGAGTGCTGCCGATAACAGGGTCTCACTTTGGCTTCTTTCCTGAAATTTTATACGCTCAATGATAGATGCAGAGTTAAATTAGTGAGCAAAATGCCCGCTTACCACAATAAGAGTTTAATGTCAAACAGCTCCTATATCCGACGTCACAAATGGGTATTAGTGCACACACTAACCGAGATGTCGAACCCACACGTACACCCATTGTAGTAAATTAACTGTCGCTACAAGTCTGGCATATTCACATCGTATAAGCTATGATAAAACTAATATGTGTGAAATGGGGTTTAGAGGCGGCAGCAAGCGTGGACTTTTCTATCTTTGAAGCCAATTCCAATTTATTGTGGTCATAAGTGACGGCACATTTGGTATGTGTACGTGCGTGAGGTGGAGAGGTATATGTTCTTTCTGTACTGAACATCATTGTGTCACTCTGAGATGCGCTATCATATCGTATTCACTAACAGACGGAACTAAGGACGAAACCGATTCCTTGCTTTGACGATGCAATCAACATTAGTTCCCAATATGTGGATTTGTCTCTTTCTTTCCTTCGTGTCATGGACAGAAGGTAAATTTCATATGTTTTACTAATTTCTGCAACAAATTATTCCTGTCCTGTAGAAAATGAATAGGAAATGCACAATGCAATTGACTTTTGGTAGTCCATTTTAAAGATAGCGATCTGACATGACATGAGTGTTTAATTCCTGATTTAGCTATGGCTAAATATAGTTATAAATATACTTGCCTATTCGAATAATACTCTAACGTTGGACACTTCAAATTATATTGAATGAGTATTGTAAAGCATTTGTAGAGCATTAATTGATATTTATTGAGTGATTCAAGTGAGATTCAATGAATATTTTGATGTCTATTTTAATTAATACTGATTTTAATGTATGTTTATCGAGGATGTTTATTGGACATTCTCTTGCTTTTTAATGACAACGTATTCGGCTTTTGGACTCGGGTTAAATATGTAAATATGTTGCTTATGCACTGATCAAATAGATATTCTAATGAACATTTGAAAATGCGTAATTGGCATTTAATTAGTATTTTACTTGAGCTGAAAATTCATTAACTGACCCCAAAATAGTGATTGTGTAGTGGGAGTACTTGAAAATTGACAAAAAAATTAATCGCCACTAAAGATATTGAAATGGACTTTCGATGGAAATTTCGAACAGCTGACAATTCCTGTTTTTAATTTTATTTTTCTGTCTCAGTTATTTGTAGTCGTCAGTTCTCGATGGTGATGCCGGAACATGCATCTGCCAACTTGAGTTCAGTTGTAGAAATTCCGTGCAGGATGTATAATATGGAATATATGAGCAACTTGCAGGGGAGGTGGTTGAAGTGGGACCCTGTTAACTCCGGTGGCATTACTATCTGTGACAGCAGGAAACCAGGGTGGGAGGGTTATAACTGCCGTGAAAGAATTCAGTTCAAATGCAACCTCGAGAAAGCGCAATGCTCCCTCCTGATAAAGGACATCAGTAAGAGTGAGGAGGGGACATATCAATTCATCGCCGAAGTCTCCTCCAAGGGACTGTTTCTACATTTCGCACTGAGCGTTATAAAGTCCGACTTTCTCTTTCCGGTGTTTGTTTTGTTTCTTTATTTATTGCTATTTCTTTCTCTAGTCTGAATGTGTAAAGTGGGCAAATGTTGCCATTTTCTCGGCTGAACGTTCAGGGTAGTTTAAACACAGGTTGGGGAAATACTGATAATAAACGCGATAGTTCCTACACTAAAGACAGCGCCATATGTTAATTACCCCAGTAAAACTGACCACCCGTGATGCTGTTTATCCTCCTTTTGAGGAATATTGCGAATCACATGTAGCTGTCTAGTCCCCTTATCAATATTGGGGACTCCGCGCGTTTGGTGTTTGTGATTCTAGGGGATTCCTGTGATGCTCTGAGTTTAGTCAGTATTAAGTGTATTATTACAATGAGGACAGCGAATCAGCATCCACATCAGCTCTCTTCATTTAAGTCAGATCTCACCGCTGGTTGGACTTCAGAATTGGCCTGAAAGAGCGAAGAGTGCTAACCTAGAGGCACCAACAAGCAGCCAAAATGGGAAGAGGGGAAAATGCCCCAGGAAAATACATACTTCTTGTCATTTCAGGCTCCGTGACAGTTAAATCCGGAGGTTCCCATATCAGACAGGGCCACTGAACCCAATATAATGATTTCTCTAGGAGCTGAATGAAGATGACTCGTCATTCATGCTTTGCATTTTTGTCTGCTTTAGATGGATTGGGAAAGTCAACAGTCAATTCCTCTCTCGTGGCGGTAGAAGGCAACTCCTCATTATTAAACTGCACCGTCAGGGAAACATTGGCCTGCAGTTTAAGATGGGAGAAAAATAGTGAAGAGATCAGCAGCTGTTCCACTGATGAATTAAAGCAGACGTTTCACAACATGACTTCTGAAGGTGACGGTGAATATTGTTGTGTGGCTGAATATAACCTGGGCACCGTAAATAATTCCACACAGATTTCTATGCAGCGTAAGTGTGCATAATCTTCTCAATTTGACACTTGCCTTTCATCTCAAGAACTATGAGTTAAATTCCAACATTCCCTTGTACCCTTGCTGGAAGTCTCCAAATTGAATGAGGCTGGGACAGAGGCAGTGCCGGGACCCTTTTGTGCAGGCAGGGCTGGGCATAGCCTCGATGGTTTCAATAATAGAAATAAACCTGGCTTTGGCTCAGGTTGGCAGGGGTGGAATATGGCTCACTGCGAATTAATTCACAGGCTGGTATCTTTGACCTTTGCCCACAAGAAAATTTCCCACAACTATTATTCTGCATCCAATTCTTCACAAGCAATGCTGGTAGTCTGGCGGAATTAATTTTCCATTCCATAGAATTAACATTTTGCATTTCGAAAAAAACATATATTCTCGAAAATTCTCGGATTAGTGATGGTAGCCCTGCTATTGGTATAACATATAGTTACAAATCGCTCATGGTGTAGAAGGATGACATTCAGCCAATCAAGCCCATGCTACCTTTCTGTCGGGGAATCCAAATGGACCCATCCCTTTGCTCCATCCTGGTAACAAAGCGCAGTCAGTTTCATTTTGAAATCATTCATTGTCTTCACTTCGTCTATCTCGTATACATTGAGGTCCAGGTCGTTAACAAATGGGCTCTTCCTCATAATCCCGCAGCATCTCCTGACCAAAATCTTAAATCATGTCCACAAATCCTTGTCCCATCATCAGCTAACGGGAACATATTTTCTTTGCTTCCTGCTATAATCTCGGTACATTCCTATCAAAACTTCTACAGCTTTGCCTAACGTAGAACGACCCCAGCTTCTGCGACCTAACATTGCAACGACAATCCCCAATCGCTGGAGCCATTCTGGTAAATCTCCACTGCACCCTCTCCAGGACACTCACATCCTTCATATAGCGTGGTGACCAGAGCTGCACCCAATCTTCTAACTGTGGCCTAACTGGAGCTGTATAGGGGTCCAGCATAACTTCCCTGTCCTTGTAATTGTATCTCTGTTTATGACACGGAAGATCCCATAAGCTTTGCCACCGACCCTCTCAAAGTGTCACTTTCAAGGATCTGTTCACCTGCAACTCCACGTCCCTGTATTCTCTTCCAAACGGTGCCATTTTACTTATGTTACCTCGCGCCATTTGTTCCACCAAAATCCATCATCTTCTTATTCAATTCAGTCATTTAACTCAGTCACTTCAATCAGTCACTTATTCAATTCCATTTGACGCTTGTCTGCCCACCCTTGTTAGCGTATCCTTGTCCGGTTATCTCGTTAGCTGAACATCCTGAAGAAACACAGCAGCCCTAATCAAAGGGAGATGTTTCAAAGGGGAGAACTGGGGAATAGGTGGAAATAAGTTGACGCTTTTCCAAACACTGACGGATGAAAGACATTTTGGCAACATTATAGATATTTATCTTTCTGTACTTGCTCTGTCTGAGGAATCTCCCAGTACATCTCTCAAGACAAGTATGTTTGGGATGAACATTCATTAGATTAAACATGAACTTGTTCCTAAGGCCTAACCCGCCGTAAGAAAAAATGTAACACGCCATTAAACGGGTAATATATACTGGTGGTAATATTTCCTAATTTGGAAAAACATATACCAAATCTATTGCATTTACTTAAGAAAACAAATTAATTTTTTATAGAAAAGATATAAATATATCTATAAAGATATAAATGTAATTATTTCTGTATTTCTTTTAGTTAAGCCCAGAATAACAGTGGGACTGATCTGCATTATCTCTGCAAATTGGACGAATTGTACCTGCAGGGTTAGAGGCAATCCACCTTCAAACATTACATGGGGCGTCAATGAGACAATCCTCCTTGCGATCAGGTCAGATGTGGAAATCATCTCCCGGGCGGCGGACAGGTGCCTGGCGCAGGAGTCCCTGACACTGGGCCTACCAACGGGAACTGGAAACCTGATTTCATGTAAAGCAGCGAATAAACAAGGTAATTCTATCAGCAAATACCAGCTCCACACTCAGGGTACAAGTTTAACCTGCTGAATATTATAATGGAGTCACAGCTCATTCACTAACTCAATTATAATAGTGTCAGCAAATTCCAGCGCCATTCAGCAGCTCAATCCTGCATCTATCTCTAGTTTGTACTCGGTGCACTTTCCATCACGAACGATACCAAATGAACAAAGTCATTAGTACTTTCTGAAACTTGCTGCATATATGAAAGTCAAAGTTATAGGAACAGAAGAAATAGACAATGGCATTGAAAGTGTTTGTTTTCTGAATTAAAATAAACACTTTAAAATGTCAGATTCACTTTCACAATCTGATAGCATCTGCAGTCTGCCCCGGCTTGTGTAAACTTCCATCTTGTTCAGCCCATCTGAGTAGATTATCATCGTATTTATCGACACTAAATTGAATTATCTGCCTAGATTATAGTTTAGAGTCTATATGACCTCTCCCTGTCAAATGTGGCACCTCACACTTCCCTGTAATCAATGCCAAGAAACATGTCTGCCCATGATGGTAACCTTTGTCATCATTGTCGCTGTCCACCAGTTTCTCAATTTGCTATCACAGAATCACAGGATCAGAATCACAGAATCATATAGTGCAGAAGAGGCCCTTCGGCCCTTCGTACCTGCACGGACATGTGAGAAACACCGGATCTACCTACCTAATCCCATTTAGTAGCACCTGGCACACAGCCTTGAATGTTATGACGTGCCAAGTGCTCATCAAGGTAATTTTTAAAGGATGTGAGGCAACCCGTCTACACCATCCTCTCAGGCCGTGCATTCCAAACCGTCAGCACCCTCTGGGTAAAAAGGTTTTTCCTCACATCCCCCTAAACCTCCTGCCCCTCACCTTGAACTTGTGTCCCCTCGTGACTGACTCTTCAACTAAGTGGAACAGCTGCTCCCCATCCACCCTGTCCATGCCCCTCATAATCTTGTACAACTCGATCAGGTTGCCCCTTAGTCTTCTCTGCTCCAACGAAAGTGACCCATGTCTATCCAGCCTCTCTTCAAAACCTAAACACTTCATCCCAGAGAACATCCTGGTGAATCTCCTCTGCAATCCCTCCTGTGCAATCACATCCTTCCTATAATGTGGCGACCAGAACTGCATACAATACTCCAGCTGTGGCCTCACCAAGGTTCCATACAACTCCAACATGACCTCCCTACTTTTATAATCTATGCCTCGATTGATAAAGGCAAGTGTGCCATATGCCTTTTTCATCATCCCACTAAGATGTCCCTCTGCCTTCAGAGATTTATGGACACACACGCCATGGTCACTTTGTTCCTCAGAACTCCTAGTGTCATGCCGTTCATTGAATACTTCCTTGTTAAATTACTCTTTCCAAAGCGTATCACTTATCAGTGTTAAATTCCATGTGCCACTTATCTGCCCATTTGACCATTCTGTCTCTATCTTCCTGAAGCCCAAGACACTCAACTTCACTGTTAAACACCCAGCCAATATTTTTGTCATCCGCAAACTTACTAATCCACCCTCCACATAGTCATCTATGTCGTTTATATAAAGGATGAATAATAGGGGACCCAGCACAGATCCCTTTGGTAAGCCACTGGACACGGACTTCCACTCACTAAAGCATCCTTCTGTCATCACCCTCTGTCTCCTACAACTAAGCCAATTTTGAATCCACCTTATCAAATTACCCTCCATCCCATGTGAGACACTTTGTAATTTTATTCTGTATTGCAACATACAAGTCAATTATAAATATCAGAACATCAGTGGTCCTAGAAAGGACATTGGGGAGCACCAATGTTAACCATCCAGCAGTTTTAAAAAGAACCATTCACCAAGACTGGATGAGTTCTTTATTTAAGCTAATATTTTTAACCAAGCTACTCCATGAGCCTTAATTTAAGTAACCAGACTTTTATGTGGTGGTTTGTCAAACTCTTTCTTAGAAGCAGTACAGGCAAAACCTATTGCTTCACCGCCCGCCCCCCACCAATCAACTTCCTCTGTTACTTCATTAAAAAAATCAATTCGCTTACTCAAGCATTATTTGTTTCTTACAAATCCGAGCTGGGTGCCCTCAGTTAAGCCAGGACTCTCCAAGACACCTACCAACAATGTAATGAATTAACCATTTAACATTATGAGGTTTCATCATATGAACTTTCACCTTCTTAGCCGAACCTATGAAGAAACAAATCAATCCAGCCCAAAGCACGATGTTAAAAGGAGCAACATTAGGGAAATAATTTGACTTTTTCCCCCAAGCACTGGCAGTTAAAAGCATATTTTTTGGGAACATGTTTACATATAAATATCAGCTGCATTTCCTCTGGTCTGAGAAATCTCCCACAACATCTCTCAGGGCAAATCTGGTTGGGATGAACATTCCTGTGATTAACTATGATTTTTTTTTTGCTAAGGGTTAACCTGATTTGTTTGAAAATATAACATGCGATTGGACTTATGTTATATTAACTGTTTGCTTTATTTATTTTTTAAAATGTATTTCCTTTTCAGAGTCGACCATGACTATCGTGGCTCTTTCAACAGCTAAATTAATGGATTATAGAAACTGCAACTGTTACGTATAATTGTTCCGTATATTTTTTCCCTCTTTTTAAATAAACCCATAATAATAGTGGGGTCAACCTGCAGTACCTCAGAATAT
The DNA here is from genome assembly GCF_017639515.1 of Carcharodon carcharias. Lineage (NCBI taxonomy): Eukaryota > Metazoa > Chordata > Chondrichthyes > Lamniformes > Lamnidae > Carcharodon > Carcharodon carcharias. The sequence continues at coordinate 7,106,666 of NC_054495.1, read as the reverse complement.
TGGAATAATTGTACCTGCAGAATTAGAGCCAATCCACCTGCAAACATTACATGGGGCCGCAATGGGAGAATCCTCCCTGGGATTATGTCAGTTGTGGGAATCATCACCTGGGCAGCGAATAGGTCCCTAGTGCAGAGCTCGCTGAGACCGGTCCTACCAACGGGAACTGGTAACATAATTTCATGTAAAGCAGCAAATAAACACAGCAAATAGCAGCTCCACACTGAGGGCACTTATTTAATCTATTGAATACTATAATGGAGTCACAGCTCAGTCACAAACTCAATCATAATAGTATCAGCAAATTCCAGCTCCATTTATCAGTTCAATACTAAATCTATCGCTAAGTGCACTTTCCATCAATGACTAATCAGCAATTAGAGGGATCAGGATCTTCGATTTTAAAATTCAGACAGCTGACACTTGCCAAATTATCTTGAAAATGACATTTTATTTTTGAATTAAAATAAACAGTGAAGCAAGTCCAATTCCTTCTCAGAATATAATAGTAAACCGCTGTCTATACTATCAGCAGCCCCCACCAAAACCCCTACATCAGATGCCCATTTCTATTTCGCTCAGGCCCAAAGAGGGAGAGACGGTGTATTTCAGAGACACAGGGAATGCTCTGGGGACCCAGGTTCAATTTCCAATGAAACCATTGCCAATTGTTGTAAAAACCTCATCTGGTACACTAACGTCCTTTAGGAAAGGGAATCTGCCGTCCTTATCTGGTCTGGCTTACAGGTGATTCCAGGCCCACAACAGATGTTGTGGTTGACTCTTAAATGTCCTCTGAACAAGGGTAATTAGGGATGGGCCAGTGCATGGCCTAGTCAGTGATGCCTGCACGCAATGAACGAATAAAAAAAATAAGCGGTTATAATGCTGGTCTTCATTAATCCAAGCTCAATTAATGCAGTCAAGCTGATAGAGCCATACAAGCATAGAATGGAGATTGGAAAAGTAACTGTTTCAGCTCACTGTATACAACCTAATGAAGCTCTGGAATATATAGAGTCAACAATTCATTTTAGGGCAGATTAAGGGGGTGGAATGTTCTGATATCACTGGACGAGTAATCAAGAGACCCAGGCTAATGCGTAGGGGACATGGGTTCAAATCCCATCATGGCAGCTGGTGGAATTGAAATTTCATTAATAAAATCTGTAATTCGAAACTGTTTTCAGTGATGGTGACCGTGAAACTGAAAAAAAAAAACACCTGATTCACTAATCTCCTTTACGGAAGGAAATCTGCCATCGTTACCTGGCCTGACGTACATGTGGTTGACTCTTAAATGCCCCCTCTGGTTTTTTTTTTGCAATGCGTTCATGGGATATAGGTGCCACTGGCTAGGTGGGCATTGGTTGTCCATCCCTAATTGCGCTTGTTCAGAGGGCATTTTTTAAGAGTCAACCACATTGCTGTGTGCCTAGAGTCGCACGTAGAGCAGCCCAGGTAATGACAGCAGCTTTCCTTCCCTAAGGGTTAGTAATGAACGAGATGGGTTTTTACAACAATGGTTCCATGGTCATCATCAGACTTTTAATACCAGGTTTTTATTGAATTCATATTTCACCATCTGCCACGGTGGAGTTTGCACCTGGGTCGCCAGAGCATTAGCTTCGTTCTCTGGAATACCAGCCCAGTGACAATACCACAATGAGGGAGGAAGAAAGCAGGAAACAATCGGTCATTTGGCTTAACGTCTATTAGACGAAAAACGTTAAAATTCATTATGAGAGAGGCAGTAACAGGACGTTTAGTAAATCATAATGCAATTGAGCAGAGTCATCATGTTTCCAAGGGAGCATGAAGAGACTACAAAGGGATATAGATAGGTCACTTGAGCGGGGGAAATGCCGATGGAGTGTAAAGTGGATAAATGTGAACTTGTTCACTTTAGCAGGAAAGAGAAAACAGTATTTTATTTAAATGAAGGAAGATTGCAGAACTTTACTGGACAGAGGGTCCTGGTTGTCCTGGTGCATGAATCACAGGAAGTTTACATGCAGGTGCAGCAAGTGGTTGGACAGGCACGTGGAATGTTGGCCTTTATTGCAAGGGGGAATCGGGCATAAAAGTAGGGAGGTGTTGCTACAGCTGTACAGGGCCTTAGTGAGGTCACTTCTGGAGTATTGTGTACAGTTTTGGTCTCCTCAGCCAATGAAGGATCTAAGCGCATTTGAGGCAGTTCAGAAAAGGGTTCACTTGACTGATCTCTTGGATGGAGGGGTTATCTCATAGGGAAAGGTTGAGTAGTTTGGGCCTATACCAGGTTTGCAGGTTTACAGAATGAAAGCTGTTGTCATTGAATCATATAAGATCCTGAGGTAACTTGACATGGTCGATGCTGAGAGGATGTTTCCACTTGTGGAGGGTTCTAGCACTGGGGCCATAGTTTAAAAGTTAGGGGTCTCCCACTTAAGACAGATATGAGATTATCTTTTTCACTCTCAGGGTCGTAAATCTGTGAGATTCACTTCCCAAAGGAGGAGTGGAGGCGGGGTCCTTGAATATATTTAAGGCTGTTAGACAGATTTTTTCGCTGGCTAGGGAGTGGAGGATTATGGGGACAGGCAGGAAAGAGGGGTTGTGATCACAATCAGCGCAACCATGATCTTATTGAATGGTGGAGCAGGCTCGAGGGGCCGAATGGCCTATTCTTGCTCTTATTTCTTGTGCTCTCGTGTATCTGCCTCGAGGATACTCCTCATCAAATAAGGTCATAGATGATCATTGACCTCAATTCTACATGTTGCGAGTTCCTCGCATCCTTTGATTCCTCTCTGGTCCGAAGCATGTCTCAGCCTTGAATAGGCTCAGTGGCTAAGCATTCACAGCTCTCCGGGATAGAGAATTACAAAGGTTTGTAATCCTGAGTTTAGAAATGTCACATTTGAATCATAGCCCGAGACCATTCCAGCCCGAACCCATTTGTAGTTTCCAAAGGAAGACCATGAAATGAGATATTCTTTAAAATTGAAGCAGGAAATTAGGGATAATTGAAAGGCCTTGTTAGAGACTGAAATGATATATTGAATAGGAAGCGACACACTTAGAGTATAATATGGATATATGATGGTTATCGAGGTTATACTTGGGAAATTAATCTATGTTAGGTCATTATCCCCATGCTATGAAGTTTGATATTGCCTTGGTAACGCACATACTGCTATGTATGGATGGTTCTTGTTAGTTGTCTCACGGGCAGAACTTATTGGTTCCTCTCTTAATCGAAGTTTCCCATCCATGGTGGTTGACAGGGCCCTCAACGGTGTCCATTTCATCTCTTGCACCTCTGCCCTCACACCTTCCTCTCCCTTCAGAACCATGATAGGTTCCCCCTTGGCCTCACTTTTCACTCCACCAGCCTCCACATTCAAAGGATCAATCTCTGCCATTTCCTCCAACTCCAATATGATGTCACCACCAAACACATCTTCTCTTCACCCCTCCCCCACCCCTTTTTGGCATTCCGTAGGGACCATTCACTCCAGGACACCCTGGCACACTCCTCCATCACCCCCTACACCTCAAACCCCTCCCACGGTACTTTCTACGCAATCAAAGAAGGTGCAACATCTGTCCCTTTAATTCCCTCCTCCTCAACGTGCAAGGCCCAAGCACTCCTTTCAAGTGAAGCAGCGCTTCTCTTGCACTTCCCTCAATTTGGTCTACTGCATTTTCTGCTCCCAATGCGGTCTCCTCACGCAGATTGTGTGACTGCTTTGCAGAACTCCTTCAGTCTGTCCGCAAAGATGACCCAGACCTCCCTGTCGCTTGCCATTTCAACACACCACTCTGTTCTCATTGTCACATGACCGTCCTTGGCCTGCTGCAGTTTTCCAGTGAATCTCAGCGCAAACTGGAGGAACAGCACCTCATCTTCCGATTAGGCACTTTACAGCCTTACGGACTCAAACATTGAGTTCAACAACCTCAGACCATGAACTCTCTCCTCCTTCCTCACCCCTTTTTGATCCCTTTTTTCCAACCTGTATTTTCCGACCTATATTTATTTTTAAAAAATATTTATTTCCATTTTTATTCATTGTTTTATTCGCACCTCTGAGACTATTTTGATCTTTTTCCCACACCGTCCCCTCCCCATACCCCAGCTCCACTAGGGCCATCTATCACTTGTTCATCATGCTTTCTACTCTTAATGTCACCATTAGCACCTCCTTTAGCCAGTATCACCATCATCAACACCGGTTCTACCTTTTGTTTTTGACATTTTTTGCAATCTCTCCTTTGTCTCCACCTATCACTGGCTCTCTCTCCAGCTTCTCCTGTCCCCCCCCCACACCCCGCCATTTAACAGCATATATTTTACCATATTTTTACTTCTCTTTAGTTCTAAAGAAGAGTCATGCGGACTCGAAACGTAAACTCTGTCTTTCGCTCCACAGGTGCTGTCAGACCTGCTGATTTTTTCCAGCACTTTTTGTTATCGTTTCAGATTTCCAGGATCCGCAGTATTTCGCCTTTTTGTTAGAATTTTTTGGTTCCTTTTTACTGCCCGTGATCAGTAAGTTAGCATCTAAGGGATGTGTGTTTACACACCATCGCAGAGATTGTCCCCATTAAATAATTGCAGCAGCAAGCTTTTTATGAGATTTAAAATAAAGTAGGTCATTTATTACCACGCACTTAGCCCAGATGTTTGAAAAAATGGCGGCTCACTCACGAGTTTTACAAACGCAAACAAAGATACAGATGAAGACAAAACAACATGGCTGCAAATTATAATTATCCCAGCCTCGTTCGTGGTAGGCCTATAGTTTCTTAGATGCGTTGATGCCCTAGTTGAAGCGAAGGACGATGAAGCAGACCCTTTTGAACCAGTTTTAGAAAAGGGCATTGATTCAACATCAGCCTTGGAGGTTCCTTTTGTCCCCTCTTGAGGCAAGGAAGTGGGGTCAGTTCACAAAAGTACGGTGGCCCTCAGGCAGGGATCTTTTTGAAGCCTTATGTGATCAGTTTTAAAATATGAAGCAAAATTCAGGAAATATTGGGCCACGACAATTTGCTAGGGTCAGATGTTACTGCTGTGCTAAAGCATCTCCCCTGCACTGAGAGATTCACGACCTGTTGCCGAGGCTGAGAGGTGTAGATGACATTGTACTCGGGCACTCCATTAGTTTCACTTTCACATGAGCTTGCCGTAAATGAAACCAAGACTGATGTAAGTATTGCAGCTCCACACAGGACACAAAACAGGGCCATAAATGTGCCTGAAATCTAGTTCCAAAGCCTATCAGGAGGAATGAGTTCAAAGGCTGCCCGTTCCTTGTGGGGTGAAGAGTACACAACACAATAACAGAACCACAACCAGGATTTTTAATGAGATTAAGTCCTGAGTTTGAGGAAATTATAGAATAAATCAGATTTATGCTTATTTAATATGAAAATTGTATTTACACCCAGATACAAGTTGCCTTGCAACTAAGTTGTAACTTCGCGCAATGTTGAACAAGATATTTTTGACTATTTCAGTAATATCCCCCTGGATTTATGTCATCCCAGTTGGAGCAGTCGCCGCATTTATCATTCTGATTCTGATCCCGGTGAAGTTACAGAGGTAGGTGTGTGCTGCTTTAATAGTTAAACACAGATTTAAAGTTTGCGAGGCAGAGCTATTGCTTAATAAGGTTTGCCCTGAAACTCCTGGCCCTGACAATGAGCTAAGAGTTGTGAAGGAGTTGCTAATGGAATCCAAGCTGTTATGTAATGAAAATAGCAGAATGACAGAGGCTCATGTCCCCTGGTCAATCCCGCACTCGGCTATTGATCTGAATGAGCTCTCACGTGCATGTGGGAATGAAATAGTTTGTTGGCCCCAATTCTCCAGAGCCGAATGAAGAAACAATAAGCGAATTCTATTTGACAAAAGTAATTTGGAATTGAAAACTGAACACAATCTAGGCTTCTAAACTGAACGCGAAGAATTAAGTCCAATTTCCACCAATCTATATTTAATCTGTGCAATATCAGTCACTAGTGTTTGAGTGCAATATTGGAATACACTTCCTTCTGGTGTGCTGGGTGCTCGAGTCTAGTCTTGCCTTCAAGAGGTAATTGCATTAGTTTCTTAGAGGTGGATCACAGTGAACTTCAGTGTTGTTAAAGGTAAGACCTGCTCCCGGTGATCTCCGGCACTGGTTTAGACAACCTGATGGGGTCTACGAGGGACTTTAAAGGATAATGTTCCTCTTATTCCCAGAACTCTTCCTGCCTCCCCCTGGAGCTTGCGGGAAGGAGTGTGAGGAAGGGATTGAGAGACTCTAATTGGAGGAACCGTTTGCCAGGGAAGTTCTAACCCTGACTGGCCCCCTGATCGCTGCTTAGCTTTGTTCGTCATTTTCATTTATTTCAACAGGAAGTCCGGCCTACTAGTTTGGAAGTTTGCTTTAGGATATTACATTAATCTCTCCAGTCAGCCCTGCATACAACGTGTTAAATCAATATCGAGAACTCCTGCCTATAAACAATGTTTCGTACAGTCGGTTGACACATTGTTTGCTACTTAATATATTGTTAAGACTCTGTATGAAGCATCTAATCACGTCTTCAACGTCGTGTTAACAAACAGTAACTCTCCCTTACATGTGTTAGGTGTGCACACGTTTTATTTAAAAATTAATTCATTTATCTTTTAAATAATGTTAACTTAATGTGTGGAATAACTGTGCCCGATATTTGGACAGGTGTTACATCTCTACACAAGCGATGAAACTCTCTGCTGACTGATAAATTCTCCCAGTGCTGGTGACTCCAGCTCATTGATCAGCTTTCTGAGATAGAGGGAAACCTTCACATAGAAAGATGGATGTTTACTGGCAATAAGTAAACAGGAACCAAACTGGGTCTATGTTGATCAGGAAACGATAGACAGCCAATTTCCTGATGCTACAGCACGCAGCTATAATTGAACAAAGCTCCGAAAAGAATGCAGACTCGAAACGTTAGCCCTGCCTTTCTCTCCACAGATGCTGTTAGGCCTGCTGAGTTTTTCCAGGATTTTCTGTTATTGTTGCTATAACTGAACACACTGGTACTAGTAGGTTCTAAACAGCTGTGAGATTAATCTTACTTTTATTTCATAATCAGGAAGATGAAAAGTGACATTGCTTGTGTCCCCACAGCCAACGACGACTGGACGACTTACGCTGTGGTGCAACACCCCTGAACCACCCAGGTTAGTGACGGGAAGGAAACTGACCAATGTCGAAAGGAGATATCTACCAGATTATTAATCTGTTTCTAACCACACTAAACGTGCAATTCAACCGTTTAACGAGTATTGTGAAAACTTGTTTGACTGAGCTTTCTGATGATGGACAGGCTACCCCAATCCACTGACTGGAGGTGATGACTTGGACGTTGACCTGCTGAATATGGCATGGACATTTCTTGTCTAACAGGTTTATGTTGAAATTGAAATATAGAATTTAAAGCACTTTTTGTAATTGAGTATGAACAATAGATTAGTATCAGAGATAGAATGAAAGAGATTATTCTATTACAGATATGACAATCATATCCATTCCACTAGTTCCATATCTAACACACAGCTTTCTGTTACAGAGCCATGTCCCGGACAGTAATGCTGATGTTCGAGAGACTACATCCAAATCAGCTGCAAGTGAGGAGCTTCTATATGCATCATTGAGTTTCTCGAACTTTCACAAATCTGAAAATCATTTGCAGATTCAGGAGTCCAGTGAATATGCTGTTATTAAATGTAAATAAAATGTAGGTGGATTCACCCCATTCTCACAAATGGAGTTTATCAATAGCTGAACACAACTTGTTCAATGACTTAGAACAGGAAGATCATATTGTAGAAAGTGTTTTGAGAATGGTGACCTATCAGAAATTAATTGCTAACATGTTAAGTTCTCACTGTGGGGAGTTTTGACCTACAGTCCCAAATCTGTTTCCAATCCCAATATGCTACTGAAATGGGGCAGGGACGGCTCTCTATAGGTCAATTGGACTGTCCGGCTGTTTATTCCTTATAATATTATCTCGTGCTTCCTCCGTTGGACCTTGTTTCATGCAGGATTCCCGGTTGGCTTGTGAAATAGCTTCATTTGGAAATGTTGACTCTCTCCATTGAAGCCCTTACCACGTCCAGTGTAATGAACGATGACCTCAGTGGCAACTTGCAGCAGATATTAACAAAGAGTCGGACTGAGATTAAATCCTTCAAACCTGACTTCATGCTTAAATCTTTTACCCATTGTTGACTACGGTGGATTAAAAGGCAACTTCCACATTTAACGTCTCAGTCTTTCCTGTCCTGAGTTTGATATGATGAGATCATGGGGTCGAAGCCAGTCAGGGCAGTTAAGCATCAAAGTTTTGATGTGGGACTGGAGTCACATTTTTAAAGACACGAGTGAAATAACCTCCTGTCATGTCACATCAGCTTCGTGGTCACTTTTACTGAAATCAGTGTTTTTTTTAAATTTATTTCCAAATTTGTCAAAACTGTTTTCACAGTATTAAAATGCCATAGTTAGATTTTAACCCTTGTATAATGAATTACTCACCTAATGACATAATGTCATTGATAGCATGGGCAGCTGTTTTGCCATAGGGAACTGACAAGTGTGTTCAGCAAGTTCCTTGGGTCACTTTCCTGTGCTCTGTTGTGCAACAGCACTGTTTAACCTTGATCCCTAGCTTTATGGCAGCAATAGCTAGCAGGTCGCTCTGTAGAGAAACTTTAAATGTCTCCCCGGGTGGCCACATTAGATTGGGAGCCGCTCCCAGCCCAGTGCAATAAATGTTCAGCTTGGTGCCAAATTCCATTCGGCTGGCTGCTGCAATGGGTAAGCATTCATCTTCTGGATGAATGAATTAATAAAGTATCAGCGCCAATCACCTCCTGAAACCTGTTTATTTTGTGATCAAGGTGAAGCAACCGTACACTCTGCTGGTGGATGGAAGATACTACAAACGATGGCATGAGGGTCTCAGAGAATTTTAGTAACTAGATCAGGGGTTCCCTGCATCTGGATACAGATTCATGAAGTGTAAATGTTGAACGATGCTGCAACGAATTAAAGTTTGGAGGCTGGAGAAATAAAACACCCGTGAAATTCACATGAACCTAAGGTCACTGTCGTACTCAGCTGTGAAGGGACGGAGGGAAGGAGAAACATAGATTCATGGATAAGAAAGTAAGAGGGTCTTAGACAAAGAGGTAGGGAGGAAGCAAAAGCTGTAGAAGAAATGAACAGATAAAAACATGGGGAATATGAGGTGATGAAAAGTAAAAGGGAGAAGCATGAGAGAAAGAGATGAGATTCTAACAACAAAGGGAGACAAGGAGGCTCTCGGAGCAGGACGAGTTAGCCCACAACTCCATAAAACATGGGAGCATAAGTAGACCATTCAGTTCATTGAGTCTACCCCGCCATTGAATGAGATCATGGCTGATCTGATAATCCTCAACTCCACTTTCCAGCCTTTGCCCCATAACCCTTGATTCCCTCGCTGATTAAAAATCTGTCTATCTCTGATTTGAATATGCCTAATGACCCAGTTTCTACAGCCCTCTCCAATAAAGAATTCCACAGCTTACCACCCTCTGAGAGAAGAAATTCCTCCTCATCTCTGGTCCTAGGGGAAACAACCTCTCAGCATCTACCCTGTCAATCCCCCTAAGAATCTTGTATGTTTCAATAAGGTCACCTCTCATTCTTCTAAACCCCATTGAGTACAGGCCCAACTTACTCAACCTCTCCTCATAAGAAAATCCCTCCATACCAGGAATCAACCTGGTGAAAATTGTCTGAACTGCCTCCAATGCCAGTATATCTATCCTTATATAAAGGGATCAAAAATGTTCACATTATTCTAGGTGTGGTCCAACTAGTGCCTTGTACAGCTTCAGCAAGACTTCCCTATTTTTCTAATGCATGTTTTTTGAAATAAGGCCCAAATTTCTATTTATTTTCCCTATTACCCGTTCTCCTTTTCAGATTCCATCCAATTCATCTATCCTCCTATTGATTAACATTTTGAAGCTTTGGCATTTACCCCCACACAGCACAAGCCCAAATCTGGGAGACACAAGTCTACAAGGGCCAGATATCGGCAAGAGGCAGGGGCTGAACAAGCTCGAGATTCAGAGAGAGTATAAGCCCTCACAAATACACAGGCTGACCAGATAAATGCTTCATAGTCTCAAAGCACATGGTACAAACACAAACAAATCACACAGCCCCAGCACAAAGACTCACACAGTCACAGCACAGATGCTCACACAGTCCGAACACAGAAACTTACACAGTCCGTGCACAGCAGCTTACACAATCCCTGCACAGAAACTCACACTATCCCTGCACAGCAACTCACACAGCCCGACCACAGAAACTCTCACAGTCCCTGCACAGAAACTCACACAATCCCAGCCCATAAACTCACACAGCCCCAGCACAGAACCTCACACAGTCCCCGCACAGAAACGCACACAATCCCAGGACGTAAACTCACACAGCCCCAGCACAGAGGCTCACACAGTCCCAGCACAGAAACCCACACAATCCCAGCACAGCAACTCACACAGTCCCAGCACAGAAACTCACACAATCCCAGCACATAAACTCAAACAGTCCCAGCACAGAAATTCACCGACTTCCAGACAGAAACTCACTTAGGCTCAGCAAAGAAATTCACACAGCCCGAGCATAGAAACCCACACAATCCCAGCACAGAGACTCACACAGACCCAGAACAGAAACTCACACAGTCCCAGCACAGAAACTCACACAGACCCAGAACAGAAACTCACACAGTCCCAGCACAGAGGCTCACACAGACCCAGAACAGAAACTCACACAGTCCCAGCACAGAAACTCACACAGACCCAGAACAGAAACTCACACTGTCCCAGCACAGAGGCTCACACAGACCCAGAACAGAAACTCACACAGTCCCAGCACAGAAACTCACACAGACCCAGAACAGAAACTCACACAGTCCCAGCACAGAGGCTCACACAGACCCAGAACAGAAACTCACACAGTCCCAGCACAGAAACTCACAGAAACCCAGCACAGAAACTCACACAGTCCCAGCCCAGAGGCTCACACAGTCCCAGCACAGAAACTCACAGAAACCCAGCACAGAAACTCACACAGTCCCAGCCCAGAGGCTCACACAATCCCAGCACAGAGACTCACACAGTCCCAGCACAAAAAGTCACACAGTCCCTACATAGAAACTCACAGAAACCCAGCACCAAAACTCGCAGAATCCGAGCACATAAAATCACACAGTCTCAGCACAGAACCTCACACAGTCCCAGCACAGAGGCTCACTCAGTTTCAGCACAGAAACTCACACAGGCCTAGAAATTGGACTCACACCTACTCGCACAGAGACTCGTCCAGTCTTAACACAGAAATCCACACAGTCCTAGCACTGAAACTCACAAAGTTCCAGCACAGGAACTCACTCATTGTCCTAACACAGAAACTGACACTGTTGCAGCACACAAAATCACGCAGGCTGAGCGCAGAAACTCACACAATCGCAGCACAGAAACTCACCCAGTCCTAACATAGAAACTCACGCTGGCCCAACGCAGAAACTCACACAGTCTCAGCACAGAAACTCACACACTCGCGGCACAGAGGCTCGTGCAGTCCAAGCACAGGAACTCACAAAGTCCCAGCACAGAATGACACACAGCCCCAGCTTAGAAACACACAGTGTTCCACCATAGATACTCAAACAGTCCCAGCACAGAAGCTCACACTGTCCCAGCACAGAAACACACGCAGCCCCAGCACAGAAGCTCACAAAGTCCCAGCATAGAAACGCACGCAGCCCCAGCACAGAAACTCACACAGTCCCAGCACAGAAACACACACAGCCCCAGTTTAGAAACCCACACTGTTGCAGTACAGAAACTCACACAGCCCCAGAACAGAAACTCACACAGTCCCAGCACAGAGGCTCACACAGACCCAGAACAGAAACTCACACAGTCCCAGCACAGAAACTCACAGAAACCCAGCACAGAAACTCACACAGTCCCAGCCCAGAGGCTCACACAGTCCCAGCACAGAAACTCACAGAAACCCAGCACAGAAACTCACACAGTCCCAGCCCAGAGGCTCACACAATCCCAGCACAGAGACTCACACAGTCCCAGCACAAAAAGTCACACAGTCCCTACATAGAAACTCACAGAAACCCAGCACCAAAACTCGCAGAATCCGAGCACATAAAATCACACAGTCTCAGCACAGAACCTCACACAGTCCCAGCACAGAGGCTCACTCAGTTTCAGCACAGAAACTCACACAGGCCTAGAAATTGGACTCACACCTACTCGCACAGAGACTCGTCCAGTCTTAACACAGAAATCCACACAGTCCTAGCACTGAAACTCACAAAGTTCCAGCACAGAAACTCACTCATTGTCCTAACACAGAAACTGACACTGTTGCAGCACACAAAATCACGCAGGCTGAGCGCAGAAACTCACACAATCGCAGCACAGAAACTCACCCAGTCCTAACATAGAAACTCACGCTGGCCCAACGCAGAAACTCACACAGTCTCAGCACAGAAACTCACACACTCGCGGCACAGAGGCTCGTGCAGTCCAAGCACAGGAACTCACAAAGTCCCAGCACAGAATGACACACAGCCCCAGCTTAGAAACACACAGTGTTCCACCATAGATACTCAAACAGTCCCAGCACAGAAGCTCACACTGTCCCAGCACAGAAACACACGCAGCCCCAGCACAGAAGCTCACAAAGTCCCAGCATAGAAACGCACGCAGCCCCAGCACAGAAACTCACACAGTCCCAGCACAGAAACACACACAGCCCCAGTTTAGAAACCCACACTGTTGCAGTACAGAAACTCACACAGCCCCAGAACAGAAACTGCCGCTGTCCCGGCAGAGTCTTACAGAAAATCATGTGATAGTTTTGTGCTAATTGGACAATTCAAAATATTTTAAGGCTTTACAGTTGCCTGTCAGTTTCTGCATGAGAGGTTCAGAGAAATGAAACTGACCTAGATGTGATGACCACAACTAATCTCCCTTCCGGTGCCTGCTGGCACGTGGTTGCAAGTTGCTATGGCAACCTGCTTGACGCAAGCAGCTGGTGACTGCAATTCCACAAGGACAGGCACTGCTGCGCTCACCCAACTTCAGAGGCTGTGACCAGTCCACATTGACTGCTTTGTCTCTGGATCAAGACGGAGGTGATTTTAATGTCGGGGAAAGCCGCCCTGCTTAAAGTGCTGCTGTGCCAAGTAGTTCTTAACGGTAAGATATATCGTCTCATCTACGTTTGACAGGGAGAAGTTGGTGCTCACAGTCAATGTGCAACAAACCATTTCGAATTGCCACATGAAGCCTACACTGCAGCTTTGTGCAGCTGCGATCACAATAGTTTGATTATTGACTCTGGTAAGAAGCTGGTAGGCGTTTCACTGAGAGTTACATATCCAAGTTGAAAATTGCCATTTTGTAACTGAAAATATGCAACTCGAAAGAGGGGTGTAGCATTTCTGGCTGGTCAAATATTTCAGAGAAGGTTCATACAGCTGAATCTGGGACTGAGGGGTTTCTCAAGAGGAAAGGTTGGACCTTTATCCATTGCAGTTTAGAAGAGTCAGAGGTGACCTTGCAGAAATATAAAAGACCCCAAGGAGACTTGACAGGGTGGATGTGGAGAGGATCTTTCCTCTTTTGGGAGAGACTAGAATGAGAGGACATAGGAATATAAGGGATCTCCCATACTTGGATATTTGGGAAGTGAGTGTGGAGAAACACTTTGTCCACTGCCAGGAATGGCGGTAACCACAGGAAACAGGTTTAACATTGTTAGAAAATTAATGAAAATGTGAGGATTTTGGTTTGCACCCGGTGAGTTATACAGAGCTGGAATGGACTGCCGAGGAGGGATGGTTGAAGGGGATTCAGTAATTAACGTGAAAAATGTTCCTACTGAGAAAGGGACAACTTTGCAGAGCCATGGGGAAAGATTAGCAGAGTGGGAATAATTAAATTCTTAGGGGAGGCGATGTTAATGGTATTGTTGTTAGGTTAATAATCCAGAGGCCCAGGATAATGCTCCGGGGACCCGGGTTCGAATCCTGGCCCGGGAGATGGTGGAATTCAAATTTAATAAAAACCTAGAATTAAGAGTCTGATGATGAAATGGTTGTCGATATTTGTAAAGACCCATCTGGTTCACTGTCGTCCTTACCTGGTCTTGCCTACATGTGACACCGGACTCTTAAATGCTGTCTGAAATGGCCTAGTAAGTCACTCAGTTCAAAGACAATTAGGGGTCGGCATCAATGCTGGCCTTGCCAGTGAGACCCACATCCCATGACAGAATAAATAAAAAACACATTTAGTGCAATAGAACTCCATGAGACATTTTATGGGAACATTAAATGATATAATAGGGCTCGACCACAACAGGACGCATTCGTTCAGTTGCTTAATCCAGGAGGCAGGTTTTCAGGAGTTTCTTAAAGGAGGGATGTGCCAAAAAGAGATTTAGAGAGGGACTTTCAGAGCCTAAGACCAAGCTATCCGAAGGCCTGGCCACGCACCGTGGAGCACCGGAAATCGGAGGTGCTCAGGAATTCTGAAGCAGTTGGGCACAAGTACCTGGGAGGGTTGCGGATCTGGAGGAGCTCACTGAGACCGAGAGAGATGCGGCCATGCAGGAATTGGAAAAGAGGGACGGATAATTCAAAATGAAGCAATTGCTTAACCAGGGGCCACGGAAGGGCAGCAAGGACGGGGGGGTGGGGTGATGGGTGAACAGGGTGTGGTGCAAGTTTTGACATGGGCGGCAGGGTTCGGATGACGTCACGCTTACGGAGGGTAGAATGTGGGAGATCAGGGCGTTGTAATCGGCGTGTCCAGAGGTCAGGAAGGTGTGAATGAGGGTTTCGGCGGTAGATGAGCTGAGCGAGGGGAAATGTCGGGCAATGTTCTGCAAGAGGAAAAAACTGGTCTTTGTAATGGAGCGCTTGCTCTGGAATTCCCTATTCAAATCTTCCTTCCCCGCTTTTTCTGTTCTCCTTTACAAATCTGTCGAAATGTCAGTCCATCAATTTGAAAAGGCAGTTTGAACTAGGAAGTGATAATTAGAAAATTTGATTCAATACCTAGTCAGGCAGAGAATGTGAAACAAAGGAACGTAGAGTAAGATATGATTGAGGGAGAAACAGAGGGGGAAAGACAGAGAGAGTGAGGGAAGGAGGGAGAAAGGGTGGGGGAAGACAGAGAAAGAGGGGTGGCGGGAAGAGAGAGGGGTGAGGGAGAGAGAAAGGAAAGATTGAGCAGGGAGTGGAATGATAGAGTAAGAGAGAGGGAGACAGGAAGGGGGATAAAGCGGGCGTGGAGAAAGAGAGAAACAGGAAGAGGGATAAAGGGGGAATGGAGAAAGAGAGGGAAAGTGAGACAAAGAGAGAGAGAGAAAGGGGAAAGAGAGAGAGAGAGGCTGAAAGGGAGAGGGAAAGAGAGAGAGGGAGAGAATGGGGAGAGATAGGATGAAAGGGGAGAGATAGAGTGAAAGGGTGTATCATGTGAGCATAGCCACTTCATTCCATTCCATGTGTTTCAATGGCGAGCTTCTGCTGATTTCCTGGGGTATTAGGGCAACTCAGACAGCAGAGTGCTAATTTCGGTGTTGAGTGCACAGGTACAGTCACTGCCCGCATCATCCTTCAATGACCCCTGCGCACAGATCGCCTCATCATTACCGTGAATGGAAAATCCAGACCAATGATTGAAGATGGAGATTTTCCTGACGCTGTCCCTCCACAAAAAAAACACTCAATTTTCTCATTCTCTCTCTCTCTCTGTAGTAGATCAATTCGACATCAGAGTAAGAGAAACGCATGTGACCGGAGTCCTGGGTAAATCGGTTGTATTATCCGTTCACGAAGAAGGGCCAATACGGAGAATCACCTGGGACAAGGGCAAACAGAGATTTCTGAACTGCCAGAATGGTGATGGTCACAAAATCTTCGGCAGAGATCAAAACAGAGTAACATGTTTCCTGGAATGCTCCCTCCAGCTTTCAGACCTGCAGATGGAAGACCGTGGGGTCTATCTGGTAACAGCAGTAACTGCTGATGGTCAGACCAAAAACCAATCCATCTATTTAGACCTCTCTGGTAAGTGATGTTATTCCCTGTTGGTCAGGCGCAGAGCGACATGCCCGGTAATCCATAACCATGTTGACCTTGTGCCGAATCAAGTTCTAGCTTCATGCATAGCCATAAATGTTCATGTTAGGAAAGTTCACTCGACTGTCCTACTGCTTTTCTGGGAGCCTCCCATCTTGGGCAAACTTTCAACTTCAGGTTATCCAAAAGCCTGCGAGTCGAATCGTCTCCTAGGCCAGTAGGGGATTTTGCATCTCAGAAGGCAGGCGAGGTCTCAGCTGAGCCTCTCGACTGAAATCTCAACACCTCCCATGGTGCAGTATTCTTCCAGGACCGGTCGAGGTTTTCCACTAGAGCCTGCAGAAGCTTGATCTGAGCCAGAGGCTGGCTATGAGCCTACCCTGGCATCGCCACTAGGCTCTTACTTGAGTGCTTTGGTGGGGACTTCAATTCCTCCAGTATCCCTGAATGCGCAGTGACCCCCGGGCACCTCTCCCATGCGTGGCTGAAATGGCTTCTGCCCAAAGTCTGGCTGGCGATGAGGTGTGGGGATGGGGGACGTCCTTGTGGACAGGTAGTGGGGGGTGGAAGGTGTGGGGGTGGGGTGAGGTGTTGGTAGGCGTCTCCTGGGGGGTTGAGGGTGTGGTGGGAGCTGGTAGAAGGCGGCCGGTATGGGGTTGGATGAACTGGTGGTAGGCGGGGCTTTGGGGATGGGGTAGCGGGGTGGAAGTGCTGGTGGTCGGTGGGTGGTGGGGTTTGGTGGCGTGTTGGGAGAGGTAGTGGGAGACAGGTGGGGGCTGGGGATGGGGAGAGCTGGTGGTAGACGGGTTGGGCTGGGGGGCGAGGGAGCTGGTGGTAGGCGAGTGGTTAGGGTGGGGTCTGAGGGTGGGTGGAGCTGGTGGTAGGCAGGCGGTGGGAGCTAGAAGTGTGTGTGTGTGTGTGTGTGTGTGTGTGTGTGTGGGGGGGGGGTGGGGGTTGGTGGTCAGCGGGTGTAGGGATGGGTTAGGGTGAGGGCAGGAATGCGGCTGAACCATGTCCCACTCCAATTCCACGTATTTTCTGCCCCAAAGCCCCTTCTCCCCCTTCCCTCCCTGGCCTCTCCAGCTGCAGAATTGCAATGGTTTTCTGCCTCCAACGTGTACATGGATTGAACCTAGAGGTTCAAGGGCCGCAGACGCATGGGAACACCACCACCTGGGAATTCCCCTCCAAACCACCCACCATCTTGACTTGGAAATATATCGCTGTTCCTTCACTTTCACTGGGTGAAAATCCTGGAACTGCCTCCCTAACAGCACTGTGGGTGTACCTTGCATTACATCTATTTTTCTAAACACTCACCTCTTGTTCGCATCACATGTCCAAAATATGTCTACCTCCTTAATAACACTGCCTCAACGTGACAGTGGTCAGAACACGGAAATCTGTATCATGGATTTGGAGGACATTTGTGAGGCGGAGCACGGGTATTATTAATGGTGAAAATAAAGTTTTAGGATTGTCCTTCAGAACTCAACTGGTTTCACTTAGGTTCGTTATGAAGCTTGACCTCAGTACCAGTTCTGGAGCAGATGTGACACTTTTTCCTTCATTCTTTCATGGGGTGTGGGCCTCGCTGGCAACATCTCTAATTGCCCTTGAACTGAGTGCCTTGCTGGGCTGTTTCAGAGCCCAGTTAAGAGTCAAACTCTT